>NC_053038.3:225596668-225899698 GCF_002575655.3 Aegilops tauschii subsp. strangulata
ATTCTCCCCGGTGGACGACTCGTCATCTGAGTGGACGACGGTCTCGCCATCGGACGCCGGTTCAAGTTCCGCACCATTGATGAATCCTACGAATGCACGCTTCACGGCAGGCTAAACCCGGGCAGGGCTTGCACGCTGAGCCGTCTCGACGAGGTCAGTGCAGATGTCCGGCTCAGGGCCCGGTTCGCCGATCTTGCTGATGAAGACGTGAATTCCTCCAAAGGGGACCCGGTACCCGTACTCGATTGAGCCGGCCTCGGGGCCCCAGCCTGCATCGTCGATGTAGAGCTTCCCGCGATGACTCTTGGTCATCCGGCCCACGGCGTATCCCTTGAGCCCTTCAAAATTGCCCTTCAAGAACTCGAAACCATCGCGCGATAGCCCCACGGTGGGCGCCAACTGTCGTGGAATTGTCACGGCAGATGTCCTAGCGAAAGGACTTAGTCGTGGAGCCATCGCAACGGGTTAGCTTAAAGGGGTTAAACCGGACAAGGGACACGAGAGTTTTATACTAGTTCGGCCCCTTACGATGATGGTAAAAGCCTACGTCTAGTTGTGATGGAATTGCTGAGGTTTCGATGACCAGGGAGCGAATACGCTTTGCCTGAGTCTCGAGTCGTTGTTTGTTGTCCTTGAACCGCTGCCGGGTCGTGCCTTTATATACACAGGTTGACGCCCGCCGGCTTACAGAGTCCCGATGCCGGTTTATACACATACCGGCTCGGTCTCTACTTTGTCATATCTTACAATACAAGTTATGTACTATATGGCGGTTTATAACTATAGGCCTTAATCTAGCTTTGGGCCTCGGGCCTTCGAGTCTCTATAGTAAACCGCTTTATTCCTTGTCTTCATGGGCTTTTAAGTATAAACAATCCATGATGGGGATAACCCGGCTTCCTTGGCCGGTTTACACCTAGTAGTAATATCCCCAACAGATGAGGAATTTGAACAATGGAATTCTCTGAAGAAGTATGCAACTTTTCTTCAAGGAACGCTGCAAATGAGTTAAGTTGATGAGAACCTAGTGATTCAGCAGCGGACATGAGTACCTATGAACAGAGTATAGTTGCGAGGAATTTGGAGAGGTCATATGCGTTCTCAGAAGGTTTTTCAAAAAGAACAAGTTTGAGGAATTTGACCAGACGAGTCTTGAAGAATTTCACTAAGCGTCCTTAATCTTATGTTCTAGAGTTGTACAGATCAGAAATCCGCACAATTGAGGAATCTTGAAGAAAAATTATTGCTTAGAGAAACGAATCAAGAACAGATGACATGTGAGGTGTTTAGTGTGTGAAGAATTTGAAGTATAAACACCTTTTGAAAAAATTTCAGAAATCATTTGAATCAAAGAGGGCAGTAAAAGTAACTTTTAATTACCCTGAACGAAGAACACGACGAATTGTGAGGTGGAGAAGTGAAGTTCGTCTGTGCAGATCTTCCACGCCCTAACTCGGCAGAGGAAGACGGCTACGGCGGCGGCGGAGTGAAGATTTCCGCGGCCGGCGCGAGTACGACGGCGACGAGGTCGAGGCAGTGAAGCTCTTCCTCATCGGCGACGATGAAGTAGCGGCGGCGCTAGGGTTTGAGAAGCTTGAGCTGGAGAGAGGTCGAGCGAAGTAAAGGAAGTGAGGAAGGGGAGAGGGGGTATTTATAGCCACGGTGAAAAACGGTTCGCCCGAAGAAATTGGACGAACGTGCCCCTGACCCTTCTCATTCGCTTGACATGTGTCACCCACGTACTGAGAAGTGGAGATCGTGTTAGATCGTGGGTGAATAGATAAGTATTTCGTGGGATGCGGAACGGTTTGAGCGGCAAAGCAGAAAATTTGGATAAGATAAGTTAAAAGTTCCGTTCGCAAATTCTTCAGCTGACAAGGACACAGTGAAGATTTTGAATGAGTTTCAATTAGAACGCACATGAAGAATTTGTGAATAGATTGGGTTGAGTATAGCATAGAGGGGGAAGGGTCCGATCACATTCACTTAGCTGAAATAGCAACATGAAGAAATAGCAATAAGTGAATGTTGTAGAGGACATAAACTCACATATATATATATATATATAACCAATGAAGAAAAATGACGGAAACAGTGAAGATTTTGCAAAGTTGCAGGTTTTGAACAACTGAGGAATTTCAAAAACTGAGGAAAAACTCAAATTGACGATTTTCAACTTTTGGTGGTGGCGTGACCCACCGTATAAGAATGATGATTTCAGACACTGCGTACAATTGTCGTAGGGTTCTGAGAATCAAATTCTTCGTTAATTTCTTCACACTTAGAGTGTTATTCTTCATTGATTGAAGAAAAACGTTTCTTCATGTGTTGCACATCTAAGTCATCAATTTTGCATAAGTGTTAGGGTGAGTGTCCTTTTCAAAGAACATTCAAAGATTCTAGGATATTTAGCTCACACCGCAACTTGCTAAATCTCTTCTCATCCAAGGGCTTTCTGAAGATATCGGCTAGCTGTTCTTCAGTCTTCACATGCTCAATAGAAATGTCACCCTTCAACACATGATCGCGAAGAAAATCATGATGAATCTGAATGTGCTTTGTCTTTGAGTGTTGAACTGGGTTGTGAGCAATCTTGATGGCACTCTCATTGTCACAGAAGAGAGGCACATTCTTCACATTGACGCCGTAGTCCTTGAGAGTTTGCTTCATCCACAACAATTGAGCACAGCAAGAGCCAGCAGCAATGTACTCAGCTTCAGCAGTAGACAGTGATACGCAGTTCTGTTTCTTCGAGGACAACAGACCAAAGAGCGTCCGAGGAAATGACATGTACCAGATGTTGACTTGCGGTCCACACGATCACCAGCATAGTCAGAGTCAGAATATCCAATGAGATCAAAAGGCGAGCCCTTGGGGTACCATAATCCAAGTGTTGGTGTGTGAGCTAGATATCGAAGAATATGTTTCACAGCCTTATGGTGTGATTCCTTCGGTGTAGCTTGAAATCGGGCATACATGCAAACACTAAGCATAGTATCTGGCCTAGATGCACATAAATACAATAAAGAACCAATCATGGAGCGGTATACCTTTTGATCGAAGTCAATACCATTTTCATCAGTGCACGGATGGCCATTTGTGGGCATCGGAATTTTGACGCCTTTGCAATCTTGCATGCCGAATTTCCTCAGTACATCCTTGAGGTATTTCTCCTGAGATATGAATATGCCATTGCGTTGTTGATGAATTTGAAGACCTAAGAAGAATTTCAACTCTCCCATCATAGACATTTGATATTCTTCACTCATCGTATAGTGTAACACCCACGATGCGGCTATATCTCCCACGTGTCGAGGCACGACTTAGAGGCATAACCGCATTGTGGTTTTGTCGCAAGAAGGGTCATCTTCACACAATCCCATGTAATGAACAAGAATGGGATAAAGAGTTGGCTTACAATCGCCACTTCACACAATACATAAATAAATCATACATCATTCAGAGTTACACACATAGGTCCGTCTACGGAACCAAAAGAAAAGAAGACAACCCAACTGCTAGATCCCCGATCATCCCAACTGGGCTCCACTACTGATCAACATGAAAAGAAACAACACAACGAATAAGATCTTCATCGAGCTCCCACTTGAGCTCAGTTGCGTCACCTGCACTGGTATCATCGGCACCTGCAACTGTTTTGGAAGTATCTGTGAGTCACGAGGACTCAGCGATCTCACACCCGCGAGATCAAGACTATTTAAGCTTATAGGAAAGGATGGTGTAATGAGGTGGAGCTGCAGCAAGCACTAAGCATATATGGTGGCTAACATACGCAAAAGAGAGCGAGAAGAGAAGCAACGAAACGGTCGTGAACTAGCAATGATCAAGAAGTGATCCTGAACCTCTACTTACGTCAAACATAACCCAGAAACCGTGTTCACTTCCCGGACTCCGCCGAGAAGAGACCATCACGGCTACACACGCGGTTGATGCGTTTTAATTATGGTCAAGTGTCAAGTTCTCTACAACCAGATATTAACAAATTCCCATCTGCCACATAACCGCGGGCACGGCTTTCGAAAGATAATACCCTGCAGGGGTGTCCCAACTTAGCCCATTATAAGCTCTCACGGTCAACGAAGGATAAACCTTCTCCCGGGAAGACCCGATCAGTCTCGGAATCCCGGTTTACAAGACATTTCTACAATGGTAAAACAAGACCAGCAAAGCCGCCCGATGTGCCGACAAATCCCGATAGGAGCTGCACATATCTCGTTCTCAGGGCAACACCGGATGAGACATCCTACGAGTAAAACCAGACCTCGAGTTTCCACGAGGGGGCCCCACAGTCTACTCAGTTCGGACCAACACTCGAAGGAGCACTGGCCCTGGGGGGTTAAAATAAGATGACCCTTGAGTCTGCAGAACCCAAGGGGGATAGGTGGTAGCAAATGGTAAAACCAAGGTTGGGCCTTGCTGGAGGAGTTTTATTCAAAGCGAACTGTCAAGGGGGTCCCATAAATCACCCAACCGCGTAAGGAACGCAAAATCAAGGAACATAACACCGGTATGACGGAAACTAGGGCGGCAAGAGTGGAACAAAACACCAGGCATAAGGCCGAGCCTTCCACCCTTTACCAAGTATATAGATGCATTAATTAAATAAGAGATATTGTGATATCCCAACATAAACATAATCCAACATGGAGCAATCTTCATCTTCACCTGCATCTAGCAATGCTATAAGAGGGGCTGAGCAAAAGCGGTAACATAGCCAAACAACGGTTTGCTAGGAAGGGTGACAAAGGTTAGAGGTTCATGGCAACTTGGGAGGCTTGAAAAGCAAGTGGTAGGTAGCGCGGCATAGCAATAGAACGGACAACTAGCAAGCAAAGATAGAAGTGATTTCGAGGGTATGATCATCTTGCCTGAGATCCCGCAAGGAAGAAGAGCAAGTCCATGAAGAAGACAAACGGACGTAGACGAAGGAATCCTCACAACTCCGGAACGAAACCGAAGGTAACGAGAGAAGCAAACCGGAAAGAAACAAACAACAAAGTAAACAACCACCACATAAACATGGCATGATGCACAATCAAGTATGATGCATGTCCGGTTTAAATATGCATGGCATGGCAAAGTGCAACAAACAATACTACAAGTTAAGTGGAGCTCAATATGCAACGAGTTGCATATTGAAGAAACACCACATTTAATTATTTAGTTCTCTCTCGTTTAAGTAACCAACAATATTAAATGTTTATTAACATGGCAAGAGGTGAGGCATATGAAAACTACCTATCTAGGCAAATTTAAATGAGGCCGGAACAACAAACAACAATTCCGGAAAATCCCCATATGCACATTTTGAATTTGTTACTGTTCTGCCATAAACGCAATTTTCATGTTGTTTAAAGAGCAAAATGAAGTGTACCATGATAAACTAGGCATTTTTCTACCCCATTTACATATAAAGTTTATTAAAATCCGAGCTACGGTTAATTAGTTATGAATTAAATCATTTTAGCATGTTATTTATGCAAAATTAAATAAACAGCATTTTAAACATTTTACCATGGGATGAAAGTGGAAAATTATTAATCTACACAAAATTCTAAGCATTTTACATATATAAATTATTTTAATCCGAAGCACGGTTTATCAGTTATTAAATGCATGAAGAACAGGGGGTTTTCTGCAGAACAGTAAATCCTTGGGTAATAGCTAAATTCGCAGATCCTGAAAAAAACATCACATGGGCCGAATGTGCATAGGAAGCCCAACAGAGGAAAAAACAAGAGCAGGGGCGCTGGGGTGTGGCCTCACCCAGTGGGCCTTGGCCCGTGCGGCTTGGAGAGGAAGGCTGGAAGGGGGCTGGGCCTTGGCGCTTGCTTGCGGCCCAGGAGGCTGGATCGAACGAGGAGGCACGGGGCCGGGGTCAACGCGAGCGCTGTTCGTGCGCTCGTTCCCCTGTTCGAAGTAGAGAACTGCGGGCGGCGCCTGGAACAGAGCTCCGACGAGCGGGCGAAGGGGCGGCGAGGCGAGGGACTTGGCGGGGCGAGCAGGGGCGTGAGCGAGGCTGGCGAGGTACCAGCGGGAGGGCTAGATCCGCAGCGGATCCGGTCGGAGACGGTCGGTTCTCACCGGAGGCGGACGGCTGCTGCTTGGGACTCCATGGGCGCCATGGCTGGGTCTACGGCAGCGTCGTGGGGTTCCTGAAGAGGAGAGAGAGGTGAGGGAGGCGGGGAAACAGAGTGGCCTTGGGAGAAGAGAGAAAAGGGAAGGAGAGGGACTTGACCGGCAGCATGTGAAGGACGAGGTCGCCGGAGACGGTCACGCGCGGTGGAGCTGCTGGTCCTGTGGTGCTGCGAAGAAGACGGAGGGCGACGAGAACAAGTGGATGCACGCACAGGAGTTCGAGGCGGCGGGGTCAACGTGCTCGGGAACGAGGGCGCCATGGGAGGAGCACGAGAGGAACTCGGGGTGGCTGGGTTCGCCGGCGGCGACGGCGCCATGGAGAGAGGAGAAAACGGGAGAAGCTCGCTCTCGGTCGGGGCAGCAGGGTTCTCTTGGTGGCTCTGATCGAAGGAGCTCGGGCTCGGGCGCTGGTTGGATGGCTGCGGGTGCGGGTAGGAGGAAGGTAGCTAGGCTGATTGGGGATGGATCCCGAGGGAATTTGGGTGGAATGGCGGCGGAGGCAACGGGTGGATGGGACAAGGTCCCTAGGTTTTAGGGTTAGTCTATTTAAATAGGTAGGGGATTAGGGTAGGGATTAACTCGGTCCGTCCGATCGTAATCGGGCGGTCGAGAAAAAAAATAGATAGGGAGTCCAAATAAGAAAACGGAGATGTTTTGTAGATGTTTGGGGATGATCCGGACCCAACGGTAACGAAAGTCCGGTTCGGGTTCGGGACAAATTTAGGACGCGCGCGAGGGGGCGAAGCACTGTGCAAAGAGGGACTCCGGTTTAAGCAAGAGGGAAAACGAAGAACGAGGTTGGTCTCGGAAGGGTCAGCGGAAGCAAGGGGGGACGCGGCAACTACGAGCGGATGCAAGTTTTAAAACATGGCGGCAACGAAATGCCGATGCAATTTAAATGATGCGATGATGAGTGCAACACACAAAATAAATAACCGAGCTGACACTCAAAACATGGAACGCATCTGGAGCGTCGGTCTCGGGGCGTCACAACACTCCACCACTACAAGAGGATCTCGTCCCGAGATCTAGGATGGCACCGGAGAAAAACGGAAGAGGAAGAGGTAAAACAAATTGCTTCTTTGACAAACGAGTGAAACCAAAGAACCTTGAGAGGTCGCAAAGCTTGAAGAAATGACACGACAGAGGTGAACAAAATTGAGAAGACTCCGGTAGACAAGAGAGAGAAGGAGCACCATGAGAACCTTGAGGTTGAAAAACAAACCAAAATGGTTAAGATGGATAAGAAGTACATGCAAGCACTCCGGTTGAAACGAGATGTATAAGGAACGATAAAGATCAATTACAACAACACTCCGGTTAAAACAAGATAGAGAAGGAATAAGAATGATATAATTTGGGCAGCACTCCGACTGTAAATGGAAGGAATTGAACATGAACTTGACAAGATGAGAGGATACTCGATGAAATTACCAACACATTGCCTCCGGAACTAATGAAAGAATGACACAAGGGGTAAGAAAAATTTCAGGCCGCACTCCAATTGACGAAGGAGACAAAACTTGATAAGATGAGAGAACTCGAATGAAAACATGACACTCCGGCTAAACGGATAAGAAAGGAAAAATTACATGATGTTGACAAAACAAGATGATTGGTCGAAGGGAGCAACATCACAAAGCCTCCGGGAACAATGCATGATAGTTAGATAGTTGGAGTGAATAGAACGAAGAATGAAACCAACATCTCCTACCATAAATGAATTGTAAAGAGCATCCTTACGAAGTAGGATTGAACGGAGTTGTTAGAAAACCAACAACGAAAAGAATAAGCTTGTAGTGGGCTTATGGAACACATCTCAAAATTATGAGGTGACAACCCGCCACTAGCGGAAACAATTTCTTGCTTGAGATCAACGAAGAGAAGAAAACTTCTGTCGCCGAGAGGATAGGAGAAAACTTGGATCATTGTTAGACACCACAATTAGCAACATTCCTTAGGGAAGGCTTTAGGTGAAACATGACACAAGATAACTCCAACAAAGAGATTGGTGGATTTAAAATATCTCATTCTTGACAACATGTGAATCATGAAACAGGAAAGGAAGTTGTGAAAATGACATAACACCACCTCAAAAGATAAGAGGGAAAGAATTGCACTTCGGAATGCAATATGAAGAATGCTTAAACTCCTCAAAACAAGACATGTGTTGAACACCATGTTTATTTTAAAGTATAGTTTGGCGGATCATAACTTCAAGAGAAATCTTGAAGAACAATTGAAGAATGAAAAGAATCCTTGACGAACCACCATGTAGAGCCTCCATGAAAAACTCCGGTAACGAAAAGATGATAAAAGAAAGAGAAGTTGAGAACACAAGGTGAAGCCTTGCGATGATTTAGATGGAGCTTTGAAATGATATAATTGAAACAACTTGGAGCTCCGGAAAGAAAGATGAACAATTGAAATCAAGAATTTGATATCATGAACGAACTCCGAAAGAAAAGAATGAATCACTTGGAGGAAACAAGGATACGAATTATGTTATGCTTATCCTTCACCAATATAAATTGATGACAAGCAACGGATTTTTCATACTACTTATTCCCGTGGAAAGGATTAAGATAGATATAGCGCAAACTTAAATAAGGTCTTGATGGAACCACCGGTGGGATTTGGAAACAACGAATGAATTAATATGATAACCAAGAAAGAGAACTCTTGAACGAACCACCGTAAGAATTGAAAATGAAAGTAGCAAAGGCACAATTCAACGGAAAGAATTAGAAAATGAATGAAGATACTTGACAGAATTTAGATACACGAGAACGAAGAGATCACGAGCTGATTAGAGAATACTTGGACGATGCACCGGAATAATATGGAGAACGAGAGCTGAATGTTGAGAACGAATAAATCTTCTGAAATGATGGCCTTCGGAGAATCAAACTGAAAAGACTTGTGAAATGCTCCGGGTGGGTGAAAAAGAATTCTCACAATTGAAAACAATTATGAGAGGATGACATCAAGCTAGAACCATGAATCTTCAAGAGAACGGACCAAGATTCAAGAGAAATTCTTCTTCGGTCTTCAAATGTTGAGAATGACGATGAGAAACACCACCATGAATTTATGAGGCACTCCGGAACCATGAAGAATAGAAAGGTTGAATCAACAATGAAAAGAATTAGAAAGATCTTGGAGAAAGACATTTGACTGATGATAATTCATTCTTACGTCAAACTTTGCAATGAATTTGAGAATAACTCCAGAAAAATTAGAAGAGTCAGGTAAGATCCTGGAAAAAGACCTGTGGGTTAGGGGCCCACTCAAGAGAAACACCGTTGAAATGATTGCTTGAAAGAGAGAATACACCGGTTGAATTAAATGGCTTTAATCAGATAACAACCTTAGAAAAGCTTGAACAGATTGATAATAGAGACACAAATCTTCTGAGATATCTTGTACACTCCGGAACAATTGAATAGCAAGCGGGGAATGATTAAGAGATGAACCCGCATGAGAAAGCATTTGAAACGAGGAAAAGAATACGATCAACACTGAAAGCTTGACTTGAGTCCACCCGAGAAGAAAAGAATGAAGAATGATAAACTTGAAGAACATCTTCATGAGAACCACCGGGTAAGAACATTGATTGAAAAGAATGAAGGGACTTCACGTGAATAAAATGGATACTTGGTTAAAACATCTGCTTCCTTGAAGGAAAAGGGTGGGAGGGCGGGAAAACAAAGGCAACTTGGGGCAGATGGAATAAACACCGTTGCAAAGAACTGAGAATTGATCTCGCGAATGTTGAAATGATCGGATCCACTTGAAAAAAAGAGCACGTCGGTTGGAAAAGAATTTGCATGACAAACTCGAAGATCAAGAAGCATTTGTATTCATATAGAAATATGAGAACACCATTTAGGAAAGGTATGGATTCAACATTTGACTTCGAAGCAACTCGAATACCACAAAACAAAACAAAAACAAAGGATTGGCTCGGGAAATAAGCCGGAACAAACATATGATAGAGATTTCGTCCGAAGTTTTCGTGGTGGGGCCCACACGGGCTCGATCGTACATCACCATCATGTACAAGGCAGTGCACATGACATACGAAGCGTCCCCGAGTTGGCATAGCCAAGGACTCTTTAAGACACTACGAGACCACTGTAAAACCAACCGTGGAAAGGCGGACCACTAGACGTCGAACCCCAATCTCATATCATGCATCTGTCGGAAAGATATCCTAAGAGCTACTTGAATTCCCACTTATAAACTCCTAAAACTTTCCGGTTATGCAATCTGGTGTAGGGGATACAGGGGACACAAAATATATATCACCCAAACTAGCAATCTCTAGATCCAACTGTATCCATCCGTCAACACATAACCAAGAAACCTTCGGAAATCGTTTACCTCAACCTTCGAAAAACATCCGTTATACAAGTTATGGCAATACTCCCGAACTCCCGCCCCAGTACTGGGTGGCGTCGAGGTGACCTCACCAACAACTGCATAAAAAAGATTTCGATGTCGGCGAAACTCAGGTATTCCAGAACTGCAACGATAAAATTGTGACGACAACACCTCGGAGCTCAACTCCCCGGGACACTGCCACAACCCCTAAATGTCAGGAGGCACCAAGAACAATGTTCTTGTCACAAAACCATCGGAACGATTCCAAGATACCCGCGTGATCCTAAATTTTTTTTAGTGAAATTTGAGGAGAGAAGAGTCAAAACTTCTACGTCAGGAGGCCTCACCAGAGCGACGAAGGGACTGAGGAGTAAAAAGAATCCTACTCTCCGATATATATAATCCTAAGACTCAAAACATTTTTGTTCTAGACTCAACAACGCCAGCGATTCGATCAAGCAGGGGGCTCTTAAGTCGGGGATGGCTCTGATTACCAACTTGTAACACCCACGATGCGGCTATATCTCCCACGTGTCGAGGCACGACTTAGAGGCATAACCGCATTGTGGTTTTGTCGCAAGAAGGGTCATCTTCACACAATCCCATGTAATGAACAAGAATGGGATAAAGAGTTGGCTTACAATCGCCACTTCACACAATACATAAATAAATCATACATCATTCAGAGTTACACACATAGGTCCGTCTATGGAACCAAAAGAAAAGAAGACAACCCAACTGCTAGATCCCCGATCATCCCAACTGGGCTCCACTACTGATCAACATGAAAAGAAACAACACAACGAACAAGATCTTCATCGAGCTCCCACTTGAGCTCAGTTGCGTCACCTGCACTGGTATCATCGGCACCTGCAACTGTTTTGGAAGTATCTGTGAGTCACGAGGACTCAGCAATCTCATACCCGCGAGATCAAGACTATTTAAGCTTATAGGAAAGGATGGTGTAATGAGGTGGAGCTGCAGCAAGCAATAAGCATATATGGTGGCTAACATACGCAAAAGAGAGCGAGAAGAGAAGCAACGAAACGATCGTGAACTAGCAATGATCAAGAAGTGATCCTGAACCTCTACTTACGTCAAACATAACCCAGAAACCGTGTTCACTTCCCGGACTCCGCCGAGAAGAGACCATCATGGCTACACACGCGGTTGATGCGAAGGTCAAGTGTCAAGTTCTCTACAACCGTATATTAACAAATTCCCATCTGCCACATAACCGCTGGCACGGCTTTCGAAAGATAATACCCTGCAGGGGTGTCCCAACTTAGCCCATTATAAGCTCTCACGGTCAACGAAGGATAAACCTTCTCCCGGGAAGACCCGATCAGTCTCGGAATCCCGGTTTACAAGACATTTCGACAATGGTAAAACAAGACCAGCAAAGCCGCCCGATGTGCCGACAAATCCCGATAGGAGCTGCACATATCTCGTTCTCAGGGCAACACCGGATGAGACATCCTACGAGTAAAACCAGACCTCGAGTTTCCACGAGGGGGCCCCGCAGTCTACTCAGTTCGGACCAACACTCGAAGGAGCACTGGCCCGGGGGGGTTAAAATAAGATGACCCTTGAGTCTGCAGAACCCAAGGGAAAGGGGATAGGTGGTAGCAAATGGTAAAACCAAGGTTGGGCCTTGCTGGAGGAGTTTTATTCAAAGCGAACTGTCAAGGGGGTCCCATAAATCACCCAACCGCGTAAGGAACGCAAATCAAGGAACATAACATCGGTATGACGGAAACTAGGGCGGCAAGAGTGGAACAAAACACCAGGCATAAGGCCGAGCCTTCCACCCTTTACCAAGTATATAGATGCATTAATTAAATAAGAGATATTGTGATATCCCAACATAAACATAATCCAACATGGAGCAATCTTCATCTTCACCTGCATCTAGCAATGCTATAAGAGGGGCTGAGCAAAAGCGGTAACATAGCCAAACAACGGTTTGCTAGGAAGGGTGACAAAGGTTAGAGGTTCATGGCAACTTGGGAGGCTTGAAAAGAAAGTGGTAGGTAGCGCGGCATAGCAATAGAACGGACAACTAGCAAGCAAAGATAGAAGTGATTTCGAGGGTATGATCATCTTTCCTGAGATCCCGCAAGGAAGAAGAGCGAGTCCATGAAGAAGACAAACGGACGTTGACGAAGGAATCCTCACAACTCCGGAACGAAACCGAAGGTAACGAGAGAAGCAAACCGGAAAGAAACAAACAACAAAGTAAACAACCACCACATAAACATGGCATGATGCACAATCAAGTATGATGCATGTCCGGTTTAAATATGCATGGCATGGCAAAGTGCAACAAACAATACTACAAGTTAAGTGGAGCTCAATATGCAACGAGCTGCATATTGAAGAAACACCACATTTAATTATTTAGTTCTCTCTCGTTTAAGTAACCAACAATATTAAATGTTTATTAACATGGCAAGAGGTGAGGCATATGAAAACTACCTATCTAGGCAAATTTAAATGAGGCCGGAACAACAAACAACAATTCCGGAAAATCCCCATATGCACATTTTGAATTTGCTACTGTTCTGCCATAGACGCAATTTTAATGTTGTTTAAACAGCAAAATGAAGTGCACCATGATAAACTAGGCATTTTTCTACCCCATTTACATATAAAGTTTATTAAAATCCGAGCTACGGTTAATTAGTTATGAATTAAATCATTTTAGCATGTTATTTATGCAAAATTAAATAAACAGCATTTTAAACATTTTACCATGGGATTAAAGTGGCAAATTATTAATCTACACAAAATTCTAAGCATTTTACATATATAAATTATTTTAATCCGAAGCACGGTTTATCAGTTATTAAATGCATGAAGAACAGGGGGTTTTCTGCAGAACAGTAAATCCTTGGGTAATAGCTAAATTCGCAGATCCTGAAAAAAACATCACATGGGCCGAATGTGCATAGGAAGCCCAACAGAGGAAAAAAACAAGAGCAGGGGCGCTGGGGTGTGGCCTCACCTAGTGGGCCTTGGCCCGTGCGGCTTGGAGAGGAAGGCTGGAAGGGGGCTGGGCCTTGGCGCTTGCTTGCGGCCCAGGAGGCTGGATCGAACGAGGAGGCGCGGGGCCGGGGTCAACACGAGCGCTGCTCGTGCGCTCGTTCCCCTGTTCGAAGTAGAGAACTGCGGGCGGCGCCTGGAACAGAGCTCCGACGAGCGGGCGAAGGGGCGGCGAGGCGAGGGACTTGGCGGGGCGAGCAGGGGCGTGAGCGAGGCTGGCGAGGTAGCAGCGGGAGGGCTAGATCCGCAGCGGATCCGGTCGGAGACGGTCGGTTCTCGCCGGAGGCGGACGGCTGCTGCTTGGGACTCCATGGGCGCCATGGCTGGGTCTACGGCAGCGTCGTGGGGTTCCTGAAGAGGAGAGAGAGGTGAGGGAGACGGGGAAACAGAGTGGCCATGGGAGAAGAGAGAAAAGGGAAGGAGAGGGACTTGACCGGCAGCATGTGAAGGACGAGGTCGCCGGAGACGGTCACACGCGGTGGAGCTGCTGGTCCTGTGGTGCTGCGAAGAAGACGGAGGGCGACGAGAACAAGTGGATGCACGCACAGGAGTTCGAGGCGGCGGGGTCAACGTGCTCGAGAACGAGGGCGCCATGGGAGGAGCACGAGAGGAACTCGGGGTGGCTGGGTTCGCCGGCGGCGACGGCGCCATGGAGAGAGGAGAAAACGGGAGAAGCTCGCTCTCGGTCGGGGCAGCAGGGTTCTCTTGGTGGCTCCGATCAAAGGAGCTCGGGCTCGGGCGCTGGTTGGATGGCTGCGGGTGCGGGTAGGAGGAAGGTAGCTAGGCTGATTGGGGATGGATCCCGAGGGAATTTGGGTGGAGTGGCGGCGGAGGCAACGGGTGGATGGGACAAGGTCCCTAGGTTTTAGGGTTAGTCTATTTAAATAGGTAGGGGATTAGGGTAGGGATTAACTCGGTCCGTCCGATCGTAATCGGGCGGTCGAGAAAAAAAATAGATAGGGAGTCCAAATAAGAAAACGGAGATGTTTTGTAGATGTTTGGGGATGATCCGGACCCAACGGTAACGAAAGTCCGGTTCGGGTTCGGGACAAATTTCGGACGCGCGCGAGGGGGCGAAGCATTGTGCAAAGAGGGACTCCGGTTTAAGCAAGAGGGAAAACGAAGAACGAGGTTGGTCTCGGAAGGGTCAGCGGAAGCAAGGGGGGACGCGGCAACTACGAGCGGATGCAAGTTTTAAAACATGGCGGCAACGAAATGCTGATGCAATGCAAATGATGCGATGATGAGTGCAACACACAAAATAAATAACTGAGCTGACACTCAAAACATGGAACGCATCTGGAGCGTCGGTCTCGGGGCGTCACATATAGGCAAATTCATCACTATAACGTTGGTCAGTACAGCCAAAGATGATATCATCAACATATATTTGGCACACAAACAATTCATCATCATATGATTTAGTGAAAAGTGTAGGGTCGAGTGAACCGGGTTTGAAGCCTTTCTTCATGAGGAATTCCATCAAAGTATCATACCACGCCCGAGGGGCCCGCTTGAGGCCATAGAGGGCCTTATTTAGTCTGAAGACTTTGTCAGGATGCTTAGGATCTTCAAAACCTGTGTGTAGCCTTGAGGTACTAGCCGTGCCTTATTCCTCACCACAAGGCCATTTTCATCTTGCTTGTTGCGGTAGATCCACTTTGTGCCAATGATATTGTGTTTGCGAGGATCTAGACGATTGACCAGTTCCCAAACATTGTTGAGCTCGAATTGATGTAATTCTTCTTGCATGGCCTGAATCCACTAAGGCTCCAGAAATGCTTCATCTACCTTAGTGGGCTCTGTGATAGAGACAAAAGCATAGTGCCCACAAAAGTTAGATAAATGTGAAGCTTTTGAGCGTGTGAGAGGACCTCGTGCTTCACTATCATCGATGATCTTTTCAACTTGCACTTCTTTTGCAACGCGAGGATGAGTTGGTTGTCGTTGAGGAATTTGATCAGCATTTTCTTCAGCACCATTTTCTTCAGGTGCATTAGCTCGACGTTCTTCACGTTCTGGAATGAATTCTTCAGCAGATTCTTCGGTAGGAATGACATCCTTAGTAGCCTTGAACTTGATACATTCCTCAGGTGCTGGTTCATCTATCACAGAAGGTAGGTGCTCTCTTTGCGAGCCATTAGTTTCATCGAACTCCACATCTACAGTTTCAACAACCTTGTGAAGAACGTTGTTGAAGACTCTATAGGTGTGCGAGTCCTTTCCGTAACCAAGCATAAAACCTTCATGTGCTTTCGGTGCAAATTTAGCATTGTGATGAGGATCTCTAATCCAACATTTAGCACCGAAGACTTTGAAATAACTCACATTGGGTTTCTTGTCAGTGAGGAGTTCATAGGCAGTCTTCTTGAAGAATTTGTGAAGATATACCCTGTTGATGATGTGGCACGCAGTATAAATTGCCTCAATCCAGAAGTGACGAGGCGTCTTGTACTCATCAAGCATAGTGCGAGCCATCTCAACAAGAGTTCTGTTCTTGCGCTCCACGACGCCATTTTGCTGAGGAGTGTAAGGAGCAGATAACTCATGAGTAATACCAAGTTCATCAAGATAGTCATCAAGACCAGAATTCTGGAACTCAGTTCCATTGTCACTTCTGATGTGCTTGATCTTCACACCAAAGTTGGTTCAAGCCCTCGAGGAAAATCGTTTGAAGACTTCCTGCACTTCATGTCTGTAAGTGACAATATGTACCCATGTGTAACGAGAGTAATCATCAACAATAACAAGGCCATAGAGAGATGCATCATTTGTGACTGCTGAGTAATGGTTAGGACCGAAGAGATCCATATGAAGCAATTCAAATGGTCGAGTAGTGGTCATGATAGTCATCTTTCCAGCTTCACAAGCTCCACACAAGTGATCCTTGAGGAATTTGACATTCTCAATGCCAATGACATGCTTCTTCTTCGCAAGCGTGTGCAAATTCCTCATGCCTGCATGACCAAGTCGTCGATGCCATAGCCAGCCTTCTGAAGCTTTTGCAAGTAGGCACACAGCTGGTTGCGGTCCTGTAGAGAAATCAACAATATACAAGTCTCCTCTCCTAAAGCCTTCGAAGACTTTGGAATTGTCAGCTTCCATAACCACAACACAACAATACTTGCCAAAGACAACAACCATATCAAGATCACAAAGCATTGAGACAGACGTGAGGTTGTATCCTAAGGACTCGACAAGCATGACTTTGTCCATGTGTCGATCCTTTGTGATCGCAACCTTACCTAGACCCAATACCTGACTTTTGCCTTTGTCAGCGAAGATGATATGCTTCAGATGCGATGGTGATAAGGGAGCATCCATCAATAGATTCTTGTTACCAGTCATATGATTTGTACATCCACTATCGAGGACCCACTTAGTGGCTTTGGGTTGATCATCCTGCAGATGAATTAGTGCAACTTATGAACTTCATATACTTCATCAATGAAGAATATGACATCACAATTCATCAGACAAATTTCATCAAGCAATGCAATAGTTAAAGCAGTATGAGGACGTGAGAAATGAAAGTTCATTTCTTCATGATTAGCCTGCGTCCTTTCAGGCACTTTTCAGGTCTCCAGCAAATTCTTCAGACGTTAAAATACGTCTGGAGACCTGACCCTGCATAAGAGATTAATTCTTTTTCTTCACCACCCACATCTGAAGGGGTGGCAAAGAGTTCATCACTCTGCGAGCTCCATACGAGAAAGGTGGCATAGAAGCCAATCCATTTAGTTTCACATAAGAGGAGTTAGGGTAAGCATATGAATAAGCAGAGAAATTCTTCAAGGACTTATGAACATAATGATTAGAAGAATAATGCTCATATTCATAGCCCTTAGCTCTTCCCTGCGAAACAAAGTTGTTAGCACAATGATGTTCATATGAGGACTTTGATCCATGTGAGGAATTTGGTCCGTATGAGGACTTGGATCCATATGAAGAATTTAGTCCATATGAAGAATTTGATCTGGGGTTCCTATTCTTCACAGGTGGTTTCATGAGGACATTCACCTGAAGACTTTCAAGGCACCTTTTGGGAACCCAGATTTTCTTCATAGGAGAACCATTCCTGCAGTTAGTGCCAACATATCTAGCAAATACTTCACCATTCTGATTTTTGAACAGTTGATAGTTGGAGTCAAATGACTCATCAGAAGAATGAGAGGATTCACATGTAAAGCCAGATAAATTAGATGGATCAACTGGAGGTCCCTTTGCAGCAACCCATGAGGTTTTGGGGTACTGCTCAGGCTTCCAATATGTACCATCAGCATTGAGTTTCCTCTCAAAGGCAATACCCTCTTTCCTAGGGTTCCTGTTGAGGATCTGCTTTTTAAGCACATCACAAAGAGTCTGATGCCCTTTGAGGCTTTTGTACATGTCTGTCATGTACAATTCCTTCAGCCTTGCATCGTCAGTGATACTAGCAATGTCCTCAGATAAGGAATTAGTGATAGCAGAGACAGTTGAAGTATTTGTAGCATTAGAAGCATTTGAACATTCAGGTGAAGAATTAGCAGATTCACGTTCAATGCATTTCAAACATGTAGGAACAAATTCTTCCTGAGCAGCGCTGATTTGTTGAGCAAGTAATGAATCGCGCTCCTTCTGAAGATCTTCATAACTCACTCTTAACTTCTCAAGATCTTGCTTTCTTTGAAGAAATTCATAAGAAAGCTTCTCATGATCAGATAAGAGAGTGTTATGATGACCTTGAAGGTTGTCAAACCTAGTCTGAAGTCTCTGAAGATTTTCAGTCAGGGTTTTAGTGCGATCCATTTCTTCACCCAACATATCATCACTTTTCTCTAGCATGTTTTGAACCTTTTCAAGGGCCCTTTGTTGTTTCACAGCAATCTTAGCAGGTTTTCATCAGATTCATTTTCACTTGATTCAGAGGAGGTATATTTGAGTACCTTGGCACCCTTTGCCATGAAGCAATAGGTGGGAGCGTAGTCATCATTGCCTTCATCAGCCTTATTGGTGAGGTCATTTTCTTCAGTGTTGAAGATAGACTTGCTGACGAATGCAGTAGCGAGGGCTAGGCTCGCCACACCAGATTCGGAATCCTCAGATGCCTCCTCTTCCTAATTTTCTTCAGATTCAGCCTCAGAGTCCATTTCCTTGCCAATGAATGCCCGAGCCTTCTTGGAGCTGATCTTCTTGTGAGATGAAGACTTTGAGGATTTTGATAATGAAGATTTTGAGGATTTCTTCTTTTTCTTCGCATCATCAGAACTATAGTCCTTGTATTTATTCTTCTTTGATTCCTTTTCCCACTGAGGACAATCTTGAATGTAGTGTCCGGGTTTCTTGCATTTGTGACAAAGCGTCTTCTTGTAGTCACTGGTTGAGGAATCATTGCTCCTTGAGGGTCTTCCAAAGCGGCCACGTCTTGAGAACTTCTGGAATTTCTTCACGAGCAGTGCTAGATCATGGCTCAGTTCTTCAGGATCACCAAGGCTGCTGTCAGAGTCTTCATCTTCAGACTCAGAAACTGCCTTGGCCTTCAGTGCACGTGATCTGCCATAGCTCGAACCATAAAGATCTCTCTTTTTAGCAAGCTGGAACTCATGAATATTTAGCCTCTCGAGGATATCAGCGGGATCAAGTGACTTGTAATCAACACGCTCTTGTATCATCAATGCCAGAGTATCAAATGAGGAATCAAGCGATCTCAGCAGTTTCTTCACCACCTCATGGTCGGTGATGTCAGTGGCACCAAGTGCTTGAAGTTCATTTGAGATGTGAGTGAGGCGATCGAAGGTTTGTTGAACATTTTCATTGTCGAGTCTTTTGAAGCGGTTGAAGAGATTGCGAAGAACATCAACTCGAGAGTCACACTGTGTTGAGACTCCTTCATTGACTTTGGACAGCATATCCCAGATAAGCTTAGCAGTTTCCGAAGCACTCACTCTTCCATATTGTCCTTTGCTCAGATGGCCACAAATGATATTCTTCGCTTGAGAATCGAGTTGCTTGAATCTCTTCACATCGGTAGCGTTCAGTGAGGGTGAGACAGAGGGAACACCATTTTCCACAACATACTAGAGATCGTTATCAATTGCCTCAAGATGCATTCGCATCTTATTCTTCCAGTAGGGTAGTCCGTCCCATCGAAGGTAGGACACCCAGCTGAGACCTTGATCATACCTGCGGTCGACATAACTAAAACTCCAGGTGGTTAAACCAAAATCACACAGAACAAGGGAGTACCTTGCTCTGATACCATTTGAAAGTGCGTTATATCGACTAGAGGGGGGTGAATAGGCGATTTTTATGAATTCTTCACTGAGGAATTTGCCAGTGAGGAAATTCCTTAATGAAGAACTACTTGCAGCGGAATAAGTACTCAGAAGTATGCATAGCAGAACACAAGCATGGTAATCATGATGAAATGAAGACAAGCACAGAGTACAGAAGCGTAAACACAGGATAGCACATGATGAAGACAAACAGAATAAAGACATTGAACTGAGGAAATTGAGAAAGTCTTCAATCAAAGTCTTCAAACACAGATATGAACAAGTGCACAACACAGTTATGAGGAAATGAAAGAGTTGAGGAAATAGAACCAGTAAGCTTGGTGAAGACAATGATTTGGTAGACCAGTTCCAACTGCGGTCTCAGTTGTACATCTGGTTAGGGCGGCTAGGTATTTAAACCTGAGGACACACAGTCCCGGACACCCAGTCCTGAACACACAGTCCAGGACACTTAGTCCTCTATTCCCCTTGAGCTAAGGTCACACAGACCTCGCCCAATCACTCGTGGTAAGTCTTCAGGTGACTTCCAAAGCTTCACAGACTCGGTCACTCGGCGATCCACAATTTCCTCTTGGATGCTCTACACCATGACGCCTAACCGTCTGGAAGAAGCACAGTCTTCAAAGGTAACAAGCGTCGGATCCACTCAGGATCAATCTCTTCAGTGACGCTCAATCACTTTAGGTTTGTGGGTGTTTGGGTTTGGGTTTTCCTCACTTGATGATTTTTGCTCAAAGTCCTCAGAGGATGGGATGCTCTCAAATGACAAGTGTCAGTTTCTCTCGGAGCAGCCAACCAGCTAGTGGTTGTAGGGGGCGGCTATTTATAGCCTAGGGAGCAGCCCGGCATGATAAGACATAAATGCCCTTAAATGATATGACCGTTAGGTGGGTAGATATTTTGGGACAGCTAGCGCATAGCACAGCAACGGTCGGAAATTTCAGTATCAAATTCCTCAGGGCTATCATGTTCCTCACTGTGTAGGCAATCCGCACTGGCGAATTCCTAACTCCTTAGTCAGAACAAATTCCTCAGAGACTAGAAGAACTTCGTCTCTGTCACCGAAGAATATGACTGAACTGTATGAGATTTCCAATGTCTTCACTCGAAGGGATTGGTAGGTGTAGGATTTTGAGTTGAGCATCACATGGAAATTTTTCCTTAGTATTTCCTCGACCCCCTTTAACAGTACGGTGTTTCCTATGACTCAAGAAAGAGAAAATGAAACTACGAAAACAAAAGTCTTCACGCTTCATGTTCCTCAAATGAATACCAAGTCTTCAAGGTCACACCAATTTCTTCACTTTCAAAGTCTTCAGAAAGTCTTCAGAAATCCAAAGTCTTCAGTCGAAGAACTTCATTTTTAGGGGTCGACTTTCCCTGTAAATATCAAACTCCTCATAGACTTATAGACCTGTGTACACTCATAAACACATTAGTCCCTTAACCTATAAGTCTTCAATACACCAAAATCACTAAGGGGTACTAGATGCACTTACACCGAGTTTGCCTGACCAACTCTCTGTTTGCCTACTACAAAAATCGGTCCTACCGAGTTTATGTGATTGGTCTCACCGAGATTACGTTATGCCCTAACCCTAATGAAATCATTCCCACCGAGTTGACATGCCGGTCCCATCGAAAATCCTAAGGTTCACATTTGAACTAAATCGACCTGATCGAGTTTCATGATTCGGTCCCACCGAGTTTGGTGATTTGTGTGTAACGGTTAGATTTTGTGTGGAGGCTATATATACCCCTCCACCCTTCATTAGCAAGGAGAGCCATCAGAACGTGCCTACAGTTCCAGCATACATTTTCTGAGAGAGAACCACCTACTCATGTGTTGAGACCAAGATATTCCATTCCAACCATAAGAATCTTAATCTCTAGCCTTCCCCAAGTTGCTTTCCACTCAAATCATCTTTCCACCAAATCCAAATCTGTGAGAGAGAGTTGAGTGTTGGGGAGACTATCATTTTAAACACAAGAGCAAGGAGTTCATCATCAACACACCATCTATTACCTTTTGGAGAGTGGTGTCTCCTAGATTGGTTAGGTGTCACTTGGGAGCCTCCATCAAGATTCTGGAGTTGAACCAAGGAGTTTGTAAGGGCAAGGATATCGCCTACTTCGTGAAGATCTACCCAAGTGAGGCAAGTTCTTCGTGGGCGATGGCCATGGTGGGATACACAAGGTTGCTTCTTTGTGGACACTTCATGGGTAGAGCCCTCCGTGGACTCGTGCAACCGTTACCCTTGGTGGGATGAAGTCTCCATCAACGTGGATGTACGATAGCACCACCTATTGGAACCACTCCAAAAATCTCCATGTCTACATTGCGTTTGCCATTCCAAACCCCTCCCTTTACCTTCATATGCAATGTTTTACATTTCACTGCTATACTCTTAGACTTGCATGTGTAGGTTGATATTGCTAAAATCTGCCAAAACTTAAAATTGGGAAAAGGCTAGATTTTTCTTTGGTCAAGTAGTCTAATCACCCCCCCTCTAGACATACTTTCGATCCTACAGGGACGAAGCAAAGACATGAGACCGCTCGGAGTAGGAAACTGCTGAGGCACTCCAGCTTGAGCCGCGTCGCCTCACCAGCTTCAGGGACTATTGTCCGAGGGATTGACCATGGGTAGCCTTATCAGCACCCCATAGCATTTCAAGACATCGGGGCTAGCAAAGCCCCTCGTACCTCCCAGGCGCATGGCCGACTCCTTAGGCCGGCTAGGCCCAAGCGGCCGGCTCCTAGAAGATGGCGCACTCTCAGAAGGCGGCGCAGGGGGAGGCCGACTCCTAGCAGACTCCTCCTCCTCCCCTCGGAGTCTGCACCCATTCATTACGATAAGACGGGGCGTGGCTACAGGGCCACCTGCTCCCCCCAAATCCCAGAGTAGCGTGGCTACAGTGCGGGCGGACCAAGCGGACACTCGCCTGCCCGGCGCGGCACTGTAGCCATGTGGCTCGTGACGCATCCCATGTTAGCTAGGGCCATGCTCCCATGACGAACGGTCGGTACGGCCTGCAGGCGGCGGGCCCTACCTGTCCGTGAGTAACTAGAAGACGGCGCCCACCAAGAAGGTGGCCTCAGGGGCGGGCCGGCCTCTAGCAGCCGGTCCTTCCCTCCTCTCAGAGTCCACGTGGCATTACTCCGACGAGATGGAGCATGGCTACAGTGAGCGCACGCCAGGCGGCGGACTGTAGCCATGCGTCTCCCGACAAGTCCTCCGTCATCAAGGGTGAGGCTACAACAAAAGGTAATCAGCGCGGCCCATAGGCGGTGGGCCCTACCTGTTGGCCGGATTCTCAGCAGCCGGCGGGACCCACCATGCGGCAGGCCCCAGCAGCCGGCAGAGAACCCGGCGCCCTAAGATACTGACAGTCGGGTCCTACACATGGCCGTTTTACCATTGTACCCCTAGGGGGTAGGCCTGTATAAACCCCTAGGATCACCCATGCAAAGGGTTGAGCACCCACACCACACACACACACATAGCTAGGAGAAGCAAGAGAGCTAGCCCTGCCCAGTCTTCTTCCTCTAGCATACAGCTCAAGGAGCAAGCTTGTAGTCTCCATCTGATCATAGTCATCACGCGGAGACCCCGCAGAGCAGGATTAGGTGTGTTATCTCCTCGGAGAGCCCCGAACCTGGGTAAGACTCGTGTGCGTTCGAGATCTCGCCCACTCACGCTTCCCGGGCCCGACGGCGTCCTCCTGTCCTCATCCATGATAAGCCACCCCCTGGCATCTGTCGCGAGAATTCCCGAACACAGACCGTAGTCAAATTCGATTCAACTAAAGTAGGAGAAACAGACACCATCCAGCCACCTTTATGCAAAACTAGTTGCATGTCAGTCGGTGGAACAGGTCTCATGTGCGTGCACATGTAAGGTTGGTCCGGGCCGCTTCATCCCACAATACCGCCAAATCAAAATAAGACGTTGGTGTAAGAAGTATGACTATCACCACCCATAACTCTTTGTGTTCTACTCGTGCATATCATCTTACGCATAGACCTGGCTCATGATGCCACTATTGGGAATCATTGCATGGAAAACAAAACTTTTTCTATGCACACACGATGATCTATCCATGGAGATGCATAGCAATGAGGGGGAGAGTATGTCTATGTACCCTCGTAGACCGTAAGCAAAAGCGTTAGACAACATGGTTGATGTAGTCGAACTTCTTAGCGCTCCAACCAATCAAGTATCGAACGCACGACACCTCCGCGTTCTGCACACGTTCAGCTCGGGGCTCCTGCCCTCCAGCGCCCCCTTTCCTTCTATGAAGAAGGGGGAAGGAGAGAGGGGGGAGAGGGAATGAAGGGGGAGTCCTACTCCACACTTTCCTTTCCCTCCCCTCTTTCCATATCCACCTCATATGACTGGCCTCCATAGGGGCGCACCATCCCCTTGTGGGCTGGTGTGTT
Source organism: Aegilops tauschii subsp. strangulata (assembly GCF_002575655.3). NCBI lineage: Eukaryota > Viridiplantae > Streptophyta > Magnoliopsida > Poales > Poaceae > Aegilops > Aegilops tauschii. The sequence continues at coordinate 225,620,977 of NC_053038.3, forward strand.
CCCTCTCTTGGCCCATAAGGCCCGTATCTTTGCCGGGGGTGCCTGAAACTCCTTTCCGGTGACCCAATAAGTACCCGGTACCCTCCGAAGCACTTCCGGTGTCCGAATACCATCGTCCTATATATCAATCTTTACCTCTCGACCATTTCTAGAGTCCTTGTCATGTCCGTGATCTCATCCGGGACTCCGAACAACATTCGGTCACCAAATCAAATAACTCATATAACACTATATCGTCAATGAACGTTAAGCATGCGGACCCAATGGGTTGGAGAACTATGTAGACATGACCGAGATACCTCTCTGGTCAATAACCAATAGCGGAACCTAGATTCCCATATTGGCTCCTACATATTCCACGAAGATCTTTATCGGTGGAACCGTAATGATAACATACGTAATTCTCTTTGTCCATCGGTATGTTACTTGCCCGAGATTCGATCGTTAGTATCTCTATACCTAGTTCAATCTCGTTACCAGCAAGTCTCTTTACTCGTTCCATAATACATCACCTCGTGACTAACTCCTTATTCATTTGCTTGCAAGCTTATGATGTGTATTACCGAGAGGGCCCAGAGATACCTCTCCGATAGTCGGAGTGACAAATCCTAATCTCGATCTATGCCAACTCAACAAACACCTTCGGAGATACCTGTAGAGCACCTTTCTGATCACCTAGTTACGTTGTGATGTTTGATAGCACACAGGGTATTCCTCCGGTATCCGGGAGTTGAATAATCTCATAGTCGAAGGAATATGTATTTGACATGAAGAAAGCAATAGCAATAAACTGAACGATCAATATGCTAAGCTAACGAATGGGTCTTTTCCATCAGATCATTCTCCTAATGATGTGATCCCGTTATCAAATGACAACACAAGTCTATGGTTAGGAAACCTTAACCATCTTTGATCGACGAGCTAGTCTAGTAGAGGCTTACTAGGACATGGTATTTGTTCATGTATTCACACATGTATTTATGTTTCCGATCAATACAATTCTAGCATGAATAATAAACCTTTATCATGAATAAGAAAATATAAAATAACAAATTTATTATTGCCTCTAGGGCATATTTCCTTTGCGTCATGGCTGAGGTCCATACCTCGGCCCAAAAGGACCTAGGGGAGGAGGTCCCCGAGGTTGTTAAGGAGGGGGCAGGGCCAGTTGATACGTCTCCAACGTATCTATAATTTTTGATTGTTCCATGCTATTATACTATCTGTTTTGGATGTTTTATATGCATTAATGTGCTATTTTATATTATTTTTGGGAATAGCCTATTAACCTAGAGCCCAGTGCCAGTTTTTTCCTTGTTTCTAAGTTTTTCAGAAAAGGAATATCAAACGGAGTCCAAATGAGCTAAAAATTGTTGGGAAACGTAGCATGCAATTTCAAAAAAATTCCTACGATCACGCAAGATCTATCTAGGAGATGCATAGCAATGAGAGGGGGAGAGTGTGTCCACGTACCCTCATAGACCAAAAGAGGAAGCGTTAGGTTAACGCGGTTGATGTAGTCGAACGTCTTCACGATTCAACCAATCCAAGTACCGAACGTACGGCACCTCCGTGTTCAGCACACATTCAGCTCGATGACGTTCCTCGAACTCTTGATCCAGTAGAGGGTCGAGGGAGAGTTCCGTCAGCATGACGGCGTGGTGACGGTGAAGGAGATGTGATCTGCGCAGGGCTTCGCCTAAGCACTACGACTTATGACCGGAGGAGTAAACTATGGAGGGGGGGCACCGCACACGGCTAAGAGAACAGTTGATGTGCCTTTGGGGTGCCCCTGCTCACGTATATAAAGGAGGGGAGGGGAGGATGGCCGGCCCTAGGGGCGCGCCAAGTGGGGTGAGTCCCACTAGGACTCCTAATCCTAGTCGGCTCTTCCCTTCCTTCCAACGGAGAGGGGAAAAGGGGAAAGAGGGGGAGAGGGAGAAGGAAAGGGGGGCCGCGCCCCCCACCCCTTGTCAATTTTGGACTGCCATGGGGGGGCGCCACCTCTTTTGGCCTGCCTCCTCCTCTCCACTATGGCCCATGAGGCCCATTAACTATCCCGGGGGTTCCGATAACCTCCCGGTACTCCGAAAAATCCCCGGACCTCTTTGGAACCATTCCTGTGTCCGTACATAACCTTCCAATATATTATTCTTTACCTCTCGACCATTTCAAGACTCCTCGTCATGTCCGTGATCTCATCCGGGACTCCGAAAAATCTTCGGTCACCAAAACACATAACTCATAATACAAATCATCATCGAACGTTAAGCGTGCAGACCCTACGGGTTCGAGAACTACGTAGACATGACCGAGACACATCTCCGGTCAATAACCAATAGCGGAACCTGGATGCTCATATTGGTTCCTACATATTCTACGAAGATCTTTATCAGTCAAACCGCAATGACAACATACGTTATTCCCTTTGTCATCGGTATGTTACTTGCCCGAGATTTGATCGTCGGTATAATCATACCTAGTTCAATCTCGTTACCGGCAAGTCTATTTACTCGTTCCATAATGCATCATCCCGCAACTAACTCATTAGTCACATTGCTTGCAAGGCTTATCATGATGTGCATTACCGAGAGGGCCGAGAGATACTCTCCGATACTCGGAGTGAAAAATCCTAATCTCGATCTATGCCAACCCAACAAACACCTTCGGAGACACCTGTAGAGCATCTTTATAATCACCCAGCTACTTTGTGATATTTGATAGCACACAAGGTGTTCCTCCGGTATACGGGAGTTGCATAATCTCATAGTCGAAGGAATATGTATTTGAATGAAGAAAGCAATAGCAATAAAACTTAATGATCAACATGCTAAGCTAACGGATGGGTCTTTTCCATCACATCATTCTCCTAATGATGTGATCCTGTTAATCAAATGACAACACATGTCTATGGTAAGGAAACTTAACCATCTTTGATTAACGAGCTAGTCTAGTAGAGGCTTACTAGGGACACTGTGTTTTGTCTATGTATCCACACATGTATCAAGTTTCCGGTTAATACAATTCTAGCATGAATAAAAAACATTTATCATGATATAAGGAAATATAAATAACAACTTTATTATTGCCTCTAGGGCATATTTCCTTCAGTCTCCCACTTGCACTAGAGTCAATAATCTAGTTCAAATCGTCATGTGATTTAATACCAATAGTTCACATCTTTATGTGATTAGTTCACATCGCCATGTGACTAACACCCAAAGGGTTTACTAGAGTCAATAATCTAGTCACATCGCTATGTGATTAATACCCAAAGAGTACTAAGGTGTGATCATGTTTTGCTTGTGAGAGAAGTTTAGTCAACGGGTATGTCACAGTCCGAGCCATATGTATTTTGCAAATTTTCTATGTCTACAATGCTCTGCATGGAGCTACTCTAGCTAATTGCTCCCACTTCCAATATGTATCCAGATTGAGGCCCAGAGTCATCTAGATCGGTGTAAAAGCTTGCATTGACGTAACTCTTTATGACGAACTCTTCATTACCTCCATAACCGAGAAATATTTCCTTAGTCCTTTTAGGTAACTCAGGATAACTTTGACCGCTGTCCAGTGATCCACTCCTAGATCACTATCGTACCCCTTTGCCAAACTCATGGCAAGGTACACAATAGGTCTGGTACACAGCATAGCATACTTTATAGAACCTATGGCTGAGGCATAGGGAATGACTTTCATTCTCTCTCTATCTTCTGCCGTGGTCGGGTTTTGAGTCTTACACAACTTCTTACCTTACAACTCAGGCAAGAACTCCTTCTTTGACTGATCCATTTTGCACTCCTTCAAAATCTTATCAAGCTATGTACTCATCAAAAGTCTTATCAAGCATCTTGATCTATATTTATAGATCTTGATGCCCAATACGTATGTAGCTTCACCAAGGTCTTTCTTTGAAAAACTCCTTTCAAACACTCCTTTATGCTTTCCAGAAAATTCTACATCATTTCCGATCAACAATATGTCATTCACATATACTTATCAGAAAGGTTGTAGTGCTCCCACTCACTTTCTTGTAAATACAGGCTTCACTGCAAGTATGTATAAAACTATATGCTTTGATCAACTCAACAAAGCATATATTCCAACTCCGAGATGCTTGCACCAGTCCATAGATGTATCGCTGGATCTTTGCACACTTTGTTAGCACCTTTAGGATTGACAAAACCTTCTGGTTGCATCATATACAACTCTTGTTTAATAAATCCATTAAGGAATGCAGTTTTGACATCCATTCGCCAGATTTCATAAAATGCGGCAATTGCTAACATGATTCGGACAGACTTTAAGTATTGATACAAGTGAGAAAATCTCATCATAGTCAACACCTTGAACTTGTCGAAAACCTTTTGCGACAATTCGAGCTTTGTAGATAGTAACACTACTATCAGCGTCCGTCTTCCTCTTGAAGATCCATTTATTCTCAATGACTCACCGATCATCGGGAAAGTCAATCAAAGTCCATACTTTGTTCTCATACATGGATCCTATCTCAGATTTCATGGCCTCAAGCCATTTATTGGAATGTGGGCTCATCATCGCTTCCTCATAGTTCATAGGTTCGTCATGGTCTAGTAACATGATTTCCAGAACAGCATTACCGTACCACTCTGGTGCGGAACGTGCTCTGGTTGACCTACGAGGTTCGGTAGTAACTTGATCCGAAGTTTCATGATCATTATCATTAGCTTCCTCGCTAGTTGGTGCAGGCATCACGCGAACAGTTTTCTGTGGTGAGCTACTTTCCAATTCAAGAAAAGGTACAATTACCTCATCAAGTTCTACTTTCCTCCCACTCACTTCTTTCGAGAGAAACTCCTTCTCTAGAAAGGATCCATTCTTAGCAACAAAGATCGTGCCTTCGGATCTGTGATAGAAGGTGTACCCAACAGTTTCTTTTGGGTATCCTATGAAGATGCACTTCTCCGATATGGGTTCGAGCTTATCAGGCTGAAAGTTTTTAAAATAAGCATCGCAACCCCAAACTTTAAGAAACGACAGCTTAGGTTTCTTGCTAAACCACCGTTCATACGGTGTCGTTTTAACAGATTTAGACGATGCCCTATTTAACGTGAATGCAGCTATCTCTAATGCATAACCCCATTACGCTACGGTGAATCGGTAAGAGACATCATTGATCGCACCATATCTAATAAAGTACGTTTGCAACGTTCGGACACACCATTACGCTGTGGTGTTCCAGGTGGCGTGAGTTGTGAAACTATTCCACATTGTTAAAAGAAGGCCAAACTCGTAACTCAAATATTCGCCTCCGCGATCAGTTCGTAGAAACATTATTTTCTTGTTACGATGATTCTCCACTTCACTCTGAAATTCTTTGAACTTTTCAAATCTTTTAGACTTGTGTTTCATCAAGTAGATATACCCATATCTGCTCAAATCATCTGTGAAGGTCAGAAAATAACGATACCCGCCGCGAGCCTCAACACTCATTGGACCGCATACATCGGTATGTATTATTTCCAATAAGTCACCGGTTCGCTCCATTGTTCCGGAGAACAGAGTTTTAGTCATCTTGCCCATGAGGCATGGTTCGCAAGCATTAAGTGATTCATAATCAAGTGATTCCAAAAGCCCATCAGCATGGAGTTTATTCATGCGCTTTACACCAATATGACCTAAACGGCAGTGCCACAAACATGGTGCACTATCATTATTAACTTTGCATCTTTTGGTATCAATATTATGAATATGTGTATCACTGCGATCGAGATTCAATAAACCATTTACATTGGATGTAAGACCATAGAAGGTTTTATTCATGTAAAGAGAACAACAATTATTCTCTGACTTAAATGAATAACCGTATCACAATAAACATGATCCAATCATATTCATGCTCAACGCAAACACAAAATAACATTTATTTAGTTCTAATACTAATCCCGAAGGTGGAGGGAGTATGCGATGGTGATCTTATCAACCTTGGAATCACTTCCAACACACATCGTCACCTCGCCCTTAGCTAGTCTCTATTCATTTTGTAACTCCTATTTCGAGTTACTAATCTTAGCAACTGAACTGGTATCAAATACCAAGGGGCTACTATGAACACTAGTAAAGTACACATAAATAACATGTATATCATATATACCCTTGTTCACTTTTCCATCCTTCTTATCCGCCAAGTATTTGGGGCAGTTCCTGCTTCCAGTGACCATTTGCTTTGCAGTAGAAGCACTCAGTTTCAGGCTTGGGTCTAGCTTTGGGCTTCTTCATGGGAGTGGCAACTTGCTTGTCATTCTTCTTGAAGTTCTCTTTATTTTCCTTTGCCCTTTTATCTGAAACTAGTGGTCTTGTCAACCATCAACACTTGATGCTCTTTCTTGATTTCTACCTTCATCGATTTCAGCATCGCGAAGAGGTCAGGAATCGTTTTCTCTATCCGTTGCATATTATAGTTCATCACTAAGTTCTAGTAACTTGGTGATAGTGACTAGAGAACTCTGTCAATCACTATTATATCTGGAAGATTAACTCCCACTTGATTCAAGTGATTGTAGTACCCAGACATTCCGAGCACATGCTCACTAGCTGAGCTATTCTCCTCCATCTTGTAGGCAAAGTACTTGTCAGAGGAATCATACCTCTTAACACGGGCATGAGTCTGAAATATCATTTTCAGCTCTTGGAACATCTCATATGTTCCATGGCGTTCAAAACATTTTTGAAGTCCCGGTTCTAAGCCGTAAAGCATGGTGCACTAAACTATTGAGTAGTCATCATACCAAGCTTGTCAAATGTTCATAACATCTGCATCTGCTCCTGCATTGGGTGTGTCACCTAGCGGTGCATCAAGGACATAATTCTTCTATGCAGCAATGTGGATAATCCTCAGATCACGGACCAAGTCCGCATCATTGCTACTATCATCTTTCAACTTATTTTTCTCTAGGAACATATCAAAAATAAATGGGGAACTACATCGTAAGCTATTGATCTACAACATAATTTGCAAATACTATCAGGATTAAGTTCATGATAAATTAAAGTTCAATTAATCATATTACTTAAGAACTCCCACTTAGATAGATATCCCTCGAGTCATCTAAATGATCACATGATCAATATCAACTAAACCATGTCTGATCACCACATGAGATGGAGTAGTTTTCAATGGTGAACATCTCTATTTTGATCATATCTACTATATGATCCACGCTTGGCCTTTTGGTCTCCAGTGTTCCAAGGCCATGTCTGTACATACTAGGCTCATCAAGTTTAACCCGAGTATTCCGCACATGCAAAACTGTCTTGCACCCGTTGTATCTGAACGTAGAGCTTATCACACCTGATCATCACGTGGTGTCTTGCTACCTCTTGAGCATGCATTGGTTTTTCCATGAAGAGCAAAGGGTGATGCAGTAAAGTAGCGTAAGTATTTCCCTCAGTTTTTGAGAACCAAGGTATCAATCCAGTAGGAGATTACATGCAAGTCACCTAGTACCTGGACAAACAATCAAGAACCTTGCAGCCAACGTGATAAAGGGGTTGTCAATCCCTTCACGGTCACTCGCAAAAGTGAGATTTAATAAAGATAATAAGATAAATATTTTTGGTATTTTTGTTGTATAGATTGGAAAGTAAAGATTGCAAAATAGTAAAACAAGATGCGATATAAATAAAAGAGATGCAATATAATAAGAAAGAGACCTAGGGACCATAGATTTCACTAGTGGCTTCTCTCAAGATAGCATGAATTACAGTGGATGAACAAATTACTGCCGAGCAATTGATAGAAAAGCGCATAGTTATGAGAATATCTAGGCATGATCATGAACATAGGCATCACGTCCGTGTCAAGTACACCGAAACAATTCTGCATCTACTACTATTACTCCACACATCGACCGCTATCCAGCATGCATCTAGAGTATTAGGTTCATAAGAACAGAGTAACGCATTAAGCAAGATGACATGATGTAGATGGATAAACTCAAGAAATGTGATCTAAACCCTATATTTTTTATCCTCGATGGCAACTATACAATACGTGCCTTGTTGCCCCTACTGTCACTGGGAAAGGACGCCACAAGATTCAACCCAAAGCTAAGCACTTCTCCCATTGCAAGAGAGATCAATCTAGTAGGCCAAACTAAACCGATAATTCGAAGAGACTTGCAAAGATATCAAATCATGCATATAACAATTCAGAGAAGAACCAAATAATATTCATAGATAATCTTGATCATAAATCCACAATTCATAGGATCTCGGCAAACACATCACAGAAAGTATTACATCGAATAGATCTCCAAGAACATCGAGGAGAACATTGTATTGAGAATCAAAGAGAGAGAAGAATCCATCTAGCTAATAACTATGGACCCGAAGGTCTGTGGTAAACTACTCACACATCATCAGAGAGGCTATGGTGGTGATGTAGAAGCCCTCCATGATCGATTCCCCCTCCGGCAGATCGCCGTAAAAGGCCCCAAGATGGGATCTCACGGGTACAGAAGGTTGCGGTGGTGGAAAAGTGGATTCGTGGCTCTCCCGGATGTTTTTAGGGTATAAGAGTATATATAGGCGAAAGAAGTACGTCGGTGGAGCTCCGTGGGGCCCATGAGGGTGGGGGCGCGCCTACCCCCCTGGGCGCGCCCTCCCGCCTCGTGGCCGCCTCACAGAGTTCCAGAATTCAACTCCAAGTCTTCTGGATTGCGTTTGTTCCAAGAAAGATCATCGCAAAGGTTTCATTCCATTTGGATTCCGTTTGGTATTCCTTTTCTGCGAAACACTAAAATAGGCAAAAAAACAGAAACTGGCACTGGGCCTCCGGTTAATAGGTTAGTCCCAAAAATAATATAAAACAGCATATTAAAGCCCATTAAACATCCAGAACAGATAATATAATAGCATGGAACAATAAAAAATATAGATACGTTGGAGACGTATGAAGCATCCCCAAGCTTAATTCCTGCTCGTCCTCGAGCAGGTAAATGATAAAAACAGAATTTTTTATGTGGAATGCTACCTAACAAATTTTTCAATGTAATTTCCTTTATTGTGGCATGAATGTTCAGATCCGGAAGATTCAAGACAGAAGTTTAACATTGACATAAAAATAATAATACTTCAAGCATACTAACCAAGCAATTATGTCTTCTCAAAATAACATAGCCAAAGAAAGCTCATCCCTACAAAATCATATAGTTTGGCCATGCTCCATCTTTGTCACACAAAATGCTCTAATCATGCACAACCCCGAATACAAGCCAAGCAATTGTTTCATACTTTAGTATTCTCAAACTTTTTCAACTTTCACGCAATACATGAGTGAGAGCCATGGACAGAGCACTATAGGTGGAATAGAATGGTGGTTGTGGAGACGACAAAAAACAGAAGAAGATGGTCTCACATCAACTGGGCATATTAATGGGCTATGGAGATGCCCATCAATAGATATCAATGTGAGTGAGTAGGGATTGCCATGCAACAGATGCACTAGAGCTATAAATGTATGAAATCTCAACAAAAGAAACTAAGTGGGTGTGCATCCAACTTGCTTGCTCACGAAGACCTAGGGCATTTGAGGAAGCCCATTGTTGGAATATACAAGCCAAGTTCTATAACGAAAATTCCCACTAGTATATGAAAGTGACAAAATAAGAGACTCTTTATCATGAAGATCATGGTGCTACTTTGAAGCACAAGTGTGGAACAAGGATAGTAACATTGCCCCTTCTCTCTTTTTCTCTCTTTTTTTTGGGCCTTCTCTTTTTTTATTTGGCCTTTCTTCTTTTTTTTGGGACTTTTTTTGGCCTTTCTCTTTTTTTGGGCCTTCTCTTTTTTTATTTGGCCTTTCTCATTTTTTCCTCACAGAGGACAATGCTCTAATAGTAATGATCATCACACTTCTATTTATTTACAACTCAAGGATTACAACTCGATACTAGAACAAAATATGACTCTATATGAGTGCCTCCGGCGGTGTACCGGGATGGGCAATGAATCAAGAGTGACATGTATGAAAAATTATGAATGGTGGCCTTGCCACAAATACGATGTCAACTACATGATCATGCAAGGCAATATGACAATGATGAAGCGTGTCATAATAAACGAAACGGTAGAAAGTTGCATGGCAATATATCTCGGAATGGCTGTGGAAATGCCATAATAGGTAGGTATGGTGGCTGTTTTGAGGAAGGTATATGGTAGGTTTATGGTACCGGCGAAAGTTGCGCGGTACTACAGAGGCTAGCAATGGTGGAAGGATGAGAGTGCGTATAATCCATGGACTCAACATTATTCATAAAGAACTCACATACTTATTGCAAAAATCTACAAGTCATCAAAACCAAGCACTACGCGCATGCTCCTAGGGGGATAGATTGGTAGGAAAAGACCATCGCTCGTCCCTGACCGCCACTCATAAGGACGACAATCAAAGAAACACCTCATGATTCAAATTTGTTACACAACGGTTACCATACGTGCATGCTACGGGACTTGCAAACCTCAACACAAGTATTTCTCAAATTCACAATTACTCAACTAGCACGACTCTAATATCACCATCTTCATATCTCAAAACAATCATCAAGTATCAAACTTTTCATAGTATTCAATGCACTCTATATGGACGTCTATCGAGCATAGATTGGATTTTATTGCTCTATCAGAAACTGGTAGAGATAATTTTGCACCCTAGCTTCATAATACTTTATCGGGAGGTGTCAATTTCGATTGGCACTGCCTGCCTCCGAGAGGAAGATCGGGTGGGATCTTACTTGGAGTGAGATGCGATTCGCTGGAAGTCCAAAGTGTAGTGATGGGAGATTTCGCGGTTATGTTTCAGGTTAGGTCGAAAGCTGATGGGTTTAATTGGGCTCTGGTGGCGGTCTATGGTGCTGCGCAGCCCGAGCTCAAACCAGAGTTCTTGGCGGATATTCTCCGAATTTGCGGCTCTGAGCAGCTCCCAATTCTGGTTGGGGGTGATTTTAATATCACTAGGAGGAGAGAGGAAAAGAATAATGATAGCTTCGACGGCAGGTGGTCGTTTAGGTTTAATACCATTATTGAAAGCTTGGATCTGCGAGAGATAGAGCTTTCGGGTAGAAAATTTACTTGGGCTAATGCTTTGCCAAACCCGACGTTTGAGAGGCTGGATCAAGTCCTAGCGAGCGTCGAGTGGGAACATAAATTTCCTTTGGTAACGGTCCAGGCACTTTCGCGTGGAATTTCTGATCACATGCCTTTATTTGTGGACTCGGGTGAGCCAACCCACATGGGGAACAAAAATTCCTTTTCATTCGAGCTGGCATGGTTTGAACATGAAGGCTTCTTGGATCTGATAGCCAGGGAATGGGCTAAGGATGCAGGAGGTAGGACTTCGGTTGAGCGCTGGCAGAATAAGACAAGGCATTTGAGAAGTTTCTTGCGGGGGTGGGCTAAGCATCTTAGTGGGATTTATAAGGTCGAAAAGGAAAGGCTCCTTACACTTATTCAGTCCATAGATTTAAAAGCCGAGTCCACAATTTTGCAAGCCACGGAGCTTCATGCTAAACTGGAGGCGGAGATGAGGTTGAAGGAGCTTCTCCGTGAACAGGAATTAAAGTGGGCACTGCAGGCTAAGGTTCGCAAAGTTGTCCAGGGGGACGCGAACACTCAATTCTTTCACTTGATCGCTAATGGAAAGCATAGAAAGAAGAGAATCTTTCAGCTTGAACAAGATGAAGGAACGATTTTAGGACAGGATAACCTAAAATTATACATAACCGAATACTACAAGCAGTTGTTTGGGCCTCCGGAGGATAATTGTGTGTCCCTGGATGAGTCCAGGATTGAGGATGTGCCTCAACTTACTGCTGATGAGAATGATATTTTGATTGCCCTGTTTTCGGAGAAAGAGGTGTTTGAAGCTATTGCGCAGATGAAAAACAATATGGCTCCAGGGCCGGATGGATTTCCTGCAGAATTCTATAAAAAGTGTTGGCATATTATTAAGGGGGATTTACTACCAATGTTCCATGATTTATTCTCTGGACTGCTTTAGTTATTTCACTTGAATTTTGGAACAATAACATTGCTTCTTAAGAAAACGGAGGCTGTGAGAATTGAGCAGTTCAGGCCGATCTGTCTTCTCAATGTTAGTTTCAAAATTTTCACCAAGGTTGGGACTAATAGGCTCACGCAGATTGCACATTCTGTGGTGCAGCATTCCCAAACTTCTTTCATGCCGGACAGAAACATCCTAGAAGGGGTTGTGGTCCTTCATGAAACGCTCCACAAAGTCCACATGAAAAAACTAGATGGAGTTATTTTTAAGGTGGATTTCGAGAAAGCGTATGATAAAGTCAAATGGCCTTTCCTTCAATAGGCCTTGCGTATGAAAGGTTTTGATGAAGCCTGGCGTCGCCAGGTAGAATCGTTCACGCAAAAAGGGAGTGTTGTAATTAAAGTGAATGACGACATAGGTCATTATTTCCAGACACATAAGGGCCTGAGACAAGGGGATCCGATGTCTCCTATTTTGTTCAACATTGTAGTTGATATGTTGGCAATTCTGATAGGAAGGGATAAGGAGGCTGGTCGGGTGGGTGGCTTGGTGCCTCATCTAGTTGATGGTGGTGTATCTATCCTACAGTACGCCGATGATACGATCATCTTTATGGAGCATGACTTGGCAAAAGCGAGAAATATGAAGCTGGTGTTATGCTTATTTGAACAATTGACCGAGTTAAAGATTAACTTTCACAAGAGCGAATTGTTCTATTTTGGAAGAGCCAACGAGGAACAAGAGGCTTATAGGAAATTGTTTGGGTGCGAATTGGGGACTTTACCTTTTATGTATTTAGGTATACCAATTCACCATCGTAAGCTGACAAACAGAGAATGGAAGTGTATCGAGGATCACTTTGAAAAGAAACTGAGTTTCTGGAAGGGCAAGCTCATGTCATACGGAGGCTGATTAATTCTGATAAATTTGGTTCTCACGAGTATGCCTATGTTTCTCTTGTCGTTCTTCGAAGTCACAGTTGGAGTTAGGAAAAGACTGGACATTTCTCGATCCCGATTCTTCTGGCAGAGCGATGAACTAAAAAGAAAATACAGACTCGCCAAGTGGGATATTATCTGTTGACCGAAAGACCAAGGGGGTCTTGGCATTGAGAATCTTGAGGTCAAGAACATATGTCTTCTCAGCGAGTGGCTGTCGAAGTTATCTGTCGAGACTGATGCCACTTGGGCGCAGATCCTCCGTAGTAAGTATCTTCACTCCAAAACTTTGTCCCAGGTGACAGCGAGGCCGACTGACTCACCTTTTTGGAAAGGGCTTATGAGAGTCTGTCGGCGTTCTGGGAACGGGGGTCCCCAGACTTGCCTGCCACGGCCCACAGCGTGGCTAAGCCAACAGGCCGTGCAGCCCATCTTCGTCAACAAGGCATCCAAGACCCTCACGAGGTTCCAAGCCTCGCGAGGCGGATGATGCAAGACCTCCTCTGGAGTGGCATAGCCAGGCAGGCTCGCGAGGAGCGGAGATATCAAGGTGGGGCAAACCTCACGAGGCTCTCGTGACGTAAGCCATGACGAATGGCGCCAGGCGGGCGCCAGCGCGCGCAGCGTCCTTATTTCCTCTTTGGTGCTAAGGAGGCCAGCGCAGGCGAAGAGTACCGAGGCATCAGGAAAAGGTTGCTATATTGGTGCAACGAGACCAAGACCAGGAGGACAGCGAGAGAGAGGTCATCGTGGAGCCCAAGACAGCGTCACCACCAGAGCTTTTCGCAGGCGAAGACCGCTTTCGTCAGGATAGCTTGTACTAGCTGTCCCCCTTCAAATTTGCCCGCCGTTGTTGGCTCTCTTCCCGCTCGATATTTGGGAAGAGGACCAGGGCCTATATAAGTAGAGCTAGACACCATAGTAGAGGCATCTGATCTGATCTGATCTGATTTGATCTTAGCTCGATCCAACCCGATCGAGAGCCTACTCACAAGAACACCTCAACCTCAGGAGGTTGTTCTTCCCTTGTACTGTTCATCATCAGCCCAAGAGGCAATCCACCACCACCACACTGGAGTAGGGTATTACACCACAACGGTGGCCCAAACCAGTATAAACCTCGTGTCCCTCTGTGTTGCGAGTTCGTCGAGTTCGTTCGCGAGATCTTAGCGAGCTAGAGCGTAGATCGGTAGGAGGGAAAGACTTCGCGCGCACCCTAGTGTTCGAACCTTAAGGGTTTGCCGGAACCCCACATCCGACATTTGGCGCGCCAGGTAGGGGTGCGCCATAGCTTCCCTTCCATCAATTCGTCGCTCCGTCGCTCCGCCGTCTCCATGGCGGACGCTCGCCGTGCTCGGGCTGAGTGTCGGGCTGCCCTCACCGCCCGTGTCGCTCAGACGGCTCCCGTCGGCGGGCCACCTCGTTGTTCTCCGTCTCCCGCCGCCAACGCTGCCCCTGGCCCGGCGGGGAACGAGCAGCAGGCGTCCTCGCTGCATCCTTCGGTGCGGCAGGACGGCCGCACCGCCACTCCATCGATGACCCCTGCCGGTTCTTCGTCCCATGCGCGCCGCGCTCCCATGGAGGCGCGGGCCGCGCTCCTCGCGGCGAACGAACTCCTGCGCTACCGCCCCGTCGACGACCTCTATGAGGAGTGGCTCGACCGCGTCGCCGAGCTCGTCCGCGCCGCAGGGGGCTCTCCGGCGCCGTCCCTCTCTCTGCCTCCCCCTCTACCGGCCATGGGCGACGAGGCTCATGGCGTGCCTCCACCACCTCTGCCCCAAGACGGTGCCTTGGCACCAAGGCGCGCGCCCCCGCAGCGTGATCCACCAAGCCCGGTGCCTACGCGCGAAGAGAGAAGTTGCCAAGAAATCCCGCGGTCGCGAGAGGCTGCACCTGCGCTCCCCGCACCACCTCGTCAAGACCGCGCACCGCGTGCAGCGGCGCAGCGCGGACCTCGTCAAGACCAAGCTCCACCTCCGAAGCGGGCCCCGGCAACCACAGCTGGCTGCCGCGCCTTCACCCCCGAGCTGCGTAGCGTCGCCTGGCCAGGCAAGTTCAAGCCGGATCTGCCTCCTCGCTACGACGGGACCGCCGACCCCACAGAGTTCCTGCAGCTCTATGAGCTGAGCATCAAAGCGGCCAACAGCGACGAAAAAGTCATGGCGAACTGGTTTCCCATGGCTCTCAAGGATATAGCTCGCTCCTAGCTCCTGAACCTGCAGCACGGCTCGGTCTCCTCCTGGGACGAGATGCGCGACCGCTTCGTCGCCAACTTCCAGGGCACTCTCGACTGCCCACCGGCCGCGGGTGATCTACGCCGCATCAAGCAACAACCAGGAGAGACCCTCCAGAAGTACATCCAGCGCTTCAACAACACCCGCCTCAAGATCTCCAAGGTCACGGACGAGGCCATCATCTCCGCGTTTTCCGACGGCGTCCGTGACGTCAAGATGAAGGAAGAGCTCGCCATCCACGAGGAGCTCTGCACCTCTCAGGAGTTGTTCAACCTGGCGACCAAGTGCCCAAGAGCTGAGGAGGGGCGCCTCTCTCTCCTTGAGCTGCCAGCTGTAGGAGCGGAGGAGAAGAAGGCCAAGGCCAAGGACATGAAGCGCAAGGAGGCAGCTGTGCTCACAGCGGAGCCCGACACCAAGCGGGGCAGAGATCAGCCCGAGTCATCCAAGAACGGCCGACCGTTCTGCGCCTTCCACAACTTGAACACCCACAACACCAGCGACTGTCAAGAGCTCAGAGCCATACGGGAAGGACGCGACGGTCGACGCCCCGAGCACAACGACCGGGGCTACGGCCGCGGAGGAGGACGAGGAGGCGGACGCTGGGACGACTGTGGCCCGCGCCAGGAGTGGCGCGACCGCCCTCGTGAGGACCGCTGGCAGGACCAACCACGCGAGGATGCCTGGAGGGACCCGCCTCGTGAGGATCGCCCCCAGGAAAACACCGGTCTTCCCCAGCTGCCGCCACCAAGAAGGAATGACGACCACCACCGGGATGAGGGGGCTAGGGGCTTCCAGGAGCCGCGTGCGATCGCCTGCATCTTGGGCGGCGCCCAGGCCCCAGCCTCTCAGCGCATCTTCAAACAGTTCGCTTCTGAGGTGAACACGGTGCTCCCCAAGCTCGAGGCCACGCGCCCGCTCAAGTGGTCCCAATGTGCCATCACTTTCAACTCGGCAGATCAGCTCAAGTGCCCAGCCACCGCTGGCGCCCTCCCTATGTTGTGTTCCCCAGTCATCAGCAATGTGCAGGTCACCAAGACCCTCATCGACGGCGGCGCAGGGCTCAACGTCCTGTCTGTCGACACGTTCGACAACCTCCAAGTGCCACACGAACAGCTCCAGCCCACCAAGCCTTTCTCAGGGGTGACCGACGGTTCCACCACACCGATAGGGTAGGTCCGCCTGCCTGTCATCTTCGGGGAGCGCAAGAACTACCGCACCGAGCTCATCGACTTCGACGTCGCGCACATCCGCCTGCCGTACAATGCCATCCTCGGGTATCCAGCCCTGGCCAAGTTCATTGCAGTCACTCATCACGGCTACAACGTTCTCAAGATGCCAGGAAGCGGAGGAATTATCACGGTCCTGTGTGAAGAGAGGGATGCAGTGTGCTCCCTCGAGTGCGCCTTTCAAGCCGTAGCAATCGATGACCTCGACAGCAGAAATGAAGGCCCTCTGAAGGCCATCCCCAAGAAGAAGCAGCCGCACTGTGCAGGACCTCAGGAGGATGGCATCGCGGCAGGAGCCTCATCAGGATCAGCGCCCGTCCCAGGGGCGCCTCCCTCCATCGCATAGGAAAGTGCGCCCGGCGCCCTCCTCGGGCAGGGCTCAGGGGCTCTCTTCTGGAGGGCCTCAGACCTTGCCAACCTCATGAGGGAGGCACTTGGGCACCACTTGGAGGCGTGCTTCGCGGCACGTGTCCCTCAGGAGAGCACAGGGCAAGGAGTGCCCACCACCCAAGAATTCATCACCAAGACCACACAGGAACTGCAAGACGCAAGAGCCATGCACGGCGACCGCCGCTCGCAGGGCGCAGCTCCCCATCTAGGCGAGGATGCCGAGCTGCGTGTCTGCGTCGACGTCCCAGGGCTCAACAGGGCCGCATCTCAGGAGCGTTTCTGGCCTTCGCGTGTGGGCCGCTGCGAGGGCCCGCCGCACAGCTACGTTCTCATGCCCTTCGGCTTGCCGAGAGTGGCATCGGCCTATCAGCGCAACATGCGGGGTGTCCTGGCGGCTCAGGAGGCCAGGTACCAAGCCGTCCTGGAGGAGATGGAGACGGTCTTCAGGGAACCTCCCGAGGCTCAGGGTCCCAGTGGCTCATGAGGAGTCGTTTCTTCAATGCACGCCTTCAGCTGCACCAACTCTACTTCGTCTACAGAACCAGGTGACATCTTCCAAGCTCGTTTAAGCTGGGAGCACCCCTCGGGTAGCATTATTCCCAGGCCACATGGGTCCGTCCCTATGGCATGTATCCCTTTTGCTTATGTATTTAGCTTACCTTGCTAGGGGCGCCCCTCGGGCTGCATCACCCCACGCCGCTCAAGCCAGACCCAGTGGCATGTATCTTCCTGCATTTATCCATGTTGATCTGCTCTCCATGCTTAACCTGCCAACGGCTATCGCCCGCTCGATTGTCGCCCGCCACAGGTCTATTCATCCTATGCAATTCTCTTGCACGTTAAAAGGGGGGCTCCTGAGCATCGTGACTCAGGAGCTCTTACTGGCTCTCCAGCCCTCACCCCCTGGCCTTGACCACGGCATCACGACCTGGCATACCAGCGGCGGCTGAGCTTGCTCGAGGGCCGGGACCTAAGGACGTAGAGTGCTTGCATCTAACCGCCTTGCAGGGACATACAGTCACCAAGACTCAAGACCAGGCGCCACCCACCTTGAGGTAGGGCCTCGTGAGTCCCGCGCTGGCTCACGAGTGCCCAGATACACCTCGCAGCCCTGCCGTGCAAGCCACGTGTTAGGGCGGGGCTGTACACTCCCCGGGGGCTCCTCCCGGAGGGGGCCCCCATCCCACGCCCAAGTGGAAGCACCATGCTCCGCGCTGGCTGTCGACACTGCCGAGGAGCGGCTATGCCCGTGCACAAGCGGAAGCACTATGCTCCGCGCTGGTGATAAACAACTGAGGGCGTTCCCATGGTCGCACCAACGTTAGGGAGCCCAGAGCTCAGCGCCCAGCCTCACCATGACGCCTTCCCTCGGGAGAGTCGCATGAGGGGGCTGGGCACGGGGGCTGCGCTCGGGTCACACCCAAGCACACGCCACCCAACCAGGTCCCCCAGACCTGGGCGTCGCGCGCCCCTCCCGAGGCCTCGGCGAGGGCAGGTATGGAAATTCTTTGCACGTCAAGGGGGACTCCTGAGCATCGCGACTCAGGAGCCTAACTAGTCATGTAGCCCCTCACTCCTTAGTCCGTCCTGGTCTCCGGTCGGCCCAATGGCGGTTGAGGTATGCGCAGGGCCGGGTACTGCCGACGTAGAACATCAATCTATCCTCACGAACTCTCCCTACATGCTGTTTGCGCGTCAAGGGGGACTCCTGAGTATCGCGACTCAGGAGCCTAACTGGTCACGTGGCCCCTCACTCCATGGACCGTCCTGGTCTCCGGTCGGCCCAATGGCGGTTGAGGTATGCGCGGGGTCGGGCTCTGCCGACGCAGAACAAAGCAAATAGGAAGGAAAACGCAAAATCTCGAAGCAAATATTACAAGCATATTGTTCTCACAATACCAAATGAAAAGTCTAAACGCCTCCACGAGGCCTGATATATGTTGCAGGAACAAAACGGGAAGAATAGCCGCAGGCCACCCCTGGATATCACCATCGCCTGCGGAAGGTGCTCCCCCGTGGGCAACGATGTTCTCACCTTCACCACCAGCCGCAGGATCCGCGGCGTCGCCAGGCAGAGGATCGGAGACAAAGCCGCGGAACCTCCCCAGCAAGGCCTCCACTTGACCTTGTACAGCTGCGGCGGCGACTTCACAGTGATCTTCAGCCACGGGCTCCAGCAGCTCGTCAAGGCGAGCGTTTGGGTCGCGGAGGTGCAGATGGCTGAATACACGAGTCAGTGCGGCTGAAGACAGGACACGAGCTTCTGCCTCCGCCAGGGGACCGAGGCCATCAACGACCTCCTCAAGCGCCTTCACCATGAGAGGAAGCAGCTGGGTGGGGCCGTCCTTGTCGGTGTCCAGAGGCTTCTCCAGGCCGTGCTCGTAAAGCGTCTTCAGCGCCTTGCGAGATCTCTTCTCGAGATCGGCGAAGGCCACGCGGTCTTCAGCCAGGACTCGCGCCTTGGCATCAAGATCGGCCTCCCTCGTCCCTATCTTCCGCTCCATCTCTTCCAACCGGTTGCGCTCAGCGGCCTGCTTCTTCCCCAGCTCCGCCAGCTCAGCATCATGGTTCTTGACGGCTTCCTCCCGGGCCTTCATCTCCACCTCCTTCGCTTGGTGGCAGCGTACCTCTTCGGCGTGCTTGTTGCGTAGGCTCTGCAACTCGTCCTCAAGCGCCCGGCAGTGGTCACGGGCGGCCTTGGCGTCTTTTAGCGCCATCTTGCGATTGGCCGCGGCGTTGGCGGCACTCTGCTTCTCCTTCTCAGAAGCCGCGGCGGCCTGGCCCAGCGCCGCGCGAACGGCCAAGTCGGAGTGGAGCCAGCCTGACGCCCGCTCCAAGCGCCCGACCACAAGACATGGGTCCGTGCTCAGAAGATCCGCCTGCGGCTGGGCCATCTCCGAAAGAGCACGCTCCAGAGCAACAGCATTAGAAGAACCTGGGAGTGGAGGTGAAGTAGAGGGAGGAGGCGAAATCATCACCACTGCCTGGGGGATCGCGGGTTCCGGAGCAGATGGGACCTCATCAGCCGCACCAGGCGCCGGCACCTCCGGAGCTAGCGGGACCCTGGGGGCTGACTCCCCGCCGTGGTGCTCCTCTTGGCCTCACGAGGATGACCAGGCTGGGGAGATGCGGGCGCTGCTGCCTCCTTTCTCTGCGGAGGGGGGCACGGCCCCCGTATCTTCCTTCATCTTCTTCGCCGAAGATGTCGGCCTGATCAACCAAGGGCGAGCACAAGGAAATAACAAGTACCAGCGGGGATAAAGCGAAGCTCAAGGCACCTACCGGTCCACCATGAAGTACTCCACCTTTTGCTTGGGAAGCTTGAAGCCTGATAGCATCGGGACCTGAGGGGAAGGCGTGTGGGCTCCAGCGGCGCCAGGCGGTGCGGAGGCAGAATCGGATCCGGCCCCAGGAGGTGTTAGGGTGGAGGCGGCACCACGGGCCACCAGCGACGACCTACCCTTCGTCGGGATGAGGGGTTGCTCCCTCTCCCCTTGGTAGGCGTCGGCCTCGGCATCATCAAGAAGGGCGCGGAGAATCTCGGCCTTGCTCAGAGGGGAAGTCTCCCCACCTCTTCCAGAGTCTTCTCCGAGTCCACCTCCTCTCCCCCCTCTCCGCGGGACTCGCCAGAAGACACCTCCACCGGTTTCTGCGCCGAAGGAGCTCCCGGAAGCGCCGGCGGCACCAGCCTGCGCGCATCAAAAGTTGGCCTGGAGGCGACGAATTCCTCCCGGTCCCTGCGTTGGAACAGGGGAATGAAGGCACTAGGCGGGTACTCCGGGTTGTCCCCGACTATGAGGCGCAGGACGGCGTCCAATTCATCGCCAGGAAGGTCCCCCGGCCTCAGGCGGGTCTTGTTTTCCTCTTCGTCAAGCCCCCAGAGGGGCGCGCGCGCGCCTGGAGTGGGGCAACCCGCAGCATCAAGAACTCCCGCAGGAGCATCGCCGCCATTACCTTGGCCGCCCTCGCGTTACATGGCTTCAAGTCGGTCATCATCTGCCCCAACACTAAGGATGCCCGCACATCGACGAGCTCCGCCTTGGGCCACCCCCCGTTGGGAGGGGGCGCCGCCGTTGGCAATGCTAGACGCGGGTCGGCGTGCTTGGCGTCCATCATGACCCATTTGGATCGAATGTTGTCGGCCCTCTTCCCGGTGCTCAAGATCGAGTTGGCCTTGCCGCTGACGCGGAGGAAGAAGAAATGGCGCAGGAGTGCCACGGACAGCATAACGCCCAGGTACGCCTCACAGTAGTAGGTGAAGATGGACAGGAGGAGGACAGAGTTGGGATGGAGATGCAACGCCCCCAGACCGTAGTGGTCGAGGACTTCATAAAAGAAATCGGAGAAAGGCGGGACCAACCCAACGGCGACGCTGCTCGAGAAGAAGGGGAAGAAGGTGCTCCCGTCAGGCTCCGGCTCGTCGGAGGCGAGCCGGAGCTCCGTCTTCCCCGACTCATTGCTCTTCCCCGCCGTCAGCAGGCGCATGGAGGCGAGGCTCTTCTCCGTGACGGTGGGCGCTTCAAGAGCGGGCTCGTACCAAGCCGGTGCCGAGGAAGTCTTGACCTTGCACGGCGCCATGGGCAGCAGATGCAGAGCAAGGATGGAGCAGATCTGGAGGTAGCGGCGGCGAAGAGCGAGAAAGGGGATCTGGGGTGAGGCGATGGAAAAGCAATGAAGGCAAGAACTGCCCGCGCCAGCCTTTGTCAGGGTAAGCAGTTGCCGAGGCAGCATGGGGCAGCGAAGACGCCCACGTCCAATCAACCGCCACGCGTCAACCCAGGCCGCAGGCTTTTGGGGCCCGCGGTGCTCTAAACTTGACCCTTGGCTTCGCCGCGAAGCCAAGCCCGAGCGCACCTTGGGCCCGGGGGCTACTGTCGGCATTCTAGGAACGGGGGTCCCCAGACTTGCGTGCCTGCGGCCCACAGCGTGGCTAAGCCAGCAGGCCGCGCGGCCCATCTTCGTCAACAAGGCATCCAAGACCCTCGCGAGGGTCCAAGCCTCGCGAGGCGGACGACACAAGACCTCCTCTGGAGTGGCCTAGCCAGGCAGGCTCGCGAGGAGCGGAGATATCAAGGCAGGGCAAACCTCACGAGGCTCTCGTGACGTAAGCCATGACGAACGGCGCCAGGCGGGCGCCAGGTGGGCGCCAGCGCACGCAGCGTCCTTATTTCCTCTTTGGTGCTAAGGAGGCCAGCGCAGGTGAAGAGTACCGAGGCATCAGGCAAAGGTTGCTATATTGGTGCAACGAGACCAAGACCAGGAGGACGGCGCGACAGAGGTCGTCGTGGAGCCCAAGACAGCGTCACCACCGGAGCTTTTCACAGGTGAAGACCGCTTTTGTCAGGATAGCTTGTACTAGCTGTCCCCCTTCAAATTTGCCCGCCGTTGTTGGCTCTCTTCCTGCTTGATACTTGGGAAGAGGACCAGGGCCTATATAAGTAGAGCTAGCCACCATAGTAGAGGTATCTGATCTGATCTGATCTGATCTTAGCTCGATCCAACCCGATCGAGAGCCTACTCACAAGAACACCTCAACCTCAGGAGGCTGTTCTTCCCTTGTACTGTTCATCATCAGCCCAAGAGGCAATCCACCACCACCACACTTGAGTAGGGTATTACACCACAACGGTGGCTCGAACCAGTATAAACCTCGTGTCCCTCTGTGTTGCGAGTTCATCGAGTTCGTCCGCGAGATCTTAGCGAGCTAGAGCGTAGATCGGTAGGAGGGAAAGACTTCACGCGCACCCCAGTGTTCGAACCTTAAGGGTTTGCCGGAACCCCACATCTGACAGAGTTAAATTAGTCTTTTTTAATAGGACAAAGTTTATTATCGGCAATGGTGCTAGCACACGATTCTGGGAGGATACTTGGCTCGGAGAAACCTCCCTTGGACTTCAATACCCGTCTCTGTATCGTATTGTTCAACGACGTGATGCTTTCGTTGCAATGGTACTTCAATCCATTCCCCTTAATATTCAGTTCAGGAGGATGCTAGCGGGTAATCATTGGGAAGAATGGCTTCATCTAGTGAGTAGATTGATGAAAGTTCAGCTGTCTCAACAGCCTGATAAATTACGCTGGAAGCTTACTAGGTCTGGAGAGTTTACAGTTAAATCAATGTATCTTGATGTTATGAATTCAAGCTCTATTCCTAGTTCCAAATATGTTTGGACTGTCAAAGTTCCTTTGAAAATTAAAGTGTTTATGTGGTTTGTACATAAACAAGTCATCTTAACCAAGGACAATTTGGCAAAGCATAACTGGACAGGACCTACTAGGTGTAGTTTCTGTGATCGGGATGAATCTATCAAACACCTTTTTCTTGATTGCCCGTTGGCCAAAGTTCTATGGCGGACAGTCCACATTGCATTTAATATAACTCCTCCGAGTTTTGTCAGCACGTTATTTGGAACGTGGCTTAATGGAATAGAGTCCGAAACAGTGAGACACATTCGCGTAGGAGTATGTGCCTTATTGTGGGCAGTCTGGAACTGCAGAAATGATTTGGTTTTTAACAGAACAACAAATATTCATTTTTTGCAGGTTATCTTCTAAGCCACTGCATTGATCCGTATGTGGTCGCTACTCACTCCGACGGAGGCCAGGGAGCGTTTGGTTACTGGATCTATCCGGTGGGAGATGGTATCATGGGATATCTTCAACCGGTTTGGATGGCGGTCATGTAATAGGATAGGCAATTAGTTTACCTATCTTTCTTATGCCAGCCGGTTGTGGCTTTTTTGGCTAGTTTGTTATTGGCCTTTTGGCTCTTTGTGAGCTTTCCTTTACTTTCGTTGAGACTTTAAGACCTTGTTGAACCTATTTGCTTATTTATAAAGTTGGCCGTATGCATCGTTCTGATGCAGAGGCCGGGGAGCCCCCCCTTTTCGAAAAAATATGGAAGTTTTTATTATACCCATCTTGAATGCCCATCATATTCGGACTAATTTTATAACCAAAGCAAATTACCATGCTGTTCTAAAAGACTCTCGAAATAATATAATTGAAGCATGAGAGATCAATAATTTCTATAAAATAAAACCTCCACCGTGCTCTAAAAATGATATAAGTGAAGCACTAGAGCAAAATTATCTAGCTCAAAAGATATAAGTGAAGCACATAGAGTATTCTTATAAATTACGATTCATGTGTGTCTCTCCCAAAAGGTGTGTACATAAAGGATGATTGTGGTAAACTAAAAAGAAAATACTCAAATCATACAAGACGCTCCAAGCAAAACACATATCATGTGGTGAATAAAAATATAGTCTCAAGTAAAGTTACCGATAGACGAAGACGAAAGAGGGGATGCCTTCCGGGGCATATCCCCAAGCTTAGGCTTTTGGTTGTCCTTTAATTTTACCTTGGGGTGCCTTGGGCATCCCCAAGCTTAGGTGCTTGCCACTCCTTATTCAAAAATCCATCAAATTTTTACCCAAAAACTTGAAAACTTCACAACACAAAACTTAAACAGAAAATCTCATGAGCTCCGTTAGTATAAGAAAACAAACCACCACTTTAAGGTACTGTAATGAACTCATTCTTTATTCATATTGGTGTTAAACCTACTGTATTCCAACTTCTCTATGGTTCATACCCCCCGATTCTAGCCATAGATTCATTAAAATAAGCAAACAACACACGAAAAACAGAATCTGTCAAAACAGAACAGTCTGTAGAAATCTGTATCAAACGAATACTTCTGGAACTCCAAAAATTCTGAAATAAATTGGTGGGCGTGAGGAATTTGTCTATTAATCATCTTCAAAAAGAATCAACCTAAAATCACTCTCCAGTAAAAAAATGGCAGATAATCTTGTAAGCGCAAAAGTTTCTGTTTTTTACAGCAAGATTGCAAAGACTTCACCCAAGTCTTCCCAAAGGTTCTACTTGGCACAAACACTAATTAAAACATAAAACCACATCTAAAAAGAGGCTAGATGAACTATTTATTTACTAAACAGGAACAAAAACCAAGGAACAAAAATAAAATTGGGTTGCCTCCCAACAAGCGCTATCGTTTAACGCCCCTAGCTAGGCATAAAGCAAGGATAGATCTAGCTATTATCATCTTTGGTATTTATCTTTTTAATGGGGTTATGCTCGGATCCGGGAGGTTCCTTACGTTTCCCTTCATACTCAGAGATCTTTAGATCTATAGAATCCAACCGCTTATTGCAAAGAGTGATCAACATATTCATGCGGTGGAGGTTCCCACTAACATTTTTAAGAGGTTCAAGAGATTTTTGCTAAATTTTAGTTACTCCGCATATTTTATCAAAAACTTGGGTTCCTTCTTGAGTATGATGAAG
Source organism: Aegilops tauschii subsp. strangulata (assembly GCF_002575655.3). Taxonomy (NCBI): domain Eukaryota; kingdom Viridiplantae; phylum Streptophyta; class Magnoliopsida; order Poales; family Poaceae; genus Aegilops; species Aegilops tauschii. The sequence goes on from NC_053038.3 coordinate 225,646,117, forward strand.
TCCCTTATGTGGGGGTAGTACTCCTACTATTCCCTCTATAATCTCATACGCAATACTGGGATCAATTTCAATAAAACTCCCTTTGGTTGCAAAATCCAAGAGTTGTCTATGGGACATGGTTAGCCCAACATAAAAATTACGAAGTAAAATCTTGAAATCTCCCTCTATAGTGCAATTGCAATAGGAATCATTCATCCTATACCAAGCATCTTTTAAGTTCTCTTCTTGTCTTTGTTTGAAGTGAGGAATTTCAAAATCGGGAGACAAAGGAAGAGGGAGAGGGCTAGCCATGAAGGCGAAACAAACTATCTAACACACGAACACACAAGAGGCAAATGGGTAAGAGGCGAAGAAAAGGAAAAGGGTTTTCGAAAATCGTTTTAGAAGTGGGGGAGAGGAAAACGAGAGGCGAATGGCAAATAATGTAATGCGATGGAGAAGAGTTTATGATCGGTACTTGGTATGTCTTGACTTGAGCGTAGATCTCCCCGGCAATGGCGCCAGAAATCCTTCTTGCTACCTCTTGAGCATGCGTTGGTTTTCCCTTGAAGAGGAAAGGGTGCTGCAGTAAAATTGCGAAGTATTTCCCTCAGTGTTTGAGAACCAAGGTATCAATCTAGTAGGAGATTACACACAAGTCACCTAGTACCTGCACAAACAATCAAGAACCTTGCAACCAACGCGATAAAGGGGTTGTCAATCCCTTCACGGTCACTCGCAAAAGTGAGATCTAATCAAGATAATAAGATAAATATTTTTGGTATTTTTGTTGTATAGATTGGAAAGTAAAGATTGCAAAATAGTAAAACGAGATGCGATGTAAATAAAAGAGATGCAATATAATAAGAAAGTGACCCGGGGACCATAGGTTTCACTAGTGGCTTCTCTCAAGATAGCATGAATTACGGTGGGTGCACAAATTATTGCCGAGCAATTGATAGAAAAGCGCATAGTTATGAGAATATCTAGGCATGATCATGAACATAGGCATCACGTCTGTGTCAAGTAGACCGAAACAATTCTGCGTCTACTACTATTACTCCACACATCGACCGCTATCCAGCATGCATCTAGAGTATTAAGTTCATAAGAATAGATTAACGCATTAAGCAAGATGACATGATGTAGGGGGATAAACTCAAGCAATATGATATAAACCCCATCTTTTTATCCTCGATGGCAACAATACAATACGTGCCTTGCTGCCCTTACTGTCACTGGGAAAGGACACCGCAAGATTGAACCCAAAGCTAAGCACTTCTCCCATTGCAAGAAAGATCAATCTAGTAGGCCAAACTAAACCGATAATTCGAAGAGACTTGCAAAGATATCAAATCATGCATATAAGAATTCAGAGAAGAACTGAATAATATTTATAGATAATCTTGATCATAAATCCACAATTCATCAGATCTCGGCAAACACACCGCAAAAATTATTACATCGAATAGATCTCCAAGAACATCGAGGAGAACTTTGTATTGAGAATCAAAGAGAGAGAAGAAGCCATGGACCCGAAGGTCTGTGGTAAACTACTCACACATAATGGGAGAGGCTATGGTGTTGATGTAGAAGCCCTCCATGATCGATTCCCCCTCCGGCAGATCGCTGGAAAAGGCCCCAAGATGGGATCTCACGGGTACAGAAGGTTGCGGTGGTGGAAAAGTGGTTTCGTGGCTCTCCCGGATGTTATTAGGGTATATGAGTATATATAGGCGAAAGAAGTACGTCGGTGGTGCTCCGTGGGGCCCACGAGGGTGGGGGCGCGCCTACCCCCTGGGCACGCCCTCCTTCCTCCTAGCTGCCTCGCGGAGTTCCAGACTTCAACTCCAAGTCCTCTGGATTGCGTTTGTTCCAAGAAAGATCATCGCGAAGGTTTCATTCCGTTTGGTTCCGTTTTGGATTCCGTTTGGTATTCCTTTTCTGTGAACCACTGAAATAGGCAAAAAAATAGAAACTAGCACCGGGCCTCCGGTTAATTGTATAGTCCCAAAAATAATATAAAAGGGCATATTAAATCCCATTAAACATCCAAAAGAGATAATATAATAGCGTGGAACAATCAAAAGTTACAGATACGTTGGAGATGTATCATGTCTCGGCACGACGAACTGTCGCAACGGTGCATACTCAGGGACAACACTTATACCTTGAAATTTTAGTGAGGGATCATCTTATAACGCTACTGCCGTACTAAGCAAAATAAGATGCATAAAAGATAAACATCACATGCAATCAAAATATGTGACATAATATGGCCATCATCTTGTGCCTTTGATCTCCATCTCCATCTCCAAAGCACCGTCATGATCTCCATCGTCACTGGCTTGACACCTTGATCTCCATCGTAGCATCGTTGTCGTCTCGCCAACTATTGCTTCTACAACTATCGCTACCGCATAGTGATAAAGTAAAGCTATTACATGGCGATTGTATTTCATACAATAAAGCGACAACCATAAGTCTCCTGCCAGTTGCCGATAACTTTTACAAAATATGATCATCTCATACAATAACTTATAGCACATCATGTCTTGACCATATCACATCACAACATGCCCTGCAAAAATAAGTTAGACGTCCTCTACTTTCTTGTTGCAAGTTTTACGTGGCTGCTACGGGCTTCTAGCAAGAACTGTTCTTACCTACGCATCAAAACCACAACGATTTTTCGTCAAGTGTGTTGTTTTAACCTTCGACAAGGACCGGCCGTAGTCAAATTCGATTCAACTAAAGTTGGAGAAACAGACACCCGCCAGCCACCTGTGTGCAAAAGCACGTCGGTAGAACCAGTTTCATGAACGTGGTCATGTAATGTTGGTCTGGGCCGCTTCATCCAACAATACCGCCGAATCAAAATAAGACGTTGGTGGTAAGCTGTATGACTATTATCGCCCACAACTCTTTGTGTTCTACTCGTGCATATCATCTACGCATAGACCTGGCTCTGATACCACTGTTCAAAAATGTAGCATGAAATTTCAAAAAAATCCTACGATCACGCAAGATCTATCTAGGAGATGCATAGCAACGAGAGGGGGAGAGTGTGTCCACCTACCCTCGTAGACCGAAAGTGGAAGCGTTAGGTTAATGCGGTTGATTTAGTCGAACGTCTTCACGATCCAACCGATCCTAGTACCGAACGTACGACACCTCCGTGTTCAGCAAATCTTCAGCTTGATGACGTCCCTCGAACTCTTGATTCAGCACGGCGTGGTGACGGTGATGGTGATGTGATCCACGCAGGGCTTTGCCTAAGCACTACGACGTTATGACCGGATGAGTAAACTATGGAGGGGGCACCGCACATGGCTAGGAGAACAATTGATGTGCCGTTGGGGTGCCCCCTGACCACGTGTATAAAGGAGGGGAGGGGAGGCCGGCCGACCCTAGGGGCGCGCCATGTGGGGGGAGTCCCACTAGGACTCCTAGTCCTAGTCGGCTCCCCCTTCCTTCCAATGGAGAGGGCAAAAGGGGAAAGAGGGGGAGAGGGGCGCCACCTCTTGTGGCCTGCCTCCTCCTCTCCACAATGGCCCATGAGGCCCATTAACTTTCCCGGGGGGTTCCGGTAACCTCCCGGTACTCCGAAAAATCCCCGAACCTCTTTAGAACCATTCCGGTGTCCGTACATAACCTTCCAATATATCAATCTTTACCTCTCGACCATTTCGAGACTCCTCATCATGTCCGTGATCTCATCCGGGACTCCGAACAATCTTTGGTCACCAAAACACATAACTCATAATAAAAATTGTCATCGAACATTAAGCGTGCGGACCCTACGGGTTCGAGAACTATGTAGACATGATGGAGACACATCTCCGGCCAATAACCAATAGCGGAACCTGGATGCTCATATTGGTTCCTACATATTCTATGAAAATTTGATCATCAGTATCATCATACCTAGTTCAATCTCGTTACCGGCAAGTCTCTTTACTCGTTTCGTAATGCATCATCCCGCAACTAACTCATTAGTCACATTGCTTGCAAGGCTTATCATGATGTGCATTACCGAGAGGGCCCAGAGATACCTCTCCAATACTCGGAGTGACAAATCCTAATCTCGATCTATGCCAACCCAACAAAAACCTTCGGAGACACCTGTAGAGCATCTTTATAATCACCCTTATGTTGTGACGTTTGATAGCACACAAGGTGTTCCTCCGGTATACAGGAGTTGCATAATCTCATAGTCGAAGGAATATGTATTTGACATGAAGAAAGCAATAGCAATAAAACTGAATGATCAACCTGCTAAGCTAACAGATGGGTCTTGTCCGTCACATCATTCTCCTAATGATGTGATCCCATTCATCAAATGACAACACATGTCTATGGTTAGGAAACTTAACCATCTTTGATTAACGAGCTAGGCTAGTAGAGGCTTACGAGGGACACTGTGTTTTCTCTATGTATCCACACATGCAGCAAGTTTCCGGTTAATACAATTCTAGCATGAATAATAAACATTTATCATGATATAAGGGCATATTTCCTTCAAAAATTTACGGTGAACTTTTATGGACCAGAAGAAGCCCCCGAAGCAAAAGAGTTGGGCCAGAAGAGCCACGAGGCCTCCACAAGGGTGGAGGGCGCCCCCTACCCCTCTGGGGCGCCATCCGATCTTGAGGGCTCCTCGTGGACCCCCTGACTTGTTCCTGACACAAAAAAATCCTATAAATATTGAAATCCCCAGAAATAAACCTAGATCGGGAGTTTCGCCGGCGCAAGCCTCTGTAGCCACAAAAAACCAATCGGGAGCCCGTTTCGGCAGCCTCCCAGAGGGGGAAACCATCACCGGTGGCCATCTTCATCATCTCGGCGCTCTCCATGATGAGGAGGGAGTAGTTCACCCTCGGGGCTGAGGGTATGTACCAGTAGCTATGTGTTTGATCGCTCTCTCGTGTTCTTGATATGGCATGATCTTGATGTATCGCGAGCTTTTCTATTATAGTTGGATCATATGGTGTTTCTCCCCCTGTCTTCTTATGATGAATTGAGTTTTACCTTTCAGGTTTCGCTATTATCGGATTGAATACTATTATGGATCTGAGAACACTTGACGTATGTCTTGCGTGGGATACTCGTGGTGACAGTGGGGTATTCTATTGGTTCACTTCAGGTATGTTTTGGCACTCAACTTGTGGATTCCCGAAGTGACATTGGGGTAATCTATGCATAGGGGTTGATGCACGTTTTCATCCTTGTTTCTGCGGTAGGAATCTTGGGGCACTCTTTCAGGTTCTATATGTTGGATTGAATATTATGAATCTGAAGTTGTTTGATGCATATGGTATAATTAACCCACGGATACTTGTGGTGACATTGGAGTATCTAGGTGACACTGGGGTTGATTGATGTGTGTCATATGGTGTTATTTTACTACGAACTCTAGGGCTGTTTTTGACACTTATAGGAATAGCTCAATGGATTGATCGGAAAGAATAACTTTGAGGTGGTTTCGTAACCTACAAGCAATTTCATCTTATGCTCTCCACTATAGGAACTTTGGTGTCACTTTTGTCACACACTGAGGGATTGCCATATGATCTAATTATGTTATCATTGTTGAGAGAACTTGCACTAGTGAAAGTATGAACCCTAGGCCTTGTTTCCAAGCATTGCAATACCGTTTTTGCTCACTTTTATTACTAGTTACCTTACCATTTTTATATTTTCAGATTACAAAAACCTATATCTACCATAGATATTGCACTTATATCACCATCTCTTCGCCGAACTAGTGCACCTATACAATTTACCATTGTATTGGGTGTGTTGGGGACACAAGAGATTCTTTGTTATTTGGTTGCAGGGTTGTCTGAGAGAGACCATTTTCATCCTATGTCCCCCACAGATTGATAAACATTAGGTCATCCACTTGAGGGAAATTTGCTACTATCCTACAAAACTCTGCGCTTGGAGGCCCAACACGATTCTACAAGAAGAAGGTTGTGTAGTCGACATCACAAGTCATCAGTCCAGAAGATATCTACTTCGGCTCCACCACCGTAGGTGGAGTCCATTTAGGCCGGCACATCGGCGCCGGGGTCCGAGGTCGTCCCACCACCCCCACCGACTGCCCAAGGACGGGCTAGCGCGGGGTGGACCGAGGAGATGGAGGAGACCCTAAAGGGCCCTCCTTAAGGACGAGCACCGTGCCGTGATAGGCGTGTGATGTCTACTACGCAACCTTCTTCTTGTAGACTCGTGTTGGGCCTCCAAGCGCAGAGTTTTGTAGGATAGTAGCAAATTTCCCTCAAGTGGATGACCTAAGGTTTATCAATCCGTGGGAGGCATAGGATGAAGATGGTCTCTCTCAAACAACCCTGCAACCAAATAACAAAGAGTGTCTTGTGTCCCTAACACACCCAATACAATGGTATATTGTATAGGTGCACTAGTTCGCGCGAAGAGATGGTGATACAAGTGCAATATGGATGGTAGATATATGTTTTTGTAATCTGAAAATTTAAAAACAGCAAGGTAGCAAGTAACAAAAGTGAGCGAAAATGGTATTGCAATACTTCGAAACAAGGCCTAGGGTTCATACTTTCACTAGTGCAAGTTCTCTCAACAATGATAACATAATTGAATCATATAACTATCCCTCAACGCGCAACAAAGAGTCACTCCAAAGTCACTAATAGCGGAGAACAAACGAAGAGATTATTGTAGGGTACGAAACCACCTCAAAGTTATTTTTTCTGATCGATCTATTGGGCTATTCCTATAAGTGTCACAAACAGCCCTAGAGTTTGTACTAAAATAACACCTTAAGATACACATCAACCAAAACCCTGATGTCACCTAGATACTCCAATGTCACCACAAGTATCTACGGGTTTGATTATACGATATGCATCACACAATCTCAGATTCATCCATTCAAACCAACACAAAGAACTTCAAAGAGTGCCCTAAAGTTTCTACCAGAGAGTCAAGACGAAAACGTGTGCCAACCACTATGCATAAGTTCACAAGGTCACAGAACCCGCAAGTTGATCACCAAAACATACATCAAGTAGATCACGTGAATATCCCATTGTCACCACAGATAAGCACATGTAAGACATACATCAAGTGTTCTCAAATCCTTAAAGACTCAATCCGATAAGATAACTTCAAAGGGAAAACTCAATCCATTACAAGAAGGTAGAGGGGAAGAAACACCATATGATTCAACTATAGTAGCAAAGCTCGCGATATATCAACATCGTGCCATATCAAGAACACGAGAGAGAGAGATCAAAGACGTAGCTAGTAGAACCTACCCTCAACCCCGAGGGTGAAATACTCCCTCCTCGTCATGGAGAGCGCCGGGATGATGAAGATGGCCACCGGTGATGGTTTCCCCCTCCGGAAGTGTGCCGGAACGGGCTCCCGATTGGTTTTTCATGGCTACAGAGGCTTGCGGCGTCGGAACTCCCGATCTAGGTTTGTTTCTGGGGGTTGATGACCGACAAGTATGTGGGATCAATTGTAGCCTTTTCGATAAGTAAGAGTGTCGAACCCAACGAGGAGCAGAAGTAAATGCCTCGTGGACCCCCCTGACTTGTTCCCGGCGCCCCCCTACCTCGTGGCCGCCTCGTGGACCCCCCTGACTTGTTCCCGGCGCCAATACCTCTTATATATCCCCAAACTTCCAGAACATAACCTAGATCGGGAGATCCGCCGCCGCAAGCCTCTGTAGCCACCAAAACCCAACCGGGACCCTGTTCCGGCACCCTGCCGGAGGGGGGATCCCTCACCGGTGGCCATCTTCATCATCCCGGCGCTCTCTATGACGAGGAGGGAGTAGTTCACCCTCGGGGCTGAGTGTATGTACCAGTAGCTATGTGTTTGATCTCTCTCTCTCTCTTTCTCTCTCTCTCTCTCTCTCTCTCTCTCTCTCGGGTTCTTGATTTGGCACGATCTTAATGTACCGCGAGCTTTGCTATTATAGTTGGATATTATGATGTTTCTCCCCCTCTACTCTCTTGTAATGGATTGAGTTTTCCCTTTGAAGTTATCTTATCGGATTGAGTCTTTAAGTATTTGAGAACACTTCATGTATGTCTTGCGTGGGATACCCGTGGTGAAAATGGGGTATTCTATTGATTCAGTTGATGTATGTTTTGGTGATCAACTTGCGGGTTCTGTGACCTTGGGAATCTATGCATAGGGGTTGGCACACGTTTTCGTCTTGACTCTCCAGCAGAAACTTTGGGGCACTCTTTGAAGTTCTTTGCGTTGATTGAATAGATGAATCTGAGATTGTGTGATGCATATCGTACAATAATACTCGTGGATACTTGAGGTGACATTGGAGTATCTAGGTGACATTAGGGTTTTGGTTGATTTGTGTGTTAAGGTGTTATTCTAGTACGAACTCTAGGATAGATCGAACGGAAAGAATAGCTTCGTGTTATTTTACTACGGACTCTTGAATAGATCGATCAGAAAAGATAACTTTGAGGTGGTTTCGTACCCTACATTAATCTCTTCATTTGTTCTCCGCTATTAGTGACTTTGGAGTGACTCTTTGTTGCATGTTGAGGGATAGTTATATGATCCAATTATGTTATTATTGTTGAGAGAACTTGCACTAGTGAAATTATGAACCCTAGGCCTTGTTTCCTATCATTGCAATACTGTTTATGCTCACTTTTATCACTTGCTACCTTGCTGTTTTTATATTTTCATATTACAAAAACCTATATCTACCATCCATATTGCACTTGTATCACCATCTCTTCACCGAACTAGTGCACCTATACAATTTACCATTGTATTGGGTGTGTTGGGGACACAAGAGACTCTTTGCTATTTGGTTGGAGGGTTGTTTGAGAGAGACCATCTTCATCCTACGCCTCCCACGGATTGATAAACCTTAGGTCGTCCACTTGAGGGAAATTTGCTACTGTCCTACAAACCTCTGCACTTGGAGGCCCAACAACGTCTACAAGAAGAAGGTTGTGTAGTCTAACAAATTAAAATAAAACAGCAAGCAAAAAAAATGATGCTCCAAGCAAAACACATATCATGTGGTGAATAAAAATATACCTCCAACTAAGGTTACCGATGAACGAAGGCGAAAGAGGGTACGCCATCCGGGGCAACCCCAAGCTTAGATGCTTGATTGTCCTTGAATATTACATTGGGGTGCCTTGGGCATCCCCAAGCTTAGGCTTTTGTCACTCCTTATTCCGTAGTCCATCAAAACTTCACCCAAAACATGAAAACTTCACAACACAAAACTCAACAGAAAACTCGTAAGCTTCGTTAGTATAATAAAGCAAATCACCACTTAGGTACTGTCAAGACAAGATTCATAATTTTTCTCACATGATTCCTGCTGTACCCTATCATTTCTACAATTTATATTGAGCAATATAAGCCATAGAAACTAGAAAACGAGCAAACTATGCATCAAAAACAGAATCTGTCAAGAACAGAATAGTCTGTGATGATCTGAATATAAACCATACTTCTGTTACTCCAAAAATTCTGAAAAATTAGGACAACCTATGCAATTTGTATATCAATATAATATAAAAAGTTTAGAATTTTGCGACGCTCCAGTGATTTGTAACAGTTTCGTGACTGGGTGCAAAAGTTTCTGTTTTTGGACAGAATTAAATCAACTATCATCCACACTATCCCAAAGGATTTACTTGGCACTTTATGGAAACGAAAGCTATAAAACATGATTACTATAGTATCTTAATCATATGAACATGCAAAAACAGTAGGGGTAAATGTTGGGTTGTCTCCCAACAAGCGCTTTTCTTTAATGCCTTTATAGCTAGGCATGATGATTTCAATGATGCTCGCATGAAAGTAAAGAACTGAAACGCAAAGAGAGCATCATGAAACATATGTGGCAAGCACATTTAAGTCTAACCCACTTCCTATAAATAGTGATTTTGGGAACAAACAACTTATGGGAACAACAATTAACTACCATAGGAAGGTAAAAAAAGCATAACTTCAAGACTTTCAACACATAGAGAGGAAACTTGATATTATTGCAATATGTAAAAGCATATGTTCCTCTCTCATAATAATTTTCAGTAGCATCATGAATGAATTCAACAATATAACCATCACATAAAGCATCATTCTCATGGTGCACAAGCATAGAAATTTTACTACTCACCACATAAGCAAAATTCTTCTCATTCATAGTAGTGGGAGCAAACTCAACAAAATAACTATCAAGTGAGGCATAATCCAAATGAAAATTAAAATCAAGACGACAAGTTTCATGGTGATCATTATTCTTTATAGCATACATGTCATCACAATAATTATCATAGATAGAAACCTTGTTCTCAAATCAATTGGAGCCTCTTCCCAAATAGTGGATTCATCACTAAATAAAGTCATGACCTCTCCAAATCCACCTTTATCAATATTGTGAAAAGATCTAACACCCTCCAAAAGTGGGATCATTACCTAGAGTTGACACTCTTCCAAACCCACTTTCATCAATATACTCATCATAAATATGAGGCATGCTATCATCATAATAAATTTGCTCATCAAAACTTGGGGGACTAAAAATATCATCTTCATAAAACATAGCATGCCCAAGCTTGTGGCTTTGCGTATCATTAGCACCATGGATATTCAAGGAATTCATACTAACAACACTGCAATCATGCTCATCATACCAAGATTTAGCGCCAAACAATTTATTGACTTCGTCTTCTAGCACTTGAGTACAATTTTCCTTTCCATCATTTTCACGAAAGACATTAAAAAGATGAAGCATATGAGGCAACCTAAATTCCATTTTTAGTTTTCTTTTATAGACTATACTAGTGATAAAACAAGAAAGTAAAAGATTCAATTGCAAGATCTAAATATATACCTTCAAGCACTAACCTCCCCGGCAACGGCGCCAAAAAAGAGCTTAATTGACGGGGTGTTAGTGCCGCCTACCTAGCCTCCCCGGCAATGGCGTCAGAAAAGAGCTTGATGTCTACTATGCAACATTCTTCTTGTAGTCTCGTGTTGGGCCTCCAAGCGCAGAGTTTTGTAGGACAGTAGCAAATTTCCCTCATGTGGATGACCTAAGGTTTATCAATCCATGGGAGGCATAGGATGAAGATGGTCTCTCTCAAAAAACCCTGCAACCAAATAAAAAAGAGTCTCTTGTGTCCCCAACACACCCAATACAATGGTATATTTTATAGGTGCACTAGTTCAGCGAACATGGTGATACAAGTGCAATATGGATTATAGATATAGGTTTTGTAATCAGAAAATATAAAAACAGCAAGGTAGCAAGTAACAAAAGTGAGCGAAAACGGTATTGCAATGCTTCAAAACAAGGCCTAGAGTTCATACTTTCACTAGTGCAAGTTCTCTCAACAATGATAAAATAATTGAATCATATAACAATTCCTCAACGTGCAACAAAGAGTCACTCCAAAGTCACTAATAGCGGAGAACAAACGAAGAGATTATTGTAGGGTACGAAACCACCTCAAAGTTATTCTTTCTGATCGATCTATTGGGCTATTCCTATAAGTGTCACAAACAGCCCTAGAGTTCGTACTAAAATAGCTACTGGTACATACCCTCAGCCCCGAGGGTGAACTACTCCGTCCTCGTCATGGAGAGCGCCGGGATGATGAAGATGGTCGTCGGTGATGGTTTCCCCCTCCGTCAGGGTGCCGGAATGGGCTCCCGATTGGTTTTTCGTGGCTACAGAGGCTTGTGGCGGCGGAACTCACGGTCTAGGTTTATTTCTGGGGGTTTCTATATTTATAGGAATTTTTGGCGTCGAGAACAAGTCAGGGGGTCGACGAGGAGCCCACAATACCGGAGGGTGCCCCAGAGGGTAGGGGGCGCCCTCCACCCTTCTGGAGGCATCGTGGCTCTTCTGGCCCAACTCTTTTGCTTCGGGGGCTTCTTCTGGTCCATAAAAAGTCATAGTAAATTTTCAGGTCAATTGGGCTCCGTTTGATATTCCTTTTCTGCGAAACTCAAAAACAAGGAAAAATAGAAACTGGCACTAGGCTCTAGGTTAATAGGTTAGTCCCAAAAATCATATTAAATAGCATATAAATGCATATAAACATCCAAGATAGATAATATAATAGCATGGAACAATAAAAAATTATAGATACGTTGTAGACGTATCAGCGTTGCGCTGCAAGGCTTCCGGTCCACGGGGGCCGGCCTTCATGAGGTTTTCAAGAACCTCGTGACGATCTTCAAGGTATGCTTCTATCCTTGTACCAAATTAACTTGTTCGTTTGAGTTTTCCGATTTATGTATTGATCCGAGGACATGATATCACGGCCTTCTAAATAGCGTAGTGAGTGAGTAGCCGTCGAGCCAAAGCTGGTTTCAAGAAACCGGCCTAGGGGTCGTATATCTTTGTTAGGAGCTTGTTGTGTAGCCCCCATGGTGCTACTTGATGTCGCTTGAAGCTACGTCGGTATTTCCCCAGGGATGATGCAGCACAGCGGCGGTAGGTATTTCCCTCAGATATGAAACCAAGGTTATCGAACCAGTAGGAGAATCAAGCAACACAACGTAAACATCCCCTACACACAAATAACAGCACCTCGCAACCCGACATGTTAAAGGGTTTGACAATCCCTTTCGGGGTACGGCGCTAGAAACGTTGCGTGGATGGGAGAAAGTTGTAATAGATTGAAATAATAGATCGCGAATAAAATAAAGTGGAGCAAAGTATTTTTGTATTTTTGGTTTAATAGATCTGAATAAAAGTGCAAAGGAAAAATAGATCGCAAGAAAATATATGAGGAGGAAGACCCGGGGCTGTAGGTTTCACTAGTGGCTTCTCTCGAGAAAAATAGCAAACGGTGGTTGAACAAATTACTCTTGGGCAATTGATAGAACCTCAAATAATTATGACGATATCCAGGCAATGATAATTACATAGGCATCACGTGCAAGATTAGTAGACCGACTCCTGCCTGCATCTACTACTATTACTCCACACATCGACCGCTATCCAGCATGCATCTAGTGTATTAAGTTCATGGAAAAACGGAGTAACACTGGTGCGCGTCGGTCCTAAACAAACGGTTTTTAACCCCTTTCCGCGACGGCATCTGGAACCGTCGCCAAGTGAGTGTGCGCGATAGGGGGGTCCTTCCCACACGACCCAGAAACCGTCGGGGATATGCCCTCCTGGCACACACGTTCGGCAAATAAGGTTGTGTGGGACCGGCGAGCGCTCAAATACGGAAATATGTATAGTAGAGCTAAAAAATACAATTATCCGGCGAAATTGTTTCCGGTCGCAAGTACATCCCACACAGTCAGTCCCCGCTAAACGTTTCCGTTAGTATGTATGTCCCACACAGTCGCTCCAAGGAAAACATTTCCATGGACAGGTACATCACACACAATTTTTCCTGTTAAATCGTTTGTGATAGCATTGCCATTGCACACGATATTAATAATTTTATAAATTGTGTTATTGAATGCATCAGACACGGTGCGTAGAAAGAAACTGTGTGGCAAAGGCTGTCCATCACACACACTTTTTATGTGATAAACGTTTGCGCAATGTGGCCTAACGCAAACAGTTTTCAAGAGAAAGTCGTGTGTGCAGTGGAGATTGATCGCACACGTAGTGGATCCTAGAAACGTTTCTGATCTCCACGTATATCGTAGATGTTTCGCTTTCGCAAATAGTGTGCAGTGTAAGCCCTATTTAATCCATAATTAATCCAATTAATCCCTAATTTAAAAATCACATGTTATGAATTTGAAAGTAGGCAATCACTTATTTCATATCCAACCATTTTTATTACAAATATAGGTTCAACCAGGAATCCATAATTCAATGCACAGGTACATATACTGAAGAACTACAGAAGCACCAAGTAAAGAATGATGAACCACAATTGTACTAAAGACTGTAAAGAGAGAGGCGAAAGACATTCTTGTTGCTGGAGAAGGTGAAGCGGAATGCCCATATTGTGCCCTCCTCCATGCGTAAGGCGCGCACGACTCTAGGCCAACCCCTTGTGATGGCTGCCCGTCCATCCTTCACTGTCTTCGTTAGGACTTCTCGATGCTCATTGTAGTCTGGATGAAATACTTTAACCTTCATTGCGTGTCCACCAATCATGTACTTTGCGAGGTAATCTTGAGTGAACTACTTCGGGAACCACTGGGAACGAAAAAGATTCAGACATTGTTGTCTAACAACTCATTATGGGCAGTAAAAAGAGAAGGCTGCAGAGTTTGTAGTTACCATCCTACAGCTCACTGTTGTGTTGGATAGAGCATAAACAAATAATTTGCTTGCCACCATTCGTATCTTTTTGCTAATAATCCTTCTCAGTTTCCTCACTTGATGCTTGTTCATCAATATCTCATTGCCCCATACGCAAAAAGGGTCGATGCGTGGATCCTTGCCAAGGGCATATGTACCTACAAGCAACAAGTCAATATTAGAAGCTAACTAGTGTCCAGGCCTGGATCTATATGCACTACATTATGGAATGACGGGGGAGTACAAGCCGAGGGATGAAGCTAACATCGGCGGAAAATGGTGGCCACTCCCGTTGTTGTCCTACATAAGTAGTGGAAAGGCATGATAAGTATAGCAATCATAACATCAAACAAATATAGCAAAGGTAAACAACATCATCTCCAAATGATAGCTTGAATGTGTTGGTTTCAGCATGCTGTTAAAGCATATATAAAATGGAAGGCAATGTTACCGACACCAGGCTTAACAGCCATCAAATATTGCAATTCAATCTGGTATTGTTGAAAATGAATAGAACGTAGGTAATGCTTAAACATCACACTGGATAAATGTGTAAAACTGAAAATAAAGGGCATGTGTTAACTACACCAGGAATAACTGGAACCAAATATAGCCGTTCAAACTGGTATTGATGTAGTCGAGCGACACAGTTCCGACTTGCACATAATGAACCACGCATTGTGAATGACTGAAATAAACAAGGCATAAATGACCAGTATAACCACCAAATATAGCCATTGAAAACTGGATAGAGTCTCGCTGCAACCAACCTAACAAGCAAATACAGATAAACAGGGCATATGCTTGAAAACTGGACAAATGCTCACTGCAACCAACCTATAAAGCAGATAAAGATAAACAAGGCTTCTTCTTGATAACTGGAGAAATGCTAAAAAAGCAACCTAACAACCAAATACAGATAAACAAGGCATCTGCTTGATAACTGGACATACGCTAAAAAAAGCAACCTATCAACCAAATACAGATAAACAAGGCATCTGCTTGATAACTGGACAAATACTCACTGCAACCAAACTAAGAACCAAATACAGATAAACAAGGCATCCGCTCGATAACTAAAAAAATGCTCACTCCAACCAACCTAACAACCAAATACATATAAACAAGGCATCTACTCGCTATAAACAACCAAATATAACCATTCGTGAAACTAAAGTGGACAATTCATGCTTAAACATCACCTAGTCCTATTGAACAATACATTTTTACATAACTGAAATAATTAAACACGACGCAGTTAAAGAACCACATGGCAAATGCTACTACAACAAGGGGTACAGGTTGGCAAGCTATGAAAGGTAATATTTGCTGATAGAATGTTGCCTCACATTTCATGGACGGGATCCTTCCAGTTGGAAGAGCATAGACCCATGGTGCGCTCTCTGATGTCATAGATGGGCTGTTTTCACCTTGGAAGAGCCTTCATGGGTGCCCTCCTGGTGGTCGTGGTCGTGGTCTTGGTCGATGAGATCTGACTTGGCAATTGAGGATCCCAAGCCGCCGTCGTAGAACGTGTCCTTCAGAAGTGACAAAATGGGCTCGATGGCGTATAAAGCTCACAAATCCTTGACCGCTTGGTAGAGGAGATCAGCGGCAGGGCCGTCGAAGACATCGACGGCGGTTGAACCAGAGGGGTTGGGGATGGACCACTTAACCTGTGACATGCCCCGCGTGAAGCCGTTGGTGTGGACAAGCTTGATGTCGTAGCCAGCTTTCCTGAGATACAGTAATACGCTAGCCTGCTAACATGAAGCCTTCGGCATGGCAACATAGTCAACGTCTTCGCCGGCTTCCACGGCGACGTCTTGCTCCGGCATCGACAGGTCGGGGGCGAACGGCAGCCACCTCACCAACGTCCGCCGGAGAGGTCATGATAAACCTCTTCTTGGCCGAATGCTCTTTGGGCTCCCCGGGATACGTGGTTGAGCTTAGGCTGTGACATTCTGGAGCAGGGGATGTGGATCTGGCAGGGAGGGACACCGCAGGCCTCATCTAAAAACTCAGGGGAGTGGGGCGACGGTATGGGAATCGCTGGATAACCTGAACTTTATTTTCTAAGCTAGGAGGAACGGGCAGACCGGCAGGGTTGGCGGCGGCCGCGAGCTAGGGTTCGAAGGGGGGGAGGGGGCGGGTGGGGGACTGTGGAGGGGGGTGGTGTTTGAGGATACGCCGCGGCTACTGAAAATTTTAGTAATGGTGGTGGACGAGGGAGTGCGACGGTTCAAATGCCTCGGCTGCTAAACTTTTACTATTAGGTCGGTGCTGGAGGAGTGTGGCGACGGTTGAAGTACAGCGGCTACTAAAATTTGGGTAAAGGAATTGATGCGGGGCAGGAGTGCCCAAGATCGCGCACGGTCCAATAACAATATGCGTGTATGATAATATGGAAAAGTGGTGTGGATCCGCCGATTTTTGCAACACTCAAGGCGGGTAGTTTGTTTTTCATATTTCTAGCTAGTTGGTCTATCGCACACGGTTCGTCCTAATTTCCAAATAAACTTACCCGCCTTTAGCTTCCACAGGTGGTGGTTTTACAGCGCACTTGCATCGCACACGGTTAAGCCAGTACCTCCACCCTTTGCTCGCGCTTGCGCGGTCGTGGTGATTTCAGCGCACTTGCATCGCACACGATTGAGCCAGTACCTCCACCTTAATTTGCTCACGCGTGCGCGGTCGTGGTGATTCACATCGCACTTGTATCGCACACGGTTTAGATATTATACCCCGTGTCCGTTGAGGATCATCAGAGTCTTTGCAGCAAAATATAACGTTAGGGAGGGTCAAAAGACAGCCACACTAGCATGTGGCCCAAATATATATGAGTGAAAAGGGTGGTATGTGATGTTCAAAATTCCAATGCACAACTTTGACCCCGCGGGCCCACGGTTGGGCGCGTCATTGAAGATCGATGAGAGGGGCCAGAAGTCAAGAACCACCTGGTAGTGGCCAAATATATGTATGAATATTGGGGATGTTTAAAACTTTAAATACACAATGCATAACTTTGGTGGCACCTGCCTCGCAAACCCGAAAGCACCCTAACAACAACCTAGCTAGGATATATATATTGATATAATGTCGTACCTAGCTAGGATGCTTGGCCCACCACCTCCCACTTCATGTGAGCGGGGCGGATGCACGTAATGATCGATACTTTGGTCATACATGCATGTCGACATGACCTACCATAAGACGGACCAATGAATCTTTGGTTTGGTCAAATGACAGTTGTTGTTGTCGATAAACCGCTTGGTCCAATAGATTGAACCATCATAAACATCGCACGAGAGGGACCACAAAACCAGCACCTCTTGCATGCGGCCCAAAATGATGTACGTTGGGAAGGGGTGATGTGTGTTTTCAATATAGAATAATGTACAATTTAGATGTGGTGCCTACCTCTCGATACAGAGAACAACCATGAAGGAAAGGTAGTTAAGGACGAGATACGTATGCAGGGTTTGATGTAGGTCGAACCCAGCAATCCGAGCATCTAGGAGGGAATCTTGACAACGCATGAGCTCGAGTTTTAGTTGACCGACATTTGACGGTGACCGGCCCTAACATGAACTAGTTGGAATCCATTCATGGTAAACACATACCCCTCATTATCGGTCAAAGGGATGATATATATACACTCGGGGAGCCCACATATATCCTTGTCGTCACAAAAAACCACACAAGGGAGACGTGGTTGATCGGAAGACCCCGTATACACTGCATGCGGCCCGAAAATTTGTATGGGTACGATGGTGTATGATGTGTTTAAATCCCAAACGCACAACTTCGATGGGCCACGCCAAGTACATTACAAACCGAACACCGTACCCGACTCCAAGTCTGGTTCAATACCTACGACGTCAGTTTCCCAACTTTGAGGCGGCAGGGCGGGGGGGGGGGGTCGTCCCACGCATGCGCTCAATCTATACATCTATACACATATATAGTGTGCGAATAACTATGAAAGTTGATCGTTGGATGAAGCCAATCCGACGGTACATAGACGGCAAATCCGAGCACTACTGGCCGTTGGATATCATCTACATTCCACCAGATTCTGCCACATGTAAAATCTAGAAGACTCCATGGTTGAACTTAAGCATAAGGCACAAACCTCTAAATACAAGCACTTCTCCTTTGTTCTCTAGAATCTTCCATATCTTAATTGCCCAAATCTTTTCTCTAAATGAATTGTCACTATTTTTTTTACCTTTACAATGCGCAATTCCATGAATCTTAAAATAGCTTTTAGAAAACTAATTGTGTTTGGATGAGATGAACTATAAGAATTAGACGAACATCTACATCATGCATATCTGGGAGAAGAGGAGGGAGACCGATGAGAGGAGTGGCCAGAAACGGTAGCCTGTTTTGAGTGAAAACCTAGTATAGAAGGAAGCGTGAGCTACACGACACATGCGCACAGTGCTTACCCATGTACTGCATGTGCTGTCGAAAGGGCTCAAGGTTGCCGTTCGATCTGGGAGCATCCAACGGTGCGCACGTATGATCCGTGGGGTTTGGGTTCTGGCCAGTCAGAACGTAGGACTCAGATCGCGCGCGCAGCGAGGGGGGATATCATACGGAAACCAACATTCGGTGGAAACCGGTGAAAACCACGAGAAAAGGATATTTTGAAGTTTCAAAAAAATGCGGGATGTTAAGACGATGATGTTTTATTGGCACACAAAATTTCAAGTTGAAAGACATTAAGAGATGTGAGCTATGAAGAAGACAAAATCAGTGCTAAATAGTGCCAAATAGTAATGTCACTATTCACGGGGGAATTTGTCTTTTTCATAACTCACATATCGTAATGTTTTTCAACTTGAAATTTTGTGTTGCAATAGAACATCACGTTCTTAACATCCCACATTTTTCAAATTTTTATGAAACTTTAAAATATGGTTTCGACAAAATTTTCACTGAATATCGGCTTTCGTTAGTGAACCGTGTGCTATTTGAAAACATTTTGTGAGAAGAATCTCGGTTTTTAAATCCCAGTAAATCCAAAACTAAGCTGAAAATCATGAAACCTGCCATGGTGTCACGACCTCGCACTTACATGTCGAGGAATTTTTTTCATCCATTGTGGCGCAAGTTTTATTACAAGCCTCTTACAAGCTGGAGCTTCTCTCAAAGAAGCCTCGTGGTTCCGATAGGGAAATGTGTCCCCCTTGTGGGCGAAACGCAATCACTGCCTCTTTTGACCTTGTATTTTCTTCTACGAGCAACATGGAACGAGAGGATATCCGTGCTGAAATTTAAACATATTCAGGGTTTGTTTGTCCTTTTTATACACTAATTGAGTTTCCTAGGCATTTATTGTCCATACTTCAAATCTGAACTACAAATACATGCTCCAGTTGACCAAAATGGCTAGAAAAATTATACATGTGTCCTTGGGTGCATGTTTAGGTCCCATGCCAGGAATGGGAACGAATTACAACCGTACTGGTGTCATTGCTCATACTCAAACATTTCGAATCTCGGCTTTTAAGTCCCCATAAATCCTAAACTCACCAGAAAGTCATCAAAGGTGGCATGGTGTCACGTCATGGCACATATATGTCTCACAAAAACCTCTTACAAAAACTGGAGCTTCTTGATAAGTCTCCAACGTATCTATAATTTTGGATTGTTCCATGCTATTATATTATCTGTTTTGGATGTTTAATGGGCTTTGTTATGCAATTTTATATTATTTTTGGGACTAACCTATTAACCGAAGGCCTAGTGCAAATTGCTGTTTTTTGCCTATTTCAGTGTTTCACATAAAAGGAATATCAAGCGGAGTCCAAACGGAATGAAAACTTCGGGAGAGTTATTTTTGGAACAAACACAATCCAGGAGACTTGGAGTGGACGTCAACGAAGCAACGAGGTGGCCACGAGGTAGGGAGGCGCGCCCAGGGGGGTAGGCGTGCCCCCCACCCTTGTGGGCCCCTCGTGGCTCCACCGACCTACTTCTTTCGCATATATATACTCATATACCCTGAAAACATCCGTGAGCACCACGAAACCCTATTTCCACCGCCGCAACCTTCTGTACCCGTGAGATACCATCTTGGGGCCTTTTCCGGCGCTCCGCTGGAGGGGGAATCGATCACGGAGGGCTTCTACATCAACACAATAGCCTCTCCAATGATGTGTGAATAGTTTACCACAGACCTTCGGGTCCATAGTTATTAGCTAGATGGCTTCTTCTCTCTCTTTGGATCTCAATACAAAGTTCTCCTTGATTCTCTTGGAGATCTATTCGAGTAATTCTTTTTGCGGTGTGTTTGTCAAGATCCGATGAATTGTGGGTTTATGATCAAGATTATCTAGGAACAATATTTGATTCTTCTCTGAATTCTTTTATGCATGATTTAATATCTTTGCAAGTCTCTTCGAATTATCAGTTTGGTTTGGCCTACTAGATTGATCTTTCTTGCAATGGGAGAAGTGCTTAACTTCGGGTTCAATCTTGCGGTGTCCTTTCCCAGTGATCACAGGGGCAGCAAGACACGTATTGTATTGTTGCCATCGATGATTAAAAGATGGGGGTTATATCATATTGCTTGAGTTTATCCCTCTACATCATGTCATCTTGCCTAATCCGTTACTCTGTTCTTATGAACTTAATACTCTAGATGCATGCTGGATAGCGGTCGATGTGTGGAGTAATAGTAGTAGATGCAGAATCGTTTCGGTCTTCTTGTCGCGGACGTGATGCCTATATACATGATCATGCCTAGATATTCTCATAACTATGCGCTTTTCTATCAATTGATCGATAGTAATTTGTTCACCCACCGTAAATTATACTATCTTGAGAGAAGCCACTACTGAAACCTATGGCCCCGGGGTCTATCTTCCATCATATTAATTTCCAGTAAACTAGCTATTTCTATCGCCGTTTATTTTTGCAATCTTTACTTTCCAATCTATATTAGAAAAATACCAAAAATATTTATCTTATTATCTTTATCAGATCTCACTTTTGCAAGTGGCCGTGAAGGGATTGACAACCCCTTTATCGCGTTGGTTGCAAGGTTCTTATTTGTTTGTGCAGGTCCGAGGGACTTGCGTGTAGTCTCCTACTGGATTGATACCTTGGTTCTCAAAACTGAGGGAAATACTTACGCTACTTTGCTGCATCACCCTTTCCTCTTCAAGGGAAACCAACGCATGCTCAAGAGGTAGCACTTCTCTCAAAGAAGCCTCATGGTTCTGATAACGAGACGTGTTCCCCTTGTGGCCGAAACGTAATCACTGCCTCTTTTCGCCTTGTATTTTCTTCCATGGTCAACATGGAACCACAGGATATCCGTGCTGAAATTTAAACTTATTCAGTGTTCGTTTGCCTTTTTAAACACTAATTGAGTTTCCTAGGCATTAATGTCCATAATTCAAATCTGAACTACAAATACATGCTCCAGTTCACCAAAATGGCTAGAAAAATTATACATGTGTCCTTGGGTGCATGTTTAGGTCTCATGCCAGGAATGGTAACGAATTACAACCGTACCAGTGTCCTGGCTCTTCCTAAAACATTTCGAATCTCGGTTTTTAAGTCCCCATAAATCCTAAACTCACCAGAAAGCCATCAAAGGTGGCAAAGTGTCATGTCATGGCACATATATGTCGTGGTAAAAACATTGCCAATTTGGGCCAAGCTTTATTACAAACCTCTTACAAACCGGAGCCTGCCGCAAGAACCCTCGCGGTTTCGATAGGGAAACGTGTCCCCTTGTGGGCCAAATGATAATCACTCCCTCTTCTAGCCTCGTATTTTCTTCTACACACGACATAGAACAACTGGAGATTCGGGCTGAACTTTGAATTTATTCAGGGTACGTTTGACCTTTTTTATTCATTAATTGAGTTTTCAAGGCATTTAATGTCCATCATTAAAATCCGAACTACAAATACATGCTCCAGTGCACCAAATTGGCTAGAAAAAACGTACATGTTTCCTTGGGGTGCATGTTTAGGTCCCACGGAACGAATGGGAACGAATTCAACCGTCTCGTCATCCTGGCCTGGCCACAAACATTGCGAATCTCAGTTTTTAAATGTCTGTAAATCCAAAACTCACCAACAAATCATGAAACTTGGTATGGTGTCACTACATGGTATATATAATTGTCCAATTTGGGCGAAGCTATATTAGAAGCCTTTTACAAACCGGAGCCTGTCGCAACCCTCGTGGTTCCGGCAGGGAAACATGCCCCTCTTGTAGGCGCAACGATAATCGATGCCTCTTATCGCCTTGAACTTTGTTTTCTACATGCAACATAGAATAACAGGAGTGTCGGGCTGAAATTTGAAATTGTTCAGGGTTCGTTTGGCCATTGTATATATATTACTAATTACTTAATTTTCTATGCATTTAATGTAGTCCATAATTCAAATTTGAACTACAACCACATGCTCCAGTGAAGCAAAATGGGTGGGAAATCATGCATGTGTCATTGGGTGCATGTTTAGGTCTCGTTTAAGGAATGAGAATGAATTATAAACTTGTCGTCGTCATGAAATAATGAGAATCTCGGTTTTTAAATCCCAGTAAATAAAAAAGTCACCCAAAAACATGAAACTTGGCATGGTTTCATGACATGGCACATATATGCCGTGGTAAGAAAAATCGTCTTGTTTGAGAAGCCGCCGTTTTCGCTACCGACCTACGCAGTGGCCGCCTCAAGCTCCCTATACGTTAGGCTGCCCCTGCTTCCACAAATTGCCGGCCTCGTGATGCGTCTCCTATGTATCTATAATCTTTTCTTGTTCCATGCTGTTATATTACCATTCTTGGATATTTTACAATCATTTTTAGCAACTTTATATCATTTTTTGGGACTAACCTATTGCCATAGTGCCCAGTGCTAGTTGTAGTTTTTTGCTTGTTTTTAACTTCGCAGAATATCCATATCAAATGGAGTCCAAACGCAGTGAAACTTTTTGCAGATTTTTTTCTGGACTAGAAGACACCCAGTGGGCCAAAGAAGTACCAGAGGGGAGGCCCGAGGTGAGCACAAGACACCTGGGCGCACCAAGAGGCCCAGGCGCGCCCAGGTGGGTTGTGCCCACTTCGGTGACCTCCCGCACTGCCTCTTTACCCTATAGATTCCCAAACATTCCAGAAACCTTACGGGAATCGACGAAACACAGTTCCATCCACCGCAAGTTACGGAACCACGAGATCCAATCTAACACCATCACGGAGGGGTTCATCATCCTCATTGGTGCCTCTCCGACAATGCATGAGTAGTTCACCATAGACCTACTCGTACGTAGGTAGTAGCTAGATGGCTTCCTCTCTCTCTTTTGATTCTCAATACAATGGCCTCTTGGAGATCTATTTGATGTAACTCTTTTTTGCGATGTGTTTGTTGGGATCCGATGAACTTTGAGTTTATGATCAGATCTATATCCATGAATATTATTTGAGTCTTCTTTTGATCGCTTATATGCATGCTTATTTACAGCTTCATATTTCTTCTTCGAATCTTTGGTTTAGTTAGGCCAACTGGATCGATTTTTCTTGCCATGGGAAGAGGTGCTTTGTGATGGGTTCGATCTTGTAGTGTTCTTTCCCAGTGATAGAAGGGGTAGCAAGACACGCATGTATCGTTGCTATTAAGGATAGCAAGATGGGGGCTATTCCTACATGAATAGATCTCGTTTACATCATGTCATCGTTCTTATTGCACTACTCCGTTTCTTCATGAACTTAATACACTAGATGCATCCTGGATAGTGGTTGATGTGTGGAGTAATAGTAGTAGATGCAGGCAGGAGTCGGTCTACTAATTTTGGACGTGATGCCTATATATTGATTATTGCCTTGGATATCATAATTATTCGATCTTCTATCAATTTACCAACAGTAATTTGTTTACCCACCGTGTGCTATTTTCTCGAAAGAAGACACTAGTGAAATTTACGGTCCCCGGGTCTATTCTTTATCATATTTGCTTTGAGATCTATTTTTATTTGCTTTTATTTTCAGATCTATTATTCCAAAAACCCAAAAATACATTGCTGCACTTTTTTATTACTTATTTTATTTCGCGTTATGTCGAGAGCTATTTATCCTATCTACCACAAATTTATCTATCTTTTTACCATGGAGGGATTGACAACCCCTCTTATGCATCGGGTTGCAAGTATTTGTTCTTTGTGTGCAGGTACCGTTTACATAGTGTTGCTTGGTCCTCCTACTGGATTGATACATTGGTTTCATAACTGAGGGAAATATCTATCGTAGTTGTACTGCATCATCCATTCCTCTTTGGGGAAATATCTACGTAGTTCAAGCGACATCACCTCGCAGCCGCCACCTCTTCTGTGGCGCTTCATCGCCGAGCCTTCCGCCGAACGCCGCCTCAGCTGAGACACCCCTGCGCGAACGGGCCGTAGCCACCCCCAACGAGCCGCCGCGGATTTAGCCGCCGCTCCAGCCTGCTTAGCGCCCGTGGCCTCCATGAGCTGCCGTCTCTGCTGCTCGTCATGCCGCCCCGCCTCCACCATGGCGTGCCTTTCCTGCCGCCTCGTCCTAGCTCCTCTTCGACCGTGCCAAGTTGCTGCTGCAGCCTCCCTCGCCGGCATTGATAACCCACAAGTAGAGGGGATCACAACATTTTTTGAGGGTAGAGTATTCAACCCAAATTTATTGATTCGACACAAGGGGAGCCAAAGAATATTTGCAAGTATTAGCAGCTGAGTTGTGAATTCAACCACACCTGGAGATTAATTATCTGCAGAAAAGTGATTAGCAGCAAAGTAGTATGATAGTTTTGATAGTAGTAGCAACAACAAGAGTAATGGTAACATTGATAGCAACAATTTTGTAGCAAGTGTAACAGTAACAATAGCAGTAGTAACTTAGCAAGAACAATATAAGAGAAATTCGTAGACACTGGATCGGTGGATTCTTGGATGATATTCAACATATAACAGTCATAACCTAGGGCGATACGGCACTAGCTCCAGTTCATAAATATAATGTAGGCATGTATTTCGTAAATAGTCATACGTGCTTATGGAAAGAACTTGCATGACATCTTTTGTCCAGCCTCCCGTGGCAGCGGGGTCCATATGGAAAACTAAGGGATATTAAGGCCTCCTTTTAATAGAGAACCGAAACAAAGCATTAACACATAGTGAATACATGAACTCCTCAAACTACGGTCATCACCGGAAAGTATCCCGACTATTGTCACTACGGGGTTTACGGATCATGACACGTAATAGGTGAATATAACTTGCAAGATCGGATCTAGGACATAGATATAATGGTGATAACATAAACGGTTCAGATCTGAAATCATGGTACCCGGGCCCAAAGTGACAAGCATTAAGCATGGCAAAGTCATATCAACATCAGCCTCAGAACATAGTGGATACTAGGGATCAAGCCCTAACAAAACTAACTTGATCACATGATGAATCTCATCCAACTCCTCACCGACCAGCGAGCCTACAAAGGAATTACTCACTCCCGGTGGGGAGCATCATGGAATTGGCGATGAAGGAGGGTTGGTGATGACGAAGATCAAAGACCCCCCTCTCCGAAGCCCAAAACGGACTCCAGATCTGGCCTCCTGATGAAGAATAGGAGGTGGTGGCGGCTCCGTATCGTGAAACAAGATATTTCTTCCTCCCCGATTTTTTCTGGAAAATTCGGTACTTATGGAGTTGGATTCAGGGTCTGCGGGGCCACCAGGTGGGCACAACCCACCTGGGCGCACCTGAGGGGGTGGGGCGCCCTGGTGGGTTGTGCTCACCCAGGGCCCCCCTCTGGTGGTTCTTGGCTCCAGTAATTCTCTTTTATTATATAAAAACATTTTCACAAAGTTTTGTTCCAATCCAAGAACATTTATTTTTGCACAAAAAACAACACCATGGTAGTTCTGCTGAAAACAACGCCAGTCCGGGTTAGTTTCATTCAAATCATGCAAATTAGAGTCCAAAACAAGAGGAAAAGCATTAGGAAAAGTAGATACGATGGAGACGTATCAACTCCCCCAAGCTTAAACCTTTGCTTGTCCTCAAGCAATTCAGTTGATAAACTAAAAGTGAAAAATAAAAAAATTTATGAACTCTTTTGCTCTTGTTTACATAAATAAGCTTAAGTAGCACCCAGGTTTTCAACAAATATTATAACTAACCATGTCCAAAATAACTCTTAAAAATTATATTAACTCATATCAATTACATAATCACCTAGCGAGCAATAATAAAATATCTCAAAAGACAACACCTTGTCAAAACAATCATGATATAATATGACAATAGTGGTATCTCGCTAGCCCTTACTAAACCGCAAAACATAAAGGCAGAGCACCTCCAAAGTTCAAGCAGTGACTAAACATTGTCATTCATGGTAGAAAAGATCCAGTCATGATGCATCCAACATTAACTATACACAATGCATGAGGATGACACTAGTGCTCCCAGGATCTGGCGCTTATTTGAGAAGGTGATGACTCAACATAAAATAAATAGATAGTCCATTCGCAGAGGGAAGCAGGGATTTGCAGCGGTGCATGAGCTCAAAATTTTAAAGCAGACATAAATGAAATTTTGAGAAATGCACCCTTCTTGTTTACTTCGCGACCATTAGTTATCGATATCTTCCATGCTAAACACATTAGTGGAGGTTCCCAAGCAATAAAAGTAAAGGTTTACTCCCCTCCACCAACAAACACACTCCACGGCTAACCGAATCCACGGGTACTATCCATACCAACATCAGTCTTGGGGACGTTTTGTTTAATTATTTGCAATTTGATTTCGGGAGTGGGAATCCCTATTAGCGCCCCTCTCGTGCAGGGATGAGTGAATAAACACTCATCATGAGAATAACCCTCTTAGCATGGAAGATACCGACTACCTCCTGTCGCTCTATGAATAATCCAGTCACACAAAAATGATATTTATTTGAACTTTTTAGAGGTGGCACATGCAATTTACTTAGAATGGCAGGGTAATATAGGTAGGTATGGTGGACTCATCTGGAATAACTTGAGTGTTTACGATTTTGATGCACAAGTAGTATTTCCGCTTAGTATAGGCGAAGGCTAGCAAATAGGTTGGGAAGCGGCCAACTGGAGAGCAAAAATGGTCATGAACATGCATTATGCACAATGAACATTGGATCCTAGCATGAGTAGGATATGAACACCATGAACAAAGATATCATAGAGGTTATGTTGTTTTGATTCAACTACATGCATGAACATGTGCCAAGTCAAGCCACTCGAACATTTGATGGAGGATACCATACCATCATACTACATCACAATCATTTTAATGCAATGTTGACATCCAAGATAAATCATTATCCACTCCTAGCTACTTAAGCATGGCATGAGAAACTATAACCTCTAATTGTCATTGCAAACATGTTTGATCATAATATGTTGAATCATGGATACTAGGTTAAACATATTTACAAAAACATAACAAGTTGAGTTCATACCCGCTTCTCTCTGCCATAGCCAGTTCACCAAATTGCCTTTCACTTGCACGACCGAACGATTTGAAAATAATAATAGTGCAAGAATGCCATGGACTAAGCTGGAATCTGCAAACATTTTATTCAAAGGAGAAGACAAGGTAATTTGGGCAATGCGTCAGATCAACAATAATGCATATGAGAGCCACTCAACATTTTCATCATGGTCTTCTCCTTGGTATGACTCAATAAAGGAAAAAGTAATTCAGAGAAACACTGGAATATTTTTGGAGTTTTAGTTTTTTCTAGAAGAAAGCAAATTAGAGAAGGAAAAACAAAAATGAGAAAACTATTTACACGGGAAAGCTCCCAACAGGTGACAAGAAGAATCGAGAAATCACTTTGGGTTTTCTTTTAATACTACAACTAATTAAACTAGAAAGAAAAACCGAAAAGAAGCAGGAAATATTTTTGGATTTTGTCAAAGTCTTTCAAACACACAAGAAGAAAGTGAGAAAATAAACCTAGCATGGATAATACAATGAAATAGTGTGGACACCGACAACTGGAATGAAATGTGTGAACATGAATGCAATGTCGATGGAAATACGTAGTCCCCCAAGCTTAGGCTTTTGGCCTAAATTTGTAATCACCACTCAAAGTAGCCCCCAGGTCCTATGTTGAAGTGTTGTGGAGCAGGCACCTGAGTGTCCCACTCATGTGGCTCCTCCTCAGCCGCTGCCTGGTTGTTCCGATAGGCGGCAATGTCCTCAGGCATGATCCTGTATCCGCCCCTGGCAATAGAATCCAGAAAAGCAGGTGCAGCAACGGAATAACATCGCGAGTATTTTCACTAAAAACTAGGTTATAAGGAACATCCATAGTAGTGTTCTCACCATCAATAAAGTGATGACCAGCCATCGCCTGGCGATCTAAGTAAACCTTGGGCAAGTAGTGGTCATGTTGGCATATCTGAACGTTAAAGTGACTCGCTAAGCGAGTAGCATAAATACCGCCATGAATTTTACCCTTGGACCTGTTAAGGTGAAGGCGACGTGCCACAATAGCTCCCAAGCTATAAGTGTTAGCGCCATAGAGTGCACGGCATAAGACAGTGAAATCAGGGGCACTAAGTGCACCAACCTTCTCCCTAGCAAGTAGATACTTCGTAATGAATAGAGTAAAATAATGCACTGAAGGAAACTGCAACACTACTAGAAAAAGGACTACTAATGGCGCACCTAATCTGGCCATTAATGGCGCATCAGTGGTGCGCCATTAGTAGCACGCCATTAGTATATTTTACTAATGGCACACCACTGATGCGCCATTAGTATATACTACAGTGCGCCATTAGTATGCCTCCCAGGGGGCCATGTATACCAGGTGCTTTGGCATACTAATGGCGCACTACAGACGGATGCGCCATTAGTAACTTCGGCATACTAATGGCGCACTGTTTAGTGATGCGCCATTAGTATCCTTTGGCATACTAATGGCGCACTATGATGTGATGCGCCATTAGTATGAATATTAGGTTTTTTTTATTTTTTTATTTTCTGTTTTTTGCACAGGTTACAAAATGTATAATTGGACAAAATATAGACAGCACACATCAACAACAGATTCATCGAATACAATAAAAGATTAGTCTCTGAATACAATTCATCATTTTAGTCTCCGAATACAATTCATCATATTAGTATCCGAATTGAAAAGACCGAACAAAATGTATAAGTATGAATCATTATATTACAAGTCTCGAGACCGCGAGTTTGTCTTCACATTACAAGTCGATATCGATCATCTAAACTACCATCACATAGAAGAGAGCTGCGGTCATCACGATGAGCATCATCACGATGAAACTCATCTTCATCCGGTTCCTCCAACGCTCCCTCCCCTCTCCCGCTAGATAGCGGGCGTATCTAGATTCGGCCTCGACCCTAGTGGCGTACCCTTTGTAACTGTTACCGCTGAATCGGTGAACCTGTCTCCGACACTCCTCCCAGTCGTCGTAGACTCCGGGAACCTTACCCTTGTACACGACATACCACGGCATCGCTATGCAGTAGCCAAACGAAACGTTAGTACCAATTCACAGACAATACATAAGCAATATATAAGTATGCAACAGAACGATCGGTAGAGAAAAGCAAGACATTAATAGCATCGATTACATCTAAGTTGAAGGACTCTCGAAACCAAAGAGACATACTACAAGTTCATTAAAGTTTAATTACAACATGAGCCAATCGATGTTTCAGAACTAGACATAGCATCACTGCTTTCGACTCGACTCTAGGGACCGGAGCGTGGATGAAGCCGCCGTCTATCGTGGGAGTCATGAAACCACGGGCGTTGTCAGCCTGCATTTGTAGGATTGTGTCGATGTCACTATTGGACGGTTGATTTCTGAGGTAGAACTGCCCCGAGGTACGAAGGACATCTTGATGGATGATTTCCGCAAACTCC
Source organism: Aegilops tauschii subsp. strangulata (assembly GCF_002575655.3). Taxonomy (NCBI): domain Eukaryota; kingdom Viridiplantae; phylum Streptophyta; class Magnoliopsida; order Poales; family Poaceae; genus Aegilops; species Aegilops tauschii. Next base: position 225,676,316 of record NC_053038.3, read on the forward strand.
GACTGGATGCGAAAGAATTCTTGTCTGATGTCCGCGTCCTGGATTGCCGACACGCTCGCGGCCCAATCTTTGAGTCTACTCGGTAGCAGTAGTTGATGATGGTCCCGTATGATCGCCCGCATGTGATGGATGGCGTAGTAGGCACCCTTCTGACCGCCAGGCGGCTGCTTGACGCAGCAGAATGTCGTGTTGTGGGAGAACACGTGCTTGCCGTACTTACGAATAGGCCTGGTGAAGGTGCCTCCAGATTTGACGTAGCCGGGGAGAACATCATCAAGAACCTTCTTGACATTTGTGTAGTCTACGTTCGACTGACGGTCCGGGTCGAAATACGTGGCCATGGAATATTTGGGGCTTAGGAGGATGAGCGTGCAATGTGTGTCACTGCAGAAAACACGGAATGTTAAAAGAAAAACGATCGAAATCTAAGAATTCATATGTTACGGGGCGGTTGAGGGGAGGACTTACTCGGGAAAGTAAGGCACGAGGAAGTTGTCCTTATCTTGGTTTGCCAGAATGACGCCTTCGAGGTAAGAACTCGCGACTTGCGGTCCCCAGCGCTGCCCAAGATCTTGGCACGCATGTAGAAGGGGTCGACTATCACGATGTCCGGGGTCTTGTCGCGAATGATCCGCATCTCCATACTCAGCGAAAATAGCCGAACGAAGGTGTAGTGCAGCGGATGAAGGTTTAACATAGCGTGGATGTCATCAAACCGCAGGACGATCGTACCCCCGATGGAGTTATCCACAAAGCCCTTGCCCTCTGGCACCTTGGCCGCGAAAACCGGGTATGCCACATCCTTCTCTCGGAGACGCCGCTTCTCCAAAGAAAGCACACTGTCATGCAGACTCCGCATAGCACCGGTTGCAGCATCGAGCATATTTCTCGGTAGCATCGGCCTACCCGCCACATGCACCCTCCTCGAGATATCCGCAGTTGAAGGTGGCCCGTCCTGAGCACGGATCGTACTCGGTGCCGGCTGGCCCGCACCCTTGTTAGTCTTTCTTTTGCGTGCCTTCTTCTTGATCTCCTGTAATGGGACTGAGTTCTGCTCACAGACCGCCTTCTTGAGTGTGTTGGGGCTGATCATATTTGGCACCTCGCCTATCTGAGGCTCGGTGAAGTCGGCAGCTGGAGGCGTCTCCTGAGAGCTGAACAGCAGACGACGCCTGTTGCAACTTGGCTTCTCCGCGGTACCAGCTAGATCGCACACGTCTTTTGTTGGGTTGGGTTCTTGAGAAGGAGGCCCCATGAAGTCGCCACCATCCCCATGATCGGCAAAGTATTGATCGACGTTGGCAAATGTATCGTCGTCGTCGTCGTTCTGATCCTGTGCCATATGCATGTTTGGATCCAGTGGCATAGGGATGTCCGACACCGTTGCGGCGGTCTTGCCATGGGGCCGACTTGGCGCCGGCACGACTGGCGGTGTTGTCTTTGGGGTGGTGTCCCCCGCCCCCAAACGAATCTGGCTCTTCGGCCAAAGCAGGGGCCAGCTCAGGCAGGCGCTGAGGTTCATCACGTCATCATCGTCGGCCCCCATTGGTTGAATCGGAGGTAACACCTCGTCGCAGCCTGGCAGCACCCGAACCAGTTGAACCCTAAACAAGTTGGGTGGCATCTGGGTACCGTGGAACAAGGGGTTGCCCGGTTGAACGATTTTGCCCGTGGCGACATCGACCAACTCGTTGTTCACGAAGTGCAGGAGAGTGCACGGAATGTCGGTGGCGCCGTGCGAAAACATGTAGGGCGTTAGGGATGCCCAATCAAAGGCAAGGAGATGAAGTCCTCGGCCGAGAGAGGCTTAATTAGTTACCGTGATGATGGCGTCGAGCTCGGCTAATGTCGAGGCACCGCCAACGGCGGGCGTGCAGTTGACGGAGGGGCCGCTTGCTGCAGAGGTGCCGGCCGGCGTACACCCGGGTGCATTAAGCTCCCGTGCCGGCGTCGGAGACACCAATGCCGGCACCGCCGGAGACACCAATGGCCCCGCCATCGCGTTCTGCGAGTTGCTGGCCGTGAAGCTAGGAATCGGGAGCGGCCCCTGTTGGCCGCCCGCAATCCACGCACTAATCCCCTGGATCAAGGTAGGCACAATGGCGGTGATCGTCGCTCCGAGTTGTTGTTGCACTTGCTCTTGGATAATCTCCGGAATCCGCGCCACCTGTGCCCTGAGTTCTTGAACCTCGCGCGCCTGGCTTTCCGAGCTGGTCTTTTTCTCCTTTCGCCCAGCAGTGTCATAGTATGACGACCATTTTGTCGACAAGCCTTTGCCGGCCACACGACCAGCTGACGTCGGCTTACTGAGCTTATCCTTGTTCTTCATTACATTCAACGCCCTATTTAGAGTGGTGTCCCAAGGGTTGCTCTTAGTCGACCCCGCGCTACTGCTTTCAGTCGCCTGCGGAAGGAATGTGAACCATTTAGAAATTTGGCTTCATTAATTAGAATGCAACCATATGGAGCTAATTACGAGGGGGTGTATTCCTTACCAGAACAAGCTCAAGCGCCCTGGTCTTTGGATCCGTGGTAAGCTCCTTTGTTTTCGGGTCCTTCTTGTACCGGGCCCTGACAAAGTTCCTGGTCTGCTTGTCCCGTATTTATCGAAGAGGGGCGATAGGCCTTGCTCGGCACGGTCCGCCTCCTCCTTGTCCCATATAGGCTCCACCACTCTGTAACCGCCGGGACCGAGTGTGTGTTCCCCTAAGTTCAGCTCCCGCATTTCTTTCCCCCACTTACTTGATTCGGAGTTTGCGGTGCTCGAGCAATTGATCTTGAAGTCATTGTAGTCATCTTCGGTGATCGAAGGATTTTTCTCCTTGATCTTCTCATAACTCTCACCTTTCTCGACCATTCTCTTCACATTGCTTTTCCAAGTAGACAGGGCCTTGCTCATCTTCGTGAGGGCAGCATTGTTCACTTTATTCCCTTTGAGGCTTGTGTTTTCAAATTCAGCGGGGACCTTGTATCGTTCGTGCAGCTTCGTGAAGAGGAGGTTGCGCAAATTCCCTCGGTCAGGATGCCTCAGGTTCTCGGTGTTGATCGAGACGGTGCTCCGGAGAATGCACCCGAGCTGAAGCGAGTACCCCTTGACTATTCATTCGGGCGCCGTTGGATTCCCGTCGGAGTCCACTTCAGTAACTTCCTCCTTGAGGGTGCGGAGCACGGTCGGGCGCCGGTCCTTCCGTTGCCTCTTCGGTTGGCTGCCATCTGTGCGTGCGCCGCCATCATCAGTGGTGGCATCCTCGGCGGCACCATCAGTGGTGGCATCCTCGGCGGCACCATCAGTGGTGGCATCAGTGGGGTCATCCTCGGCGGTACCATCAGTGGTCTCAGGATCGGTGGGGAAGGCGGCATCCTCATACAAGTGAGGTTGTTCCTCCATCTCCTGGGACAGCATCCAGAATGGCTTGACGCTCGAACCCCCGGCCTCATCGTTGTTGGCCATGTTTCTCTCTAAATAGGAACAAAGTTTGGTCAAAAAGTTGGTTATTGTCAAGGAACAAGATCATGGTCTCATCATTTAGGGTTTGTCGACACCGAGGCATCCTAAAAGCTAAGCTTTTATCATTGAGGGTTTTTCGATACCGAGGCACCCTAAAAGCCTAAGCTTTCATCATTTCGGTTTTTATCGACACCGAGGCACCCTAAAAGCCAAGCATTAGTCACAAGTACGCCGGGGCACTTGATCCTACTTACTTAACTACTAAGATAGCCCGGCCCATGCATTAGTCACAAGTACCCCATATGTCCTATTTTTAGCAAAGTCATGCTAAAATTCACGGAAAATTTCAGCATGACCTTTGCTGAAAATAGGACATATGGAGTACCCGAATTTGCTGGAACGGAAGTTAATCGACATTCCGGCAAACTCAAGGGCCTCTCGGGTGGACAAGGCAAAAAAGGCCTCCATCACAACATGGAAAATACACCAAGCAGTATCATCTGGCTATAATGTACAACAGGCTTTTGGTTTCTGGAACCATTTCATGCCCAAGTGATACAGTGATACAGTGATACAATGATACACAAGCAGAAAGTCAGTACTTTTGCTACAATGATACAGTGATACAAGGTACCGCATTCTGTAACAAAACTACAAATCAATCATAAAAAGTAGTGAGCAAGACTGTAAATGTTCTGAAAATTAAAAGAAAAGAGTGCTGTCTCAGAACTCAGCAGTTACAGCAGGAGGTACTGTATTTACTTGGAAACACAAATATGTTTTTCATTATCTGCTCATTACACCCAGAGGTTATTTTTTGGGAAACAAAATTGAGAAATTTTAAGACACTACTGAGTTAATATTAGCCGTTGATTTTTTTAATTTTCTGTTTTTTGCACAGGTCACTAGCTACAGAGTTTTTCCTCAGGTATAGGTTGATGCTTTTCTTCATATTTGCCATATGAAAAAATTAGGATGCTATCATCCTATATTTTGCCATGCTAAAAGATTGTGCCATGTAGAAAATTGCCATGCTAATCTTTAGATAAATACAAATAGAACAAACTCTTAGATAAAAATTTGCCACTGTTTTTTAGCAATGCAAGCAACAAACATGCTTTTTACAAATTGTAGCTACTGTTTTTTAGCAATGCAAGTAACAAACTCTTAGATAAAAGTTCCTATAACATGGCAAATTTCTATAACATGCTTTTTACAAATTGTAGCTACTGTTTTTTAGCAATGCAAGCAACAAACAAACATGATCTCCCTTGGTTTGATCACATGTATGTATATGATGTACAGATGAAGACATCTAATTATGCAAAAGATTAGGTTCAAGTAATCTTCTAAGAAATAATGGAATCAAATATAGCAAGGGCATACACAATACACCATCATGAAAACTGCCCAAAATGGATAAAATAAATTGAACCCATGTAGCAAGATATGATATGGAAGTGTCATAAATCATCCAACCGTTGCCAAGTGATATGTGCTCAATTGTTTCAAAGTCACATTATTCTTCTACCTCTCTTTAGTATGACTTTATAATTACTGATTATTGTACTACAGGATCTACTGAAAAAAGTAAGCATTGTGACATGGTTAGCACTCTTCAAACCCTGACTTACAACTGCAGATTGTATGGTGTTGTTGTACCCTTTCTTCTAGTTGCTGTAGTGGTATTCTTTAAACAAATCTAATGCAGTGTGTTCATCTTTGTATTTTTCTCCCTGAAATGACATATATGAAGCAAGCTTACATATGGAGAAACTCTGCTGTGAGGAGTTCAGGTTACTTGAGCTACCGGCACCGGACGTTCTTGATGACCCGAGAGCAGTACAAACTACATGGGCCTACAGTGATAAGGATCCAGAAGAAGTGATCGATCAAATGACAAGCAAGATTGCTAAAATGACAAGCAGCAGTAACATTTTTACAAACAAACTACAGTGATAAGGGGCCTACAGTGATCGATCAAGCAAGAAGTACTTCATATTTTTACAAACAAACTACAGGGGCAGTACAAACTACAGGGGGACAATACAATACAATACAATAATAATTGCGACATTCCCACTACAATACAATACACGATAGGATCCCTGAGCATTTGGTACAAGGCAGGACAGAAGAAAGAGACTAGGACTAATGGTTGACCATTGTTATCTTATAAACAAGAATCCAAAAGAACTTTGCAATTTCTTCTTTGAATCTGAGTGCCCAATACTAGTTTATATGTGCAGTCCATTTTATGATTCCAGTTGGGCTGGCAGTTAATCATCATCAATTTGTGACTATGAATATATTTATGAATCAACATCTACTTTGCACTCTTGATAGTTGTGAGGTAAACAAACAGATGATGCAACAATTGCTGCAGGTGAGGCGCTACCTAACATTAGCATCAGTAGTTGAGACCAACTGAAGAAGCACTCTGATTGGAAGAGGCGAAACATACCCTGCTTGCTCCCAGACCAAGAGCTCCTTAGTCCTCCGCAGGGCAGGCGGAGGAATCGTCAACAAGTCCCCGATCGGGTGGCTCAAGTGAGGCGCGCCGCTGTACAATGGGTTCAGGTTAGGGTTAGGGTTGAAGAATAAAAACGCATGAGAGAGAGGGACGGGGAGAAGAGAACCTAGCAGGATTTGAGAACTCAACGGCGGCGGCGCTGCAGTCACCGGAGGAGGAGGGCGAGCACGAGGACGACGGGGCGGCGTCGAGGCGTCGGGGCGTCGGGGCGGAGACGAGGACGACGGGGCGGAGAGGGGAAGGGGCAGCGGCGTCGGGGCGTCGGGGCGGAGACGAGGACGACGGGGCGGCGTCGAGGCGGCGGGGCAGCGGCGTAGGGAGAGGAGAGGGGAAGGGGATCGAGGGCGAGGGCGAGGGAGAGAGAGGCCGGTTTGGGCCGGGGATAGGCGAGGGCGAGGGCACAATACTAATGGCGCACCACCCCTCGGTGCGCCATAAGTACATCCACACTAATGGCGCACCTCACCCTGGTGCGCCATTAGTATTTTTTTTTTCTGCTCGAGCCAACAGGTTATCTTCCACCTTACCTGATCCACACCAAGGCCCCTCTACTAGCTCGACTGGTCAGCAGCCAGTTCTCACACCAAGAGGTCCTGGGTTCGATTCCCAGGCTCCACAATTTTTTTATAAGACAGTAATAATTTTTTATAAGACAATAATAATTTTTTATAAGACAGTAATAATTTTTTATATGACAGTAATAATTTTTTTATAAGACAATAATAATTTTTTAAAAAATATCATCAAACAGTAATGCCGGTGGAGCGGGGGAGGGTGCGCCGGGGTGCGGGGGGCCGGTGGACCGGGGGGTGCTCGGCGGCGAGGGGGACCGGATCTGGCGAGGTGGGATAGCTAGCGATCGAGATGGAGGGGGATCCATATCGAGTGTCCATGAAATTTAAAAATATTCATGATAGTTCAAAAAGTGCCCATGAAATACAATCGAGAAATGAAGGCTACGATTTAAATACAATCAATCTCTTAGCTAGCTATCTGTTCACAATCTTCTTGCCCTTCTTTTTCGCAAATGGAGTTCTTCTGTGGAACGGACGTCCTTTAGGTAGGGTGGTCCTGCTTCTTCTTGTGGTGTATGCTGGTACTTCATCATCGTCGTCATGTTCGATTCTCGGGTCGCCGTACTTGTCGAAGTCTTGCTCATTGGCTACTCCATCCATTCCGATGATCTTCCTTTTGCCTCTCCTCACGACAACACGACTGGGCTTTGACGGGTCGGTAATGAAGAAGCATTGGTCCACTTGGGAAGCCAGTACCCATGGCTCATTTTTCGCGGTGACGTTTGCGCCTGCGGTCTTGGATTTGGCTTCGGGTATAACCATGGTGGTGAAATACCGGTCTTCTTTTAGGACGCTCTTGGCCCATCTGACACGGAACATCGGGACCTTCTCTCCAGCGTAGCTCAGCTCCCAGATCTCCTCGATCCTTCCGTAGTATCTGTCCTTGTCGTTACCGGTGTAGGATTCCATCGTTACCCCGGAGTTCTGATAACCATCGCTCTTCATGTCCTTGGCCTCAGTGTAGAATGTGTAGCCGTTGATATCGTACGCCTCATAGGTCATCAGGTTGTGCTCGGCGCCCTGTGACAAGGCGAATATGAGTTGTTCTTCCGCGGAAGAATCCTCATGTAAAGGGTACGACAGAAGCTTCTGCTTGAACCAACGCGTGAAACATGAGTTGTGCTGTTTGAGTATATCTCCGTCCGTCCTCTGTTGGCCTCGGTCATTGTACGTCTTCTTAATAAAGGTTTTGTGCTCTACCACCCAAGGATCGACCACGTCTATGTGTTGTAGTGCGACTAGGTTTGCTCTTTCAAAGTCGGCGAGTCGACCCTCGAAGTCGACATGCATTTCGCGGCGACCCTCACGGTGACCCCATCCAGCGAGCCTGCCAAGGTGCCTGTTGACGGGCAGACCAATGGGGTTCTCGATGCCTAGATAATTTGTGCAGTAGGAGATGCACTCTTCGGTCAGAAAGCCCCTGGCTATGCTTCCCTCTGGACGTGACATGTTGCGAACGTATCCATTGATGACACCATTCATCCTTTCGAACGGCATCATGCTGTGCAGGAACGTCGGCCCGAGTTGGATGATATCGTCCACGATATGGACCAGCAGATGCACCATAACGTCGAAGAATGCGGGCGGGAAGTACATCTCAAGCTCGCATAGTATCACCACGATCTCTTCTTGTAGCCTTCTGAGTTGCCTCACGCCAACAGACTTCCGAGAGATGACGTCGAAAAAGTTGCATAGGCCAAATAGCGTTTCACGGACGTGCGCGTCCATGATCCCACGGATTGCAACTGGAAGTATCTGCGTCATCAGCACGTGACAGTCGTGAGACTTCATCCCGCTGAACTTCAGCTTCGCTAGGTCTAGGTATCTGCTTATCTTCCCCGCGTAACCGTAAGGAAGTTTTACTCCTACGAGGCAGGTGAAAAACTGCTCGATCTCCTCCTGACTTAGAGTGAAGCACGCGGGAGGGTAGTCATTTCCGGTCTTCTTGGCCTTTTTGCCTTTCCGACGACTTTCCGTGTCCTGCTTCGCCTCATCATCATCATCATCATCATCATCATATATAGCGTGAAGCTCCTGCCTGATGCCCATTGATTTCAAGTCTGCCCTTGCTTTCGGCCCATCTTTGGTCCTCTCTGGCATGTTGAGCAGGGTACCAAGCAGACTCTCGCACACGTTCTTCGTGATATGCATGACATCAAGGCTGTGAGGCACACGGTGGATCTTCCAGTACGGCAAGTCCCAGAAAACAGACCTCGTTTTCCATACCTTCAGCAGCGGCTCTGGCGCCTTTCGCTTCTTTCCCGGCTCTGGCGCCTTTTGCTTCTTTCCCGGCAGTGGGCAGTCTTTCCAATTTTTCAACAGCTCGTCTATTTCCTCGCCGCTCCTCGTACGCGGGCGTCCTCGGGGTTCGGTTTCACCATCGAATAGATCCTTGCATTTTCTCCACGGGTCATCGTCGCGAAGCCACCTTCGATGTCCCATGAACACGGTTTTCGAAGACCCGGGATCTCTATCTAGCTGGCGATACGTTGTGTCATCCATGCACCTGACGCATCCAGAAAATCCGTGGACCACCTGCCCTGCGAGATATCCGTAACCAAGATAGTCGTGCACCGTCATGAGCAGCGCGGCTCTCATAGGGAAATATGCTTTCTCTGCGGCGTCCCACGTATTGGCTGGCGTTTTCCACAGCGTGTCTAGCTCCTCTTTCAGCAGCCCCAGATATAGATTGATGTCGTTCCCTGGTTGTTTCGGTCCTTCGATTAGCATACTCATGTGAATGTACTTCCTCTTCATGCACAACCAGGGGGGAAGGTTGTACATCCACACAAACACAGGCCAGGTGCTATGTGTGCTTCTCTGGCTGCCAAACGGATTGACTCCATCGGTGCTCGCGCCCAGCACGATGTTCCTTGGATCGTTCCCAAATTCTAGGTCTTCGAAGTTCAACGCTTGCCACTGGCTCGCATCCTTAGGGTGACTCAGCATCTTGTCTTTTTTTATCTATCTCCGGATCATTTGCGTCATCTTCTCGCTTCTTCTCCTCCCTATCCGCGTGCCAACGCAGGAGCTTTGCTACCTTAGGGTCCGCGAAATACCGCTGCAGACGAGGAGTGATCGGAAAGTACCACACCACTTTTCGAGGAGCTTTCTTCCTCTTCTTGTATCGAGTGACGCCGCACACCGGACATATGGTAGACTCCGCGTGCTCGTCCCGATAAATAATGCAATTGTTCATGCACACATGGTATTTCACGTGCGGTAAATCCAGAGGACACACGGTTTTCTTCGCCTCCTCCAAACTGGTCTTGCACTTGTTCCCCTTGGGAAGACGTTCGTGCCAGAATGACATGTTCTCGTCGAAGCATGCGTCGGTCATTTTGTGTTTTACCTTCATCTCCAGAGCCATGAGCGTTACTTTCAGGCGGGTCCTCGGGCGTGCATCCTTCATACAATGGAGTAACCGCGTCTAACTCAAATTGATCCATCTTGGCTTTCTCTCGGGCGGCAGCTCTTGCGTTATCCGTCTGCTTGAGAAGCAGCTCTTGAATATGAGGGTCCTGCACCCAGCCCATCGATGGTCCAGCGTCGTCTGCTCTACCGGCATCATCATCTTCATGATCATGCCCGTCGTCTGCTCCGGCATCTTCCTCATCATCATGTCCTGCATCTTCTACACGATGACTGTGTACAGCATCACCGTCGTGATCATCTCCTAGGGATTCTTCGTCTTCTCGCCCGCCCGAGCCGCGGTGGTTGTCTTGCTGCCCTTCCTCATTTCTTGCCCGGCCCCCATGGACGACTTCGTTGTCATCTTCATCACCTTGCCACCGATAGCCATCCATGAAACCACGCAAGAGCAGGTGGTCCCGCACCTGCCAGGATTCCGGGTCCACAATAAGGCTCTTCAGCTTGCATCTTCGACACGGACATCTTATCTCCGTCTCGTTCTTTTCAAGCATCTCGGCCTTCGCGGACCTCAAAAACCTATTCACGATGCCTTCGGTCATCATGCAGACCATGGTCGCCTGCGGGGTAGAGCAAAACGATATTTTAGAACCAAGAAAAAATTTGGCATGACTTTCCCTAAAAATAGGACCAAAAAGAATGCTTAATGCCAAAATTCTCGCCGAAACGGAAATGAATCAACATTCCGGCAAAATATTGGCAACTATCGCATTTCAAATACCGGCACACCTCCAAACACAAACACATATGCAACACCACAAACATATGCAACACCACGAACATACATAGATCTAGCTAGGCCATAAAAAGTGCATGTGCACATTGTTGTAGGGAGAACAACATAATATAGCTTCCCCCCTTACTTACCTATCAAAACAAGGTAATTTAACCACTTAAATTGAATGAATCTATGGTGGAAATGATGTGAAAAAGAGGAGGCACCCGAGACAAGGAGGAGGTGGAGAGAATGAAGTGGGGAGAAAGTGAGTGTGGGTAGGAGAGGCTGTCCAAAATATCTTGTTGCTGCCCACTTACTAATGGCGCACCAACTCTTGATGCGCCATTACTAATCCAGGTTACTAATGGCGCACCTCCTGGTGGTGCGCCATTAGTATGTTTGTACAGGCGCACTAGTAAAAAAAAACTTTTTATACTAATGGCGCACCCTGGGCCTGGTGCGCCATTACTAGTTACAACTAGTAATGGCGCACCGTGGGCAGGATGCACCATTAGTATGTTTGGACAGGCGCACTAGTTAAATTTTTTTTTTGATACTAATGGCGCACCCTGGTCAAGGTGCGCCATTAGTAGTTTCAACTACTAATGGCGCACTGTCTCTGGATGCGCCATTAGTATGTTTGGACAGGCGCACTAGTTAAAAAAACATTTTTTTGATACTAATGGCGCACCCCGAGGCAGGTGCGCCATTAGTAGTTTCAACTACTAATGGCGCACTGTCTCTGGATGCGCCATTAGTATGTTTGGACAGGCGCACTAGTTAAAAAAAATTGATACTAATGGCGCACCCTGGGCCAGGTGCGCCATTAGTAGTTTCATCTCTAATGGCGTATCGGAAGGTGGTGCGCCATTAGTATATACTAATGGCGCACGGCTTGTCTGGTGCGCCATTAGTGTTAATCCCATCTATAGCCCTTTTTCTAGTAGTGCAAGCTCATCTACAGCAGCACCAAGAGTAGCTTATTATTCAAAATATAAACCACTAAAGCAAAAACTAATTGGACCAATGGAGGAGTCACATACCAAGTAGCAATCCCCTGAAACAGTTCCGGAAACGGAGCTTCAAGCAAAGAGATCGAAATCCGCAGGTGGAGAGCAAGAACACGAGAGAGAGAGAGCAACAGTGAATTTTTTTTGGAGTTAGGTGATGACATGGGCTAAAGAGATAAGCGAGGGGGGCCACGTGGGGACCACAACCCACCAGGGTGCTTTGGGCAAGGCTGGTTTAACAGATAAGACAGGCGCTCTGGGTTAGGACTTGGTCCTCCGCTACGCCGGGGCGGTTTACCCTTACGCCGCTGGCCCTTGTCCTGCACGTTGGTATTAGCCACAAAATCCAAAATGTTATCCGCTTTACGCTTACTGTTGTTTCCATGACCCGCCGGGTTATGCTGCTGCCCCTTGGCATTGCCGCTCTTCTTTCCCTTCCATGTCTTGTCATCGTCAAATTCGGGCTACTAGTGCACCCAGGTGGGCTGTGCCCACCTGGTGCACCCCCTCTAAGGTTATTTGCACCAGAAATTCTTAAATATTTAGAAAAAATTGAATAAAAGTTTCAGGACATTCTGAGAATTTTTTTGGGTCATTTTTTATTGCATGGAAAATCCAGAAAACTGGATGAACATGGCATTTTATTTTATTTAACTAAGAAAAACAGAAAATAAAAGGTAAGGATAGAAGGTGGTGCGTACTAAATTCATCAACTTCATACCTCTCAAAAGTGATCCATTAATAAGGTTGAACAAGTCTTATTAACAAACACCTTCGATTACCATGAAACCGAAGAACTTTCATAGAACACTAAGTTACCTCAACGGGGATATGCATGTCCCCAACAATAAGTATATCATATTTCTTTATGGTAGTAGGTAAAGTGAGTTGAAAACTGCCAATAGTGAGTGTCGAAGATTTTTCAATAACATTTATACCATTCACTTGGAATTGTTTCTTCAGAAAATGCACCATAAGCTCATTACCATTGATATGAAAAGTGACCTTGCTTTTATTGCAATCAATAACGGCCCCTGCAGTATTCAAAAAGGGTCTACCAAGGATAATCAACATGTTGTCGTCCTAGGGCATCTCAAGTATAACAAAGTATGTTAAGATATAACATTTGCAACAACAGTGGGCACATCCTCACAAATACCGATAGGTATGGAAGTTGATTTGTCAGCCATTTGCAAAGATATTTCAGTAGGTGTGAGTTTATTCAAATCAAGTCTTTTGTACAGAGAGAAAGGCATAACACTAACACGACCTCCTAAATCACACAAAGTAGTTTTCACATAATTTCTTTTGGTAGAGCATGGTATAGTTGGTATTCCCGGATCTCCAACTTTTTTAGTTACTCCATCCTTAAAAGAATAATTAGCAAGCATGGTGGAGATTTCAGCTTCCGGTATTTTTGTCTTATTGGTGATGATGTCTTTCATGTACTTTGCATAAGGGCCCATCTTTAAAATATCAGTCAAGCGGGTACGCAAAAAGACTGGCCTAATCATTTCAGCAAAGCGTTCAAATTCTTCATCATCTTTCTTCTTAGTTGATTTAGGTGGAAAGGGCATGGGTTTTTGAACCCATGGTTCTCTTTCCTTACCATGTTTCCTAGCAACAAAGTCTCTTTTATCATATCTTTTATTTTTAGGTTGTGGGTTATCAAGATCAATAGCTGGCTCTATTTCAACATCATTATCTGGTTCTTTATTATTTGTCTGAGTGTCTTCATGAACCTCATCATTATATTTTCTTTATCAGTAGGTGAGTGTTCATTACCAGATTGAGTTTCAGCATCAGAAATAGAAACATCATTATTAGCTTTAGGAGTTTTTTCTATCTCAGGTTCACTAGAGGTATGTAAAGTCCTATCATTTTTCTTTTTCTTCTTCTTTTTGGTAGGACTAGGTGCATCAGTGTTAAGTATTTGAGAGTCTTGTTCAATTCTTTTTGGGTGTCCCTTAGGATAGAGTGGTTCCTGAGACATTTTACCTCCTCTAGTTGCTACTCTAACTTCAAAGTCATGTATATTGTTGTTCATTTCATCAAGCAATTCTCTTTGGGATTTAGCAACTTGTTCTAGTTGAGTTTGAACCATAGAGCCATGTTTTCCTACACCTCCAACATCATTTGAGATTCTAACTAACAAGTCACTCAAGCGAGCAATCATATCAGAATTGTATTTCAATTGTTTCATAACATTTGCATTGAAGTGATCTTGTTTTCTAATGTAGTTATCGAACTCATAAAGGCATTGACTAGGATGCATATTATAAGGATTGTCATTATCATTGAATTTCATTAAATAATTTACCTCTACCACCTTGGGTGGTGGTGTCTCAAGCCCATGTATTTCTTCAATAGGAGGTAAATTTTTGACATCCTCAGCTTTAATACCTTTTTCCTTCATACATTTCTTCGCTTCTTGCATATCTTCAGGACTGAGATATAAGATACCGCTCTTCTTCGGAGTAGGTTTAGGCGGTGGTTCAGGAAGAGTCCAATCATCATAATTTTTCAATATGTTATTGAATAATTCTTCAGCTTGTTCAACAGGTTGTTCCCTGAAAACACAACAACACAACTATCTAGGAAGTCCCTAGAAGCATCGGTTAGTCCATTATATAAGATATCAAGTATTTCATTTTTCTTAAGAGGATGATCTGACGACCCGAGACCGATGCTCCAGATGCCTTCCAGTTATTTTGTTTTTGCTGTGTGTTTTATTTGTTTGCTGCATTCGTCATGGCATCATGTGCATTGCATCCGCATGTTTTTCAAAATTTGCATCCGTTCGTGGTTGTCGCTTCTTACTTGTCTCTGTTCACCTTCTCTCAGACCAACCAGACCGCTCTCTTCTCTCTTGTCTTCTCCGTGGCATTTTGTCAGCCCCCATCTATGATTTCCCCTCTCTCTAAATGTCCAGCCTCTTTGCATAGTGCACACACCCCCATGCATGGGCGTCTGAAACTTCCCCGAACTTGAACCACTCAGTCGTCATCGATGGGTCCAGATCAACCCCGAACATCCCTAAAGTATCTTCGGTTTCTCATTTGGACTCCCTAAAATATTTATCTTGACCGTCTGTTCATAATCGGACGGTCCGATTAGTCCCTAACCAAATCCACCTACTATATATACACGAGGGAACCCTAGAATCTAGGGAGATGTCCCATCGATCCCTCTTGGCCGTTGCCACTGTCTTCCTCGGGATCGCATCCCGATCCATCCCCAACCTACCAGCCTCCACCTTCCCAATCCACTCCACCCAAGACAACCCGCAACAGCACCCACCTCCATCGATCTGTCCGCCTACCCAACCGGCACTGTAGCTCTCACCTGCTCGATCCACCACCACAGCACCTCGCCCCCCTCGTCCACGAGCATCAGCTCCCTCGACTCGGTGCCATGCCAGCCGGCGTCCAGGCGCCCCTGCCAGGAGCTTGCCTCAACTGCCACCTCGTCAACCACGTCGCCCCCGGCGACTACCTGTAGCAGGAACCAAACACCGCTGCCCGGCCATGGATGCCGCCATGGACGCTGAGCTCCTCCACCTGCATCTTACGAGCTCCCACTCCCAGCACCCCTTCCTCAACCATCCCTAAAATTCGCCTTCTCCCCGCCTCCTCAGGTCCATCTTGCTGCTTGAGCCGGACATCCTTTTCCTCCTCGCGCTCCTGGTTTTGACCCCTATTGTTGCTATTGTCTTTTGGTGCAGGAGCTCGCTGCCGCTCCTCTACCTCGTGTCTACCAAGATCAGGACCATCCCGACCACCTCCTCCATTCTCCCCGTCCTACGCCCAAGTTCCGCCGTGCGAAGCCCCCCTCCAGCCGCCGGTCTTCTTCACTGCATCGAGCAGCAACAGTTTAGGCAGAGGAGGGCGATGCCTCTGCCTCAACACCTCTCGTTGATCGCAGCCTGCTCCAAGGCCCGGCCTCCTTGCACCCAGCCAACCTGGGCTTGACCCATGGGTGAGCTCCCCACAGCCCCTCCTCTATGTTGACCCAGCTTGCACCAGATTCGGCCCGTGTCTTTTTTTTTATACTATCACAGAACTATTGTTTTACCGAAAAGTCCTTCTTGTTCATGCATATAATAACTCAACAATCGTGCATCATATTAAAATGACTCATATATGTAAATGCTTAGAATTTCATCTAGTTTCATAATATGCAATTTTCATCCATGTTAAAAATGCTTAAACTTGCTGTTTGCATTAATTTGCATTAATGCCATGTTAAAATGGTTTATTTCGTAACTAAATAATTGTAGCTCCCAATTAAATAAACTTTATATGTAAATGGGGTGGAAAATGCATAGATTAACATGGTGCACTTTACTTTGCTTTTTAACAACAATAAAATATGGTTTTGGGCAGAACAGTACCAAATTCGAAATATGCATATGAGGATTTTCGGGAATTGTTGTTTGTTGTTACCGGCCTCATTTAAACTTTCCTAGCTAGGTAGATTAATTATGCTTCATCTCTTGCCATGTTAACCAACATCTAATCTTGTCTTGTTCATAAACGAGAGCAAACTGAATAATTCGAATGTGGGGTTTCCTCAATATGCAACTCGTTGCATATTGACCTCCACTTAATTTGTAGTATTGTTTGTTGCACTTTGCCATGCCATGACTCATTAAACCGGACATGCATCATACTTGATTTTGCATCATGCCATGATTATGCTTGTTGGTTTACCATGTTGTTTGCTTCTTTCTGGTGTTGCTTATTCTTGATAGTTCCGGTAACGTTGCGATTGTGAGGATTCGTTCGACTACACTCGTTCGTCTTCTTCATGGATTCGACCTTCTTCCTAGAAGGATTTCAGGCAAGATGATCATTACCCTAGATAC
This sequence comes from Aegilops tauschii subsp. strangulata, assembly GCF_002575655.3. Taxonomy (NCBI): domain Eukaryota; kingdom Viridiplantae; phylum Streptophyta; class Magnoliopsida; order Poales; family Poaceae; genus Aegilops; species Aegilops tauschii. The sequence continues at coordinate 225,692,896 of NC_053038.3, forward strand.
CACTACAATCTTTGCTTTGCTAGTTGTCTCGATGCTATCTCTACGTCGCGCTAGCTACCACTTGTTTATCAAGCCTCCCAAATTTCCATGATAGCCTCTAGCCTTTCCATCAACCCAGCAAACCCTTGATTGGCTATGTTACCGCTTTGCTCAGCCCCTTTTATAGCGTTGCTAGTTACAGGTGCAGTTGCAGGTTGTTCCATGTTGGGACATGGATATCATTGGATATCACAATATCTCTTATTTAATTAATACATCTTTATACTTGGTAAAGGGTGGAAGGCTTGGCCTATTGCCTGGGGTTTCGTTCCACTCTTGCCGCGCTAGTCTCCGTCATACCGGTGTTATGTTCCTTGATTTTGCGTTCCTAACACGGTCGGGGTTTATGGGCCCCCCTTGACAGTTCGCTTTGAATAAAACTCTTCCAGCAAGGCCCAACTTTGGTTTTACCATTTTCCTAATAACAACTAAAACTTGCATAAGGACTTTGCGTACCTCAAGGATAATTAATCAACAACCCGGGCAAGTGCTCCTCATGAGTGTTGGTCCAAACCGGGCAACCTGAGGGGCCACCACGGGAAACTCAAGGTCTGGTTTTACTCGTAGCTTGATCCATCCGATCATGGCCTGGGACGAGATACGCGTGGATCCAATCAGGGTGTTGGTACATCCAGAGGTTTTGCTGGTTATGTTTTACCATTGTCGAAATGTCTTGTGATCCGGGATTCCGAGCTTGATCGACTTGTTCCGGAATGGAGGATTTTCCTCCGTGGACCGTGAGAGTTTGTGATGGACTAAGTTGGGACACCCTTGTAGGTTTAATCTTTTCGAAAGCCGTGCCCGTGGTTATGTGGTAGATGGGAAATTTGTAATATCCGGCTGTAGAGACATGACACCAGATCTGAATTAAAATACACCAACCGCGTGCGTGATCGTGACTGTCTCTTTGCGAGTGAGTTCGACAAGAGAACACTGTGGGGGTTATAATTGAATCATAAGTAGTTCATGATCACTTGATCATTACTAGTTTGTGACCATTATGCGCAGTTTCTCTTCTTATTCTTGTACTCGTAAGTTAGCCACCATACAATGCTTAGTGCTGCTGCAAGCTCACCACTTATCCATTCCATACTCATTAAGCTTTGCTAGTCTTGATACCCATGGTAATGGGATTGCTGAGTCCTCATGGCTCATAGATTACTACAACAACAGTTGCAGGTACAGGTAATGCGATGATATGACGTGAGAGCGATGCTTGCTTATTTTGGAGTTCTTCTTCTGCTTCTTCTTCTTCGATCGAGGGATAGGTTCCTTGTCGGGAGCCTGGGATTAGCAGGGTGGATGTCGTTCTTCTTTTTTGTTTGATTTCATCAGTAGTGAGATCCAGCTCTTCTGTATGATGATTGCTATGTATTGATGTACTATTGTATTCATGTTGTAGCTTGTGGCGAGTGTAATCTTTTATCTTGTATTCTCATCTATTCAATACATGGTATGTTGTAATGATATCCACCTTGCTAGGCGCTCGAAATGCGTTTGTGCCCAATCATGAAGTCATCGCGTGATTTGGATAGAATCGCATCTTGGGCGCTACAAGTTGGTATCAGAGCTTTACTGACCACAGGAGCCCCCTTGATTGATCGAGCTGTTGCCGTTGTCGAGCCTAGACAAAAAACTATTTTGAGTCTAGTTATGTCGGAGAGTAGGAATTCTTTTTACTCCTTATCCACTTCGTCGCTCAGGCGAAGAATCGTGACGTAGGTGTTTTTGTTTCCATTACTCTCCTTTTTCAGTCAATTTTTTTAGGATCACGCGGTTATTGTGGGAATCGTTGCGATATCGATGTAACTGGAATTCTCTTCTTGGTGCCTACTGACATTTAGGGGCTGTGGCAGTATCCCGGGGAGTTGAGCTCCAAGATGTTTTCGTCACAGTGCTTATTGTTTAAGTTCCGCAATACCAGACGACGCCGACATTGAAAACACTTCTATACTCTTTGTGGTGAGAGTAGTTTGGCACCACCTAGTACTGAGGAGAGCAATCAGATGTATTGCCATAACTAGTATATCGAATGTTTTTTGAAGGTCTGAGGTACACAATTTCCGAGGTTCTTGATAATGTGTTGACGGAGGAAGTACATTTGGAGCGTAGAACTCGGCTAGGAGTTGTGTGATGATATTTTGCTCCTTGTACTTGTTGTACTAGATTGCATAACCGAGAATTTCGGGAGTTCATAGGTGGGAATTCAAGTAGTTACCTAGGTTTATCCTTCCAACAAATTCATGAGGGTTTATGTATTCGTTTCTGGCTTATTCTAGAAGCCAAATCCTTTGTTTTATTTTGAGTTGTGGTATTCAAGTTGCTTCAATGTCAAGTGTAGATCCTTACCTTTTCTAAGCGGTGTTCTCACATTTCTATGGGAGTGCTAATCCTTCTTGATCGTCGAGATTGTCATGTCCATTTTTTTCCAACCGGTGCGCTTCTCTTCAAGATGATCCTATCATTTTCCCCATTTGCAGGATCAATTCTTAGTTTTCTCAACACTGTTGTTTCATCCATCCCAAGTTTCCTTTTGTTTTTTCCACCATCCCACCCTTTTCTTCAAGGACTCAAATTTCTTAAACAAGTATCCATTTCATTGATGTGAAGTCTCTTCATTCTTTTTCATCAAAGTTCTTACCTGGTGATTCTCATGATGCTCCTAAGGAAGTTTCAAGTTCATCATCTCTTTTCTTTTCCGGTGGAGTCAATGCAAGCTTTTGGTGTTGATCATATCCCTTTCATACTTTCATATGCTTTCTCATGCCGGTTATTCACCTCTCTTTATTCATATCCAGAGTGCTCAAGATATATCATAAGATTCGTGTTTCCATTCTCAATCCGTTCAAGCTATTTTGAGGTTGTTATCTCATTGAAGCCATTTAATTCAACCGGTGCAATATCTCTTTAAAAATCATTCAACGGTGTTTTCTTTTGAGTGGGCCCATAACCCACAGATTTCCCCGCAGGATCTTACCTGACTCTTCTAATTTTTCCGGAGTGATTCTCAAATTCTTTTCAAAGTTTGACGTAAGAATGATTTTTCATCAGTCAGATGCCTCCTTCAAGACCCCATCCAAATTATTTTCATCTTTGGCTCAACCTTATCTCTTTTCATTCTTCCGGAGTGTCTCAACAATTTTGGTGTGTTCCTCGTCTTCATTCTCAACATTTGAAGGTTGAAGAAGATTTGTTTCCTAAATCTTGGTCCATTCTCTTGAAGTATCGTGGTTCTAGCTTCATGCCATCCTCATAATTGTTTTCGATTGTGAGAGTTCTTTTCATATCCGTCTGAAGCATTTCAGTAGTGTCTTTCTTTTGATTATGGAGGCCATCATATCAGAATAATTCCTCATTCACAACGTTCAGCCCTCATTCCCCATTTCTTCCGGTGCATCGTTCAGGTATCTCTAGTCAGCTCGTGATCTCTTCGTTATCTTGTATCCAAATTCCCTCAAGTATCTTTGTTTGTTTTCCAATTCTTCCGGCGTTTCATTCTCTTTGCTTCGTTCGTTTTCAAATTCATACCATAGTTCGTTTAAGATTCCTTTTCCTTTGTTACCATATCAATTCATTCGTTCTTTCCGAAATCATACCGGTGATTCGTTGAAGATTTTTCCAAGTTTGTGCTATATCTCTCCTCAATCCTTTTTCAATGGGAATAAGTAGTATGTCAAATCCTTTGCTTGTCATCCATTTAATTTCGTGAAGGATAAGCATAACGGAAATCTTATTCTGGTTTTCCTCAAGGTGATTTAATTCCTTCTTTCCGGAGTTTGTTCATGATGAATAAATCCTCGATTCGAAGGGTTCCTTCTTTCTTTACCGGAGCTCCAAGTTATTTAAATTATATCATTTTGAAGCTCCATCTAAATCATTGCAAGGCTTCATCTTGTTCTTTTCAACTTTGCTTTCGGTTGATCATTCTTTTATTACCGGAGTGGCTTCAAAGTCTATCTTGTCCCCTAAGCTCTTGGTCTCATCATATTCCTTGTTCGTTTTGTCCAACGGACTGTTTGCAATCTTGTTCGTCTCCGTTGTATTCTTTATTTCAAGTTTTTGAACCTCTTAAGTTTTGTGGTTTCACTCATTTGTCGAACAAGCAACTTTGTTATACCTCTTCTTTCCGTTGTCATCCCTAGATCCCGGGGCGAGATCTCTTGTAAGTCGGGGAGGGTTGTGACAACTCGAGATCGATGCACCACATGCCTTCAAGTTATTTCGTTGTTGCTGTGTGTTTTATCTGTTTGCTGCATTCGTCATGGCATCATGTGCATTACATCCACATGTTTTTCAAAAAATTGCATCCGTTCGTGGTTGCCGCTCCTTCCTTGTCTCTGTTGACCTTCTCTTAGACCAACCGGACCACTCTATTCTCTCTTGTCTTCTTCGTGGCCTTTTTTCAGCCCCCGTTGTCTTTGATTTCCCCTCTCTCTAATTGTCTAGCCTCTTTGCATAGTGCACACACCCCCTCGCGTGCGCATCTAAAACTTCCCCGTACCGAACCACTCAGTCGTCACCGATGGGTCCGGATCAACCCCGAACATCCCTAAAATATCTTCGGTATCTCATTTGGACTCCCTCACCTATTTATCTCGACCGTTCGATCATAATCGGAGGGCCCGGTTAGTCCCTAACCACCTGCTATATAGACACGAGACAACCCTAGAACCTAGAATATAGGGAGATGTCCCATCGATCCCTCTCTGCCGCTGCCACTGTCTTCCTCGGGATCTCATCCTGATCCATCCCCAACCTACCAGCCTCCACCTTCCTGATCCACTCCACCCAAGACAACCCGCAACAACACCCACCTCCCTTGATCTGTGCGCCGGCCCAACCGGTGCGAAAGCTCTCCACCTGCTCGATCCACCACCACAGCACCTCACCTCCCCTCGTCCAGGAGCATGAGCTCCCTCGCCTCACTGCCACACCAGCCGGAGTATCGGGTTGGCTTGGCTTGGGCCCCTGCCAGGAGCTTGCCTCGACTGCCACCTCGTCAACAACGTCACCGCCGGTGACCACCTCTAGCAGGACCCCCTCGCAGCCCCATCTCTTCTCTTCCTCCTGCCCAAACTCTCTCCCACAGCGTGCTCCCACTCTCTCCTATGTCTGTGCAGGAACCGAACAGCGCCTCCCGGCCATGGATGCCGCCATGGACGCTGAGCTCCTCCACCTGCACCTTACAACCTCCCACTCCCGGCGCCCCTTCCTCAACCGTGCCTGCAAGTCGCCTTCTCCCCGCTTCCTCAGGTCCATCTTGCTGCTCGAGCCGGACCTCCTTTTCCTCCTCGCGCTCCTGGTTTTGACCCCTATCATTGCTGCTGCCTTTTGGTGCAGGAGCTAGCCGCCGCTCCTCCGCCTCGTATCTGCCTAGATCGGGACCGTCCTGGCCATCTCTGCCATGCTCCCCGTCCTCCAGCCAAGTCCCTTCGCGGCAAGCACCCCTCCAGCCGCTGGTCTCCTTCGCTGCATCAAGCAGCAGCAGTTCAGGCAGAGGAGGGCGATGGTTCTTCCTCGACACCTCTTGTTGACCACAGCACGCTCCAAGGCCCGACCTCCTTGCACCCAGCCGACTTGGGCTTGGCCCTCGGGTGAGCTCCCCACAACCCCACCTCTCTGTTGGCCCAACATGCACCACATTCGGCCTGTGTCATGTTTTTTTCTACTATCAGAGTTTTACAGAAAAGCCCTTCATGTTCATGCATATAATAACTCAACAATCGTGCATCATATTAAAACGACTCATATATGTAAATGCCAAGAATTTCATCCAGTTTCATAATATGCAATTTTCATCCATGTTAAAAATGCTTAAACTTGCTGTTTGCATGCATTAATGCCATGTTAAAATGGTTTATTTCATAACCAAATAACCGTAGCTTCGAATTAATTAAACTTTATATGTAAATGGGGTGAAAAAATGCATAGAATAAGATGGTGCACTTTACTTTGCTGTTTAACAACAATAAAATATGGTTTTAGGCAGAACAGTACCAAATTCGAAATATGCATATGAGGATTTTTGGTAATCCTAGCAAACCGTTGATTGGCATGATAAACCTCTAACATTTCCATCATCCTAGCAAACCGTTGATTGGCTATGTTACCGCTTTGCTCGGCCCCACTTATAGCGTTGCTAGTTGCAGGTGCAGTCGCAGGTTGTTGCATGTTGGGACATGGATATCATGGGATATCATAATATCTCTTATTTAATTAATGCATCTATATACTTGGTAAAGAGTGGAAGGCACGACCTTTTGCCTGGTGTTTTATTCCGTTCTTGCCACGCTAGTTTCTGTCATACCAGTGTTATGTTCCTTGATTTTGTGTTCCTAATATGGTCAGGGTTTATGGCCCCCCCTTGAGAGTTTGCTTTGAATAAAACTCTTCCAGCAAGGCCCAACTTTGGTTTAACCATTTGCCTAATAAAAGCTAAAACTTGCATAGGGACTTTCCGGACCCCGAGGATAATTAATTAACAACCCGGGCCAGTGCTCCTCTTGAGTGTTGGTCCAAACCGGGCAACCTGCGGGCCAGCACGGGGAAACTCGAGGTCTAGTTTTACTCGTAGCTTGACCCATCCGACTGTGGCCTGAGACGAGATATGCGCGGCTCCTATCAGGGTGTCGGCACGTCGGGAGGTCTTACCAGGATTCCGAGCTTGATCGGGTTGTTCCAGAATGGAGGATTTTCCTCGGTGGACCGTGAGAGTTTTTGATGGACTAAGTTGGGACACCCCTGCAGGGTTTAATCTTTTCGGAAGCCGTGCCAGCGGTTATGTGGTAGATGGGAAATTTATAATATCCGGTTGTAGAGACTTGACACTAGATCCGAATTAAAATACACCAACCGCGTGCGTAACCGTGACCATCTCTTTTCGAGTGAGTTCGAGAAGACAACGCGGTGGGGTTATGATTGAATCGTAAGTAGTTCAGGATCACTTCTTGATCATTACTATTTTGTGACCGTTATGCGTAGTTTCTCTTCTTATTCATGTACTCATAAGTTAGCAAACATAAAATGCTTAGTGCTGCTGCAAGCTGCTGCAACCTCACCCCTTATCCATTCCATACCCATTAAGCTTTGCTAGTCTTGATAACCCTGGTAATGGGATTGCTGAGTCCTCGTGGCTCATAGATTACTACAACAACAACCGCAGGTACAGGTAATGCGATGATATGACGCGAGAGCGATGCTTGCTTGTTTTGGAGTTCTTCTTCTGCTTCTTCTTCTTCGATCGAAGGATAGGTTCCTTGTCAGGAGCCTAGGATTAGTAGGGTGGATGTCGTTCTTCTTTTTAGTTTCATTTCATCCGTAGTCGAATCTTGCTCTTCTGTATGATGATTGCTATGTATTGATGTACTATTGTATTCATGTTGTAGCTTGTGGCGAGTGTAAGCCTTTATCATGTATTCTCATCTATTCACTACATGGTATGTTGTAATGATATCCACCTTGCTAGGCGCTCGAAATGCGTTTGTGCCCCAATCATGAATTCATCACGTGATTGGGATAGAATCGTGTCTTGGGCTCTATAGATGATCAGGCAAAGCATTTAGCAATTGGAGAAGCCTCCCCCAAGCTTGTGGGAGACTCTCTTCTTCAATTTGCACAAAGTTAAATATTTCCTGTAAGGCAGCTTGTTTCTTATGAGCAGGAAAATATTTTCAGAGAAGTAATAAATCATATCCTAGGGACTACGCACACAACCAGGAGCAAGAGTATTATACCAAGTCTTAGCATCACCCTTTAATGAGAATGGAAATAATTTGAGAATATAGTAGTAGCGAACTTTCTCATCATGAGCAAGTAGGGTGGCTATGTTATTCAACTTAGTAAGGTGTGCCACTACAATTTCAGTTTCATAACCATGGAAATGATCAGATTCAACCAAAGTAATTAACTCTGGGTCGACAACGAATTCATAATCCTTATCATTAACAAAGATAGGTGAAGTAGCAAACTTAGGATCACATTTCCTTCTAGCATTCAAAGATTTTTGTTTCATTTTGCATAATAATTTCTTAAGATCATCCCTATCACTGCAAACAAGAAAGTATCTAGTTGTCTCCTCATCCATAACATAACCTTCTGGTATCTTAGGCAATTCATATCTAGGAGGACTAGGTCTAATTGGTGTCTCAAGATTTTCAGATTCAGGTATTTCATCAGTTTCAGTAATTTCATTCTCTTTAGCTCTAGTAATTTGTTCATCAAGAAAATCACCTAGTGGCACACAATCATCAAGCAAGGTACTAGCATCATCATAAGCATTATCCATAGCAGAAGTAGCATCATCAATAAATTGCGACATATCAGAATTAATAGCATGTGGTCGTGTTGCAAGTTTACTCAAAATAGAAGGCGAATCAAGTTCAGAGCTAGATGGCAGTTCCTTACCTCCCCTCGTATTAGAGGGAAATATCTTAGTCTTGGTATCTTTCAGATTCTTCATAGTGATAAATTGATAATAATCCTAAGTGACACAACAAATATAGATATGCTCCCCGACAACGACGCCAGAAAAAAATCTTGATAACCCACAAGTATAGGGGATCTCAACAGTTTTCGAGGGTAGAGTATTCAACCCAAATTTATTGATTCAACACAAGGGAAGCCAAAGAATATTTGCTGGTATTAGCAGTGAGTTGTCAATTCAAGCACACCTGGAGATTAATTATCTGCAGCAAAGTGATTAGTAGAAAAGTAGTATGATAGTTTTGATAGTAGAAGCAACAACAATAGTAACAGTAACAATGATAGCTATGGTTTTGTAGCAAGTGTAACAGTAACAATAGTAGTAGTAACTAAGCAAAAACAATATAAGATAAATTCGTAGGCATTGGATCAGTGGATTCGTTGGATGATATTCATCATATAACAGTCATAACCTAGGGCGATACGGCACTAGCGCTAGTTCATAAATATAATGTAGGCATGTAATATGTAAATACTCATACGTGCTTATGGAAAGAACTTGCATGACATCTTTTGTCCTACCCTCCCGTGGCAGCAGGGTCCATATGGAAACTAAGGGATAATAAGGCCTCCATTTAATAGAGAACCAGAACAAAGCATTAACACATAGTGAATACATGAACTCCTCAAACTACGGTCATCATCAGAAAGTATCCCGACTACTGTCACTCCGGGGTTTACAGATCATAACACATAATAGGTGAATATAACTTGCAAGATCAGATCTAGAACATAGATATAATGGTGATAACATAAACGGTCTAGATCTGAAATCATGGCAATCGGGCCCAAAGTGAGAAGCATTAAGCATGGCAAATTCATATCAACATCAGTATCAGAACATAGTGGATACTAGGGATATGGACCTATCATATCTAACTCGATTACATGATGAATCCCATCCAACTCCTTGCCGACCGGCAAACCTACGAACAATTACTCACTCCCGGTGGGGAGCATCATGGAATTGGCGATGAAGAAGGGTTAGTGATGACGAAGAACGAAGATCCCCCTCTCTGGAGCCCAAAACAGACTCCAGATCTGGCCTCCCGATGAAGAACAGGAGGTGGCGGCGGCTCCGTATCGCGAAACGAGATAATTCATCCTCCCCGATTTTTTCTGGAAAAATAGGTGTTTATGGAATTGGATTCAGGGTCTGCGGGGCAACCAGGTGGGCACAACCCGCCTGGGCGTGGGTGCGCTTGAGGGGGGGGCGCCCTAGTGGGTTGTGCTCACCCAGGGGCCCGCTCCGGTGGTTCTTGGCTCCAGTAATTCTCTTTTAATATATAAAAAATCATCGCAAAGTTTCGTTTGAATCTGAGAACTTTTATTTCTGCACAAAAAACAACACCATGGTAGTTCTGCTGAAAACATTGTCAGTCCGGGTTAGTTTCATTCAAATCATGCAAATTAGAGTCCAAAACAAGAGGAAATGCGTTAGGAAAAGTAGATACGACTGGGATGTATCAGGCATTTCCTCCATTGTCGAGGCACTCGCTTGAAGCCGCCGCCACAGCCAGTCGCCCCCTGCCCAATTCGCCCCGCCATGCCTCCGGCTCCTTTCCTCTCATCCGGTCCCCGCGGCCGACTTGCCATGAGCTGCCCGCCGGCTCCCCTGCCAACCCTCCAGTCGGCTGCGTCATGCACCTCCGCCACCAGCTCCCGTGTTAAGCGCCATGGCATGAAGCACCCTGTGCGCCCTTTGTACCGGCTTAAGAAAGTAAAAGAAAGCAAGTAGTGGGCCCGTTGGCTGCCTTAAAAAAAGAAAAAAATGGTGAGCCGGCTGTCTGGTTAGGAGGACTCGATTGACCTCGACATTACCGTGTGCAATTTGGAGCCGCCGTGGGTGGCAACTGCTACTTTACCTCGACCATTGTTGACCCGTTTTGGATGACTACACGATTCTCCAACCCGGCTGACCGATTCAGATCTCCTCAACAACATCGTCCCGTGGAGATTGTACCAGCATCGACAAAATGTCGGCGTGTTTGACGGCCATGCAGGCAGCCCACCTATGAGGACCCCGATTCCAAGTCACATCGATCTAGCCGGTAACACCTCATATCACTTTGCAGCCTCACGCACGGTATTCCCACGGGTGTCGCCTTACCATGGCCCAGAACCGTTTGCGCCTTTTGGCTCACGTATATGATAGTGTCGCTAGCATCCATATGACAGAGAACCCGGGCCGACATGACTAGTCGTGAACCCAAAGTGGCACTAACTTACGGGGACAGGCATACATGAATCAACATCGAGCATGTCAGTCAGCAGCGTGCGAATCCGGGCTGTAGCACTGGGCTAACAGGACTCTGGTGAACCGGGCTGTAGCGGACTACTATGGCTCATGGAAGAACAAGACTACATTTCCCCTTAAGAGAGGCTACCAAGGATAAACAACTAGGTTGTCGGATCCCACACATACCAAGCATTTCAATCATACACACAATATGCTCGATATGTGTAAATACAACATGGCATCACAACAAAACTCTACGACTCCAAGTATTTATTCATTAGGCTCCGAGGAGCGAGATATTACAAACATGGGTCTCATGACCCAACATTCAGAGCATACAAGTCAAAGCACATGCGGAAGCTTAACATGTCTGAGTACAGACATCTACAAATGAAAAAGGCTGAGAAGCCTGACTATTTACCAGATCCTGCCGAGGGCACAAGATCGTAGCTGAGGTATCAAGCTAAACGTCGAAGTCCACACAGAACTACTAGCAAGACTGATGTCTCTCTGCAAAACATAAGATAGGCAAATGTGAGTACAAATGTACCCAGCAAGACTTACATCAGAACTAGCTACATATGCATCGGTATCAATAAAGGGGGTGGTGGAGTTTGACTACAGCAAGCCAGCTTTGACTCGGTGGCTATCCTGAACTACGAGTGCAAGTAACTCTTTTGAGGTGGTGCACACTAGTCCACACATTCAACATATCAATACACCACTATGGATCCACTCCCGTCTCCCTACGAGAAGGCCATCCATAGCACTCACACTTATCTTGCACATTTTAGAGTATCCACTTTCACTTGTCTATGAACTGTTATAGGCAACCCAGAAGTCCTTTACCGCGGACGCGGCTATTCGAATAGATGATGTTAACCCTGCAGGGGTGTACTTCTTGACACACGCTCTCGCCACTTACCGCCATGTACACGTCATGTATCTCGGCAACCTTCAAGCAGAAGCCTAGCGAGGGTGTCGGCCACGGCCTACCTAAACACTCAAGTCTCTAGTCTAGGTTTATCGCCTATTCAGGTTCCATCCGTAGGGAGTCCGGCCGAAGTTTCCACATACGGCCCCGAACGATGTGAGCAGGGTTCCCGAGACACCAAACAGGCACCCGGTACACCGTGCCACGTGCCTACCACATCACAGCCCACCCCGCGAGTCAGCGCTGCGCACGGCCTCCAGCATACTACAAACACCAGAAACTACTTGCAACTCCTGGACAGAGGACAAGGGTGGTTAAGAAGCCGAGAGAGTCAATTAAGGATCCCAATGTGTGGTAGTAGCTGTTCATGGATCACAAACAAACAACTCGATTCCTGAGGACGGTTTCAATGAGACAACCCACCATGTACTCCTACATGGCCTCTCACCACTACCTTTACCAAATCGTGTTCACACACTTAGCTCTCAACAGTAAGACATGTTCACACACCTCCAATTCATTCCCGATGAATCAGACCTGACTCAACTCTAAGCAGTAGCAGGCATGACAAACAAACATAAATGAGTAGGCACATCAGGGCTCAAACAACTCCTACTCATGCTAGTGGGTTTCATCTATTTACTGTGGCAATGACATGTCATGTAGAGGATAAGGGGTTCAACTACCGCAACATGTAACAATTGAATCATTGTTGTCCTAATGCAGTAAAAGAGAGCAGAGGCAAGAGAGTGGGATTGTATCGAAATGAACAAGGGGGGTTTTGCTTGCCTGATGGAGTGGTAGTAGGATACTGCCCTTCAGTCGGATATTCGTGGGTATCCTCGGAGGCAGAACCTACCACGAAAGACACATCGGAACACAATCATCACATGGCAATATGCAACAATATGATGCATGCTATGGCATGGCAATATGGGTGTGTTTTGGCTAATGCATTCTAAAATAGGTTGGTTTGAGTCCATTTGAATCAAAGATTCAAATGAAAGCCCATGATATGAAGTCATATTAATGCATTAGCTTGTATCACTTAAACAACAAGGTTAAAGTGTTCTGACATGCATGAAACCAATACAGATGGAAAGATTGGATTTTTCTGATAATTTTTCAAATATAAATCTTTTCATTCTGAGCTACGGTTTAATTTCTATGAATTTTAGAAGTTTTAACCATTTTCTGAAATAAATAAATCATTAATGATTTATTGAAAATCCCAGAAAAGCATTATTGCGTCAGCCTGACGTCATTAGGTCAACAGCATCAGCCCAGGTCAAACCTGACATGTTGGACCCATTGGTCAGTGTCAAATTGCTGGCTTGGTCACTGACGAGTGGGGTCGGTCAACGGCCACGTCAGCGAGGTCAATGCTGACGCGTGGGGCCACTGGCCTTTGATTAATTCTAACTTATTTCGTTAGCTGGTTAATTAAACCGGTGGGGCCCGGCTGTCAGTGTCACTAGATGTTAAATAACTAGGCTGTTAGCGGTTAATGACTTTGCGATGTCAGCGTCACCGGAGGTACGTCGGCGGCGGCCAAAAACGCGGCGGGGGCACACTGGAGGGGCTCGGGTTTCGCCTACGATGCACCGTTCGGTGCGCCCTTTGGTCCTACGGAGAGCTGGCACGATGGCGCGTCGGATGGTGGTGGTCTCCGGGCCTGGGGTGGCCGGAGTCGACGGCGGCGAGCTCGGTTGCGGCCGCCGGAGTCCGGGCGATGTCGGGCTCGGCGTTAGAGTACACGGGAGGAGGAGTTGGTGGGCGTTCCATGCTCCTAGGAGCGTGCAGATAATGGTGACACGTTCGATTTCGAGCCTCAGCGGCTGCAGCGACGGCAGTGACATTGCCGGCGACGTAGAGCTCTCGGTTCCGGATGTGGAGCTAGCTAGAGGATGCGCACGACGACGAGGTAAGGGGGGTTTCGATCGGGGGCTCACAGAGGTTCGTTTGGCACAGACGGCGAGGCCGGCGAGGGTCGAGGCTGAGCGGGACGCTGAGAGGGATCTCCGGCGACCGAGGTTGAAGAAGATGGCGGTGAGGGCGTTCGGGGGCGTCCGGCATCGCGCAGCTCGGTGGAGAGGACGAGGCAGTCGAGGCGGAGCTCGAGGATAGGTCGGAGAGGCTCGAGGGCGGCTGTGGGCACGACTACGGTGGCGACGAGCTCGGGCGTGCGTCGGCCATGGCGTGAAGAGAGCAAGGGGGGCGAAGGGGAAAGAGTGAGCAAGGGGTTGGTGGGTTTCGGAGGCCACGGGGAGACAATCCCAGCGTCGCGCTGGCCAGGGAGGGGCCAGGCAGGCAGCTGCGTGCCCGCGCACGCGAGCGCTGTGCACTGCTTCCCCTCTGCCTTCTGGCGAGAGGAGGAAGACAACTGGCAAGGGAGGTGGCTGGGCTGGGCCGACTTCAGCAGCAGGCCGCACAGGGCTGGACAGGTAAGCCAGGTGAGTTCTAACGCTTTTCAATTTTTGTTTCTGTTTTCTAATTTGCAGTTTGTTTTTGATCCAATTTTAAAAAAACCAAATCAATTTTATAAATCCTAGAAATATTCATGAGCACTTTCTGAATTAGTTCAGTGGCCCACAAATAGTTCCGACATTATTTGAGCATTTAAATTATTTATAGTGTTTACATGCCCAAAGTCAAATAGTTTATGATTTAATTCAAAAATCCAGGAATGACCTATAAATATGTTCATCATTTTTGGCAGAGGTTTTCACCTTTATCAAAAATCATGAACATTTCCAAAGGGCATTCTGGGTCATTGAAAAATATTTTATTTGAACCTATTTGAATTTCATTTGGTGCTAGGATTTACTAATCCCCATTTCAAATTAAAGAAGTAATTTAGACATGATGCATGGATGCTTGTGCCACTAATTGCAAACAATGCTAGGATTGTGACACCACCGCTGTCGTGTTGGTCTACTTCAAAATGTGGATCGATCTACAACATAAAATATCAGGGCGAGTCTCATCCATTGGACATCCCGGTGGGCATTGCACATGGATCATGTGTTGTTCAAATAAATCCGGTTATATCTGTGTGGTATTGTTTATCAGCACACTTCCATTTCTTTTGAGAAAATTATTCTGTCTCCAATACTTTTATATGCAGGACAAGTCCTTGTTACAAAAGAGGTGTTATACCGCACAAACGGAGCTCGCGCCAACATTATCATGCACTAGCATCTGACCGTGCTGCATTGCTCAACTAACGTGTGTGCAAGCAGCCGCCCCTGCATTCCAGTTTACACCAACATGTCACGAACGACTCGCCCGCCCGTGCCGGCTTCCAATATCGTGAACGATTACCGCATCTACATAAACACACCAGAGCAGTGTCCGTCTATGCGACTTGCTCAGCAGGCGTGCGCAGACCACCACCCCTGTGGCCCGGTCTACTCCAACAACTCTGGAGCAAGTAATAATACATTATCAGCCCCCGCCTGCACCGGGTTACCCAATGGATATGCGCATTGACATGTTGTCCCTATGATCTGGTCTCCTTCAACACATTGAGAAAACAAGGAGCTGGCCGCGGAAGAACCGTCCATGGCGAAGCAATATGACCCGTCCACCATTGAGCCGACAACTCAAATGCCGACAACAAAGAATCAGGGAAGAAAATGGCCCTAGAAGAGCCAGGAGAGCCCGACCAAGAGAAAATACTAAGGCATGGGAGGACATACGGCGAGCATCACAAAGATCATTAACTCACCACATTGCCTCCAGTTTCCAGCTATCAACTATATGCAGCCTTATCAAATAGCCAAAGTATGAAGAATCTCAAGCCAATTCCTTGAGTCATCTTAAGAATCGGGGGCTACACAGACATGACTTGGTAGATTTGGCCGTTTCCACAAATTCAAGAACCCCGGTGATTGCAGAGAAGATAACCCAGACCCGGGGACTGCTGCTATTATTGGCGAAAAGATTAAAGGTTGCCAAAGAGGACTACCTGCTGCTACTTCTTGAGCCTGCATTGGTTTTTCCTTGAAGAGGAAAGGGTGATGCAGCAAATTAGAGATAATTATTTCCCTCAGTTTGAGAACCAAGGTATGAATCCAGTACGACGTAAACATAAGTCTCCAATCTATGCATCTGCACACACAATCAAACACTTGCACCCAACACGATAACGGGGTTGTCAATCCCTTGACGGTCACTTGCAAGGATGAGATCTGATAGAGATAGATATAAAAGATTACTAAAACGTAAAACAAAATAAAAGTAAATAAATTGCGGCAAGGTATTTTTGGTTTATAGATCTGAAAATATATGATGGAAAATAGATCTGGGGGCCATAGGTTTTGCTAGAGGCTTCTCTCTTGAAAGAAAATAATACGGTGGGTGAACAAATTACTATCGAGCAATTGAAAGAAAAGCACAAAGTTATGATGGTATCGAAGGCAATGATTATGAATATAGGCATCACGTCTGTGTCAAGTAGACCGACTCCTGCCTGCATCTACTACTATTACTCCACACATCGACCGCTATCCAGCATGCATCTAGAGTATTAAGTTCATAAGAATGGAGTAACACCTTAAGTAAGATGACATGATGTAGAGGGATAAACTCAATCAATATGATGAAAACCCCATCTTGTTACCCTTGATGGCAACAATACAATACGTGCCTCTTTACCCCTACTTTGTCACTGGGTGAGGACACGACAAGATTTAACCCAAAACTAAGCACCTCTCCCATTGAAAGAAAAACCTATCTAGTTGGCCAAACCAAACCGATAATTCGAAGAGAAATACAAAGATGTCAAATCATGCATATTAGAATTCAGAAGAGAGTCAAATAAATTCATAGATAATATGATCATAAATCCACAATTCATCGGCTCTTGACAAACACACCTCAAAAGAATATTACATCAAATAGATCTCCAAGAACATCGAGGAGAACATTGTATTGAAGATCAAAGAGAGAGAAGAAGCCATCTAGCTACTAGCTATGGACCCGTAGGTATGCGGTAAAATACTCACGCTTCATCGAAAGGGGCAATAGAGTTGATGTAGATGCCCTCCGTGATCGAATCCCCCTCCGGTAGGGTGCCGGAAAAGGCCCCAAGATGGGATCTCGCGGAAACAGAGGCTTGCGGCGGCGGAAAATTATTTTGGTGGACGCTTCTGTTGGTTTGGGAATATTTGGGAATTTATAGCGCAAGTATTAGGGTTGGAGGACTCCCGAGGGGCCCATAAGCCAGGGAGGCGCGCCCCCTAGAGCGCGACCTGAGGGCTTGTGGTGCCCTCAGGACTCTTCTGGCCCCCTCTCCAAGCTCCGTGGATGTCTTCTGGTCCAAGATAAATCATCGTGGAAGTTTTATTCCGTTTGGACTCCATATGATATTCCTTTTTTTGTAGAACTCAAAAACAAGGAAAAAACAGAAATTGGGACTGGACTCTAGGTTAATAAGTTAGTCCCAAAAATAATATAAAATAGCATATTAATGTATATAAAACATCCAAAACAGATAATATAATAGCATGGAACAACAAAAAATTACAAGTACGTTGGAGATGTATCAAGCATCTCCAAGCTTAATTCCTACTCGTCCTCGAGTAGGTAAATGATAAAAACAGAATTTTTGATTTGTAATGCTACCTAACATATTTACCCATGTAATCTTCTTTATTGTGGCATGAATATTCAGATCCATAAGATTGGAAACCAAAGTTTAATATTGACATAAAAACAATAATACTTCAAGCATACTAATAAAACAATCATGTCTTCTCAAAATAACATGGCCAAAGAAAGTTATCCCTACAAAATCATATAGTCTGGCTATGCTCCATATTCATCACACAGAGTATTTTATCATGCACAACCCTGATGACAAGCCAAGCAATTGTTTCATACTTTTCATGTTCTCAAACTTCTTCAACTTTCACACAATACATGAGCGTGAGCCATGGATATAACACTATAGGTGGAATAGAATATGGTGGTTGTGGAGAAGACAAAAAGAAGGAGAAAGTCTCACATCAACTAGGCGTATTAACGGGCTATGGAGATGCCCATCAATAGATATCAATGTGAGTGAGTAGGGATTGCCATGCAACGGATGCACTAGAGCTATAAGTGTATGCAAGCTCAAAAAAACAAACTAAGTGGGTGTGTGTCGGTGTCAAAACCGGCGGATCGCGGGTAGGGGGTCCCGAACTGTGCGTCTAAGGCGGATGGTAACAGGAGGCGGGGTACACGATATTTACCCAGGTTCAGGCCCTCTCGATGGAGGTAATACCCTACTTCCTGCTTGATTGATCTTGATGATATGAGTATTACAAGAGTTGATCTACCACGAGATCGTAGAGGCTAAACCCAAGAAGCTAGCCTATGGTATGATTGTTGTTGTCCTACGGACTAAACCCTCCGGTTTATATAGACACCAGAGGGGGCTAGGGTTACACGGAGTCGGTTACAAGGGAGGAGATCTACATATCCGTATTGCCAAGCTTGCCTTCCACGCCAAGGAGAGTCCCATCCAGACACGGGACGAAGTCTTCAATCTTGTATCTTCATTGTCCAACAGTCCGGCTAAAGTATATAGTCCGGCTGTCCGAGGACCCCCTAGTCCAGGACTCCCTCAGTAGCCCCTGAACCAGGCTTCAATGACGATGAGTCCGGTGCGCAGATTGTCTTCGGCATTGCAAGGTGGGTTCTTCCTCCGAATACTCCATAGAAGATTTTGAACACAAGGATAGTGTCCGGCTCTGCAAAACAAATTCCACATACCACCGTAGAGAGAATAATATTTCCACAAATCTAATCTGCTGACAACTTTTCATAACGTGACATCACACCACGGCCTGGTCATTATTCGAACCGTTTCTCCCAGCCTGCCACTGCACGTTTCGCGAGGCGGTTTTATTGGCACGTCTTGTCGAAGCAGAGATCGTGTTCCCCTTATCACGAGATTCTCATCAATACCGGGATGGGTAACCCAATCGTGCCTGTTGGTATGACTCCTTGATTTTAGGGAAGTTAAAAACAGCCACGCGGAGGACGCTTGATATTCACCCTCTTTATAAAGGGGCCAAGGCCTGTCCTTTTCTTCTCGCACTCAATCGAATCCTTCCCCCACCTTGAGTTCCAACACCCAAGGCTCAGGCTAGGCGCATCGGACCTTCAATCATGTCCGGATCCAACCTTCAAGGTCGGTGGATGCCCTCCTTTATCACAGAGGAGGACATCCAGAGGCTAAGAGAAGCTAGGTATCTGACCGCCGAAATCTCGCAGAGGCTGCCTGCTCGAGGGCAGGTCATTCCCACACCCGAACCCAGTGAGAGTGTCGTATTCGTTTCCCACTTCCTCCGAGGGCTAGGCTTTAGTCTAGATCCCTTTGTTAGAGGGCTCATGTTCTATTACGGGCTCGATTTCCATGATCTGGCCCTGGATTCCATCCTTCACATCTCGTCGTTCATCGTCGTGTGTGAGGCCTTCCTCCACGCCCCCCACACTTCGGCTTATGGCTCAAGACCTTTAATGTGAAGCCGAAGATGATTAATGGGCGACACACAGAATGCGGAGGTGCCATAATAAGCAAAGGCGCCGATGCTCCATGGCCAAAGGGTTCCTTCTCGGAGGTGTCCATCTTATGGCAACGGGAGTGGTTTTACATCACAGCTCCCCGAGGTACTAAGTGGGTAGCCGCCCCAGCCTTCCGCTCGGCCCCCCGCCACAACTGGCGTCATGGGTCAACAAGGGGCTGGACTGGGGGCCAGTAAATGATGTGCCGATATTGCAGAGTCGCATCTGAGATCTCCTCGAGAGAGATGTCAGCCTTGTCAAGGTAATGCAAGTCATGCTAGTTCGTCGAGTCCTTCCTTGCGAACGTCGACCTCTCCGTATGTGGGTGTTCAACCCGGAAGGACCGCGAACTATTCAGCAATCTTCGGCGTGACGCTCGAAGAGATGTACAGATTGTTCTTCGGATCACGAATAAAGTGTCCGGACAGCACCGAGGATGCGGGTCTAAACTGCAATCGTCCAGACACCCAAGTAAGTAATTCTTCGGCCGAACTTGCTGTATCGTTATTTATCACAACATCATTCTGAAAAGTCGCTCTTTGACCAGGACTGGGTAAAAAAGGCGAAGATGATCAGGTGTTCGGCCCCCCTTCCCGAAGGCTCGGCAGATCCAGTACTGGCCAGAATGCTTGAGCTCGCGCCTTATCAAGCGCCATCAGGGGAAGATAAAGGGGGGAATAAAGAAGCCGAAAGCTGGCCGCACTCATTATTAATCCAGGCCGTAGGAATTAGTGCCTCCGCGAAGGAGGATAACCGGGGAGAAGAATCTAAAATCCCCTCTCCCCAAGGAAGGAAGAGGACCGCCTCTGAAGACTTGGAAACAATGGTTTCCAAACGAGGGAAGAAATCTTCGTCAGGGGGTCCTACCCCGGAGGGTATCCTTACCGCACAGTGCCCGCATGGGGGTCAGCCCCCCACCGAGCTGTAAGTAGACAAAAGTACTTTATAGTAAACATATCCTACTTTATTTCCGAGGACAATAACCGAGACATATGTCTTGTAGTTCGGATCGTAGCCCTTCTCGACAGAGTTCTTCTTCAGGGGATCTTCTTCCGGAGATGATGGAGAGCGAAACACCTCCCCGCCTCATGAGGCAGGCGACCCAGAGGTGTCGTCACAGAGGATTTCTCCTGATCCGCCAAGGCCAGAAGGTAATCCTTCAGCCTCCCGAAGTCTGGAGTATTCGGCTCCTAAAGGGAGCAACATAAAGAGTCTGGGGCTGTCCGGTGCGCGACCGGACGCATTGATGAGTCTTCTGGAGCAAGCGGCTATCTCAGAGGCGCATCGTACGTTAATGGGTACGGTGGTTGAAAGGATTTCATCCGCCGAAAGCGGGTTGCATGAAGCTTTTATGAGCCTGCTAAGAGGCTTTGTGGTACGCAAAGTAATATGCATATTCTTGACGGTACGGCACACGCCAGGTGTGCCCTATGCAGATAGTAGCCCCTGAGACTCTGGTTGCTGTCAAAAAAGGCGGCAAACGGAGGATCATAGTCCTAGGTAATAATCATGCCGCCTTCATGTGCATGTGGCTGAGGGTCCAGTGGCTAGCCGGACTGGGGAGTTTGCCGAACTGAAGCGGCAACTTGATGCGGCGGATGCCGACATCGTGCTTGTAAACAGGCGGCTCGACGAGGCACAGGGTATGTATTCTCCGATGGTCAACATATATTAAGAGGGGCATGATGCTAGTATCTATAATATGTTGTGACTGCAGATGGAGCTGCCGCCGTGGAGACCCTTTGGGCGGAACTTGCCCGAGCCAAGGAACAAGCCAGGAGGAGTTATGCGGCCGCCCTAAAGGCGGTCGAAGAATTAAGAGCCGAACAGGCTGCGCATTGCGAGAGAAAAGAGAAAATAGCCAAGATGGCTGTTGAGTTGAAAGATGCCGCCGACCGTTATGAGCTTCTCGAAAGGGAAAGTCAAACGAAGACGGCGGACCTGGAGAAAGCCATGGTAGCAGCTAAGGAAACCCGCTCTAAAATCAAAGCGGCGAAGGAGGAGCTACGTCAAGCCGGAAATATCACGGCTGGGAAGCCCTTTTTGTTGCGGACGAAGTTCGGAGATCCTAACTATGCCCTTCTGGATCAATTATGGAGTTCTGCGGATGCGTACCTGGATTTGGCAGCGAGTGCTGCTGATGCGACCAAGTTTTTCGAAGATAAAAAAGATCACGAAGTGGAAAAGTTGTTCTGGTCGCAGTTCAATGCTCCAGCGCGTCCGCTGCTGTTAAATGAGCAAATGGCCGAGTGGGCCGAGCTCCATAGGTTGTCCGGGCTTGCCATGAGGTCTGTCGTGGATCGTCTCTAGCCGGAAGGACCAAGGCCGAATAGTTATTTTGGTCTTGTGCAACGATTCCTTGGTGCTGTGCCGCATATCGAAGTCGTGCTAGTTGAGTAATTGTGAAACTGAGAAATACTTGTGTTAAGGTTTGCAAGTCCCGTAGCATGCACGTATGGTAACCGTTGTGTGACAAATTTGAAGCATGAGGTGTTCTTTGATTGCTTTCCTTATGAGTGGAGGTCGGGGACGACCGATGGTCTTTTCCTACCAATCTATCCCCCTAGGAGCATCCGCGTAGTGCTTGGTTTTGATGACTTGTAGATTTTTGCAATAAGTATGTGAGTTGTTTATGACTAATGTTAAGTCCATGGATTATACTCACTCTCACCCTTCCATCAGTGCTAGCCTCTTCAGTACCATGAATTGCCCTTTCTCGCCTCGAGAGTTGGTGCAAACTTCGCCGGTGCATCCAAACCCCGTGATATGATACGCTCTATCACACATAAGCCTCCTTATATCTTCCTCAAAACAGCCACCATACCTACCTATTATGGCTTTTCCATAGCCATTCCGAGATACATTGCCATGCAACTTTCCACCATTCCGTTTATTATGACACGCTTCATTATTGTCATATTTCCTTGCATGATCATGTAGTTGACATCGTATTTGTGGCAAAGCCACCGTTCATAACTTGATTCATTGCACATCCCAGTACACCGCCGGAGGCACGCATATAGAGTCATATTTTGTTCTAGTATCGAGTTGTAATTTTTGAGTTGTAAGTAAATAGAAGTGTGATGATCTTCATAATTAGAGCATTGTCCCATGTGAGGAAACAAAAGAAAAGAGAGAAAGGCCAAAAAAAGAGAAGGCCCAAAAAAAGAGAAAGGCCAAATAAAAAAGGAGAAGGCCCAAAAAATGAGAGAAAAAGAGAGAAGGGACAATGCTACTATCCTTTTTCCACACTTGTGCTTCAAAGTAGCACCATGATCTTCATGATAGAGAGTCTCTTGTTTTGTCACTTTCATATACTAGTGGGAATTTTTCATTATAGAACTGGGCTTGTATATTCCAACGATGGGCTTCCTCAAATGCCCTAGGTCTTCGTGAGCAAGCAAGTTGGATGCACACCCACTTAGTTTCTTTTGTTGAGCTTTCATACATTTATAGCTCTAGTGCATCCGTTGCATGGCAATCCCTACTCCTCGCATTGACATCAATTGATGGGCATCTCCATAACCCGTTGATTAGCCGCGTTGATGTGAGACTTTCTCTTTTTTGTATTCTCCACACAACCTCCATCATCATATTATGATCCACCTACAGTGCTATGTCCATGGCTAGCGCTCATATATTGCGTGAAAGTTGAAACAGTTTGAGAATGCTAAAGTATGAAACAATTGCTTGGCTTGTCATCGGGGTTGTGCATGATGGGAGCATTTTGTCTAACGAAAATGAAGCATGGCCAAACTATATGATTTTGTAGGTATGAGCTTTCTTTGGCTATGTTATTTTGAGAAGACGTAATTGCTTGGTTAGTATGCTTGAAGTATTATTGTTTTTATGTCAATATTAAACTTTTGTCTTGGATCTTTCGGATCTGAACATTCATGCCACAATAAGGAAAATTACATTGAAAATTATGTTAGGTAGCATTCCACATCAAAAATTCTGTTTTTATCATTTACCTACTCGAGGACGAGCAGGAATTAAGCTTGGGGATGCTTGAACATCTCCAACTTATCTATAATTTTTGATTGTTCCATGCTATTATATTATCCATCTAGGATGTTTTATATGCATATTTATATGATTTTTGGGACTAACCTATTAACATAGAGCCCAGTGCCAGTTTCTATTTTTTCCTTGTTTTTGAGTATTGCAGAAAAGCTATACCAAACGGAGTCCAATTGACATGAAAATTCACGGAGATTGTTTTTGGACCAGAAGAAGCCCACGGAGTACCGGAGATGGACCAGAAGAGTCCCGAGGCCACCACGAGGGTGGGGGGCGCGCCCCCCTACCTCGTGGCCGCCTCGTGGACCCCCCTGACTTGTTCCCGGCGCCAACACCTCTTATATATCCCCAAACTTCCAGAACATAACCTAGATCGGGAGTTCCGCCGCCGCAAGCCTCTATAGCCACCAAAACCCAACCGGGACCCTGTTTCGGCACCCTGCCGGAGGGGGGATCCCTCACCGGTGGCCACCTTCATCATCCCGGCGCTCTCTATGACGAGGAGGGAGTAGTTCACCCTCGGGGCTGAGTGTATGTACCAGTAGCTATGTGTTTGATCTCTCTCTCTCTTTCTCTCTCTCTCTCTCGGGTTCTTGATTTGGCACGATCTTAATGTACCGCGAGCTTTGCTATTATAGTTGGATATTATGATGTTTCTCCCCCTCTACTCTCTTGTAATGGATTGAGTTTTCCCTTTGAAGTTATCTTATCGGATTGAGTCTTTAAGTATTTGAGAACACTTCATGTATGTCTTGCGTGGGATACCCGTGGTGAAAATGGGGTATTCTATTGATTCAGTTGATGTATGTTTTGGTGATCAACTTGCGGGTTCTGTGACCTTGGGAATCTATGCATAGGGGTTGGCACACGTATTCGTCTTGACTCTCCAGCAGAAACTTTGGGGCACTCTTTGAAGTTCTTTGCGTTGATTGAATAGATGAATCTGAGATTGTGTGATGCATATCGTACAATAATACTCGTGGATACTTGAGGTTACATTGGAGTATCTAGGTGACATTAGGGTTTTGGTTGATTTGTGTGTTAAGGTGTTATTCTAGTACGAACTCTAGGATAGATCGAACGGAAAGAATAGCTTCGTGTTATTTTACTACGGACTCTTGAATAGATCGATCAGAAAAGATAACTTTGAGGTGGTTTCGTACCCTACATTAATCTCTTCATTTGTTCTCCGCTATTAGTGACTTTGGAGTGACTCTTTGTTGCATGTTGAGGGATAGTTATATGATCCAATTATGTTATTATTGTTGAGAGAACTTGCACTAGTGAAATTATGAACCCTAGGCCTTGTTTCCTATCATTGCAATACTGTTTATGCTCACTTTTATCACTTGCTACCTTGCTGTTTTTATATTTTCATATTACAAAAACCTATATCTACCATCCATATTGCACTTGTATCACCATCTCTTCACCGAACTAGTGCACCTATACAATTTACCATTGTATTGGGTGTGTTGGGGACACAAGAGACTCTTTGCTATTTGGTTGGAGGGTTGTTTGAGAGAGACCATCTTCATCCTACGCCTCCCACGGATTGATAAACCTTAGGTCGTCCACTTGAGGGAAATTTGCTACTGTCCTACAAACCTCTGCACTTGGAGGCCCAACAACGTCTACAAGAAGAAGGTTGTGTAGTCTAACAAATTAAAATAAAACAGCAAGCAAAAAAAATGATGCTCCAAGCAAAACACATATCATGTGGTGAATAAAAATATACCTCCAACTAAGGTTACCGATGAACGAAGGCGAAAGAGGGTACGCCATCCGGGGCAACCCCAAGCTTAGATGCTTGATTGTCCTTGAATATTACATTGGGGTGCCTTGGGCATCCCCAAGCTTAGGCTTTTGTCACTCCTTATTCCGTAGTCCATCAAAACTTCACCCAAAACATGAAAACTTCACAACACAAAACTCAACAGAAAACTCGTAAGCTTCGTTAGTATAATAAAGCAAATCACCACTTAGGTACTGTCAAGACAAGATTCATAATTTTTCTCACATGATTCCTGCTGTACCCTATCATTTCTACAATTTATATTGAGCAATATAAGCCATAGAAACTAGAAAACGAGCAAACTATGCATCAAAAACAGAATCTGTCAAGAACAGAATAGTCTGTGATGATCTGAATATAAACCATACTTCTGTTACTCCAAAAATTCTGAAAAATTAGGACAACCTATGCAATTTGTATATCAATATAATATAAAAAGTTTAGAATTTTGCGACGCTCCAGTGATTTGTAACAGTTTCGTGACTGGGTGCAAAAGTTTCTGTTTTTGGACAGAATTAAATCAACTATCATCCACACTATCCCAAAGGATTTACTTGGCACTTTATGGAAACGAAAGCTATAAAACATGATTACTATAGTATCTTAATCATATGAACATGCAAAAACAGTAGGGGTAAATGTTGGGTTGTCTCCCAACAAGCGCTTTTCTTTAATGCCTTTATAGCTAGGCATGATGATTTCAATGATGCTCGCATGAAAGTAAAGAACTGAAACGCAAAGAGAGCATCATGAAACATATGTGGCAAGCACATTTAAGTCTAACCCACTTCCTATAAATAGTGATTTTGGGAACAAACAACTTATGGGAACAACAATTAACTACCATAGGAAGGTAAAAAAAGCATAACTTCAAGACTTTCAACACATAGAGAGGAAACTTGATATTATTGCAATATGTAAAAGCATATGTTCCTCTCTCATAATAATTTTCAGTAGCATCATGAATGAATTCAACAATATAACCATCACATAAAGCATCATTCTCATGGTGCACAAGCATAGAAATTTTACTACTCACCACATAAGCAAAATTCTTCTCATTCATAGTAGTGGGAGCAAACTCAACAAAATAACTATCAAGTGAGGCATAATCCAAATGAAAATTAAAATCAAGACGACAAGTTTCATGGTGATCATTATTCTTTATAGCATACATGTCATCACAATAATTATCATAGATAGAAACCTTGTTCTCAAATCAATTGGAGCCTCTTCCCAAATAGTGGATTCATCACTAAATAAAGTCATGACCTCTCCAAATCCACCTTTATCAATATTGTGAAAAGATCTAACACCCTCCAAAAGTGGGATCATTACCTAGAGTTGACACTCTTCCAAACCCACTTTCATCAATATACTCATCATAAATATGAGGCATGCTATCATCATAATAAATTTGCTCATCAAAACTTGGGGGACTAAAAATATCATCTTCATAAAACATAGCATGCCCAAGCTTGTGGCTTTGCGTATCATTAGCACCATGGATATTCAAGGAATTCATACTAACAACACTGCAATCATGCTCATCATACCAAGATTTAGCGCCAAACAATTTATTGACTTCGTCTTCTAGCACTTGAGTACAATTTTCCTTTCCATCATTTTCACGAAAGACATTAAAAAGATGAAGCATATGAGGCAACCTAAATTCCATTTTTAGTTTTCTTTTATAGACTATACTAGTGATAAAACAAGAAAGTAAAAGATTCAATTGCAAGATCTAAATATATACCTTCAAGCACTAACCTCCCCGGCAACGGCGCCAAAAAAGAGCTTAATTGACGGGGTGTTAGTGCCGCCTACCTAGCCTCCCCGGCAATGGCGTCAGAAAAGAGCTTGATGTCTACTATGCAACATTCTTCTTGTAGTCTCGTGTTGGGCCTCCAAGCGCAGAGTTTTGTAGGACAGTAGCAAATTTCCCTCATGTGGATGACCTAAGGTTTATCAATCCATGGGAGGCATAGGATGAAGATGGTCTCTCTCAAAAAACCCTGCAACCAAATAAAAAAGAGTCTCTTGTGTCCCCAACACACCCAATACAATGGTATATTTTATAGGTGCACTAGTTCAGCGAACATGGTGATACAAGTGCAATATGGATTATAGATATAGGTTTTGTAATCAGAAAATATAAAAACAGCAAGGTAGCAAGTAACAAAAGTGAGCGAAAACGGTATTGAATTGCTTCAAAACAAGGCCTAGAGTTCATACTTTCACTAGTGCAAGTTCTCTCAACAATGATAAAATAATTGAATCATATAACAATTCCTCAGCGTGCAACAAAGAGTCACTCCAAAGTCACTAATAGCGGAGAACAAACGAAGAGATTATTGTAGGGTACGAAACCACCTCAAAGTTATTCTTTCTGATCGATCTATTGGGCTATTCCTATAAGTGTCACAAACAGCCCTAGAGTTCGTACTAAAATAGCTACTGGTACATACCCTCAGCCCCGAGGGTGAACTACTCCGTCCTCGTCATGGAGAGCGCCGGGATGATGAAGATGGTCGTCGGTGATGGTTTCCCCCTCCGTCAGGGTGCCGGAATGGGCTCCCGATTGGTTTTTCGTGGCTACAGAGGCTTGTGGCGGCGGAACTCACGGTCTAGGTTTATTTCTGGGGGTTTCTATATTTATAGGAATTTTTGGCGTCGAGAACAAGTCAGGGGGTCCACGAGGAGCCCACAATACCGGAGGGTGCCCCAGGGGGTAGGGGGCGCCCTCCACCCTTCTGGAGGCATCGTGGCTCTTCTGGCCCAACTCTTTTGCTTCGGGGCTTCTTCTGGTCCATAAAAAGTCATAGTAAATTTTCAGGTCAATTGGGCTCCGTTTGATATTCCTTTTCTGCGAAACTCAAAAACAAGGAAAAATAGAAACTGGCACTAGGCTCTAGGTTAATAGGTTAGTCCCAAAAATCATATTAAATAGCATATAAATGCATATAAACATCCAAGATAGATAATATAATAGCATGGAACAATAAAAAATTATAGATACGTTGTAGACGTATCAGCGTTGCGCTGCAGGGCTTCCGGTCCACGGGGGCCGGCCTTCATGAGGTTTTCAAGAACCTCGTGACGATCTTCAAGGTATGCTTCTATCCTTGTACCAAATTAACTTGTTCGTTTGAGCTTTCCGATTTATGTATTGATCCGAGGACATGATATCACGGCCTTCTAAATAGCGTAGTGAGTGAGTAGCCGTCGAGCCAAAGCTGGTTTCAAGAAACCGGCCTAGGGGTCGTATATCTTTGTTAGGAGCTTGTTGTGTAGCCCCCATGGTGCTACTTGATGTCGCTTGAAGCTACGTCGGTATTTCCCCAGGGATGATGCAGCACAGCGGCGGTAGGTATTTCCCTCAGATATGAAACCAAGGTTATCGAACCAGTAGGAGAATCAAGCAACACAACGTAAACATCCCCTACACACAAATAATAGCACCTCGCAACCCGACATGTTAAAGGGTTTGACAATCCCTTTCGGGGTACGGCGCTAGAAACATTGCGTGGATGGTAGAAAGTTGTAATAGATTGAAATAATAGATCGCGAATAAAATAAAGTGCAGCAAAGTATTTTTGTATTTTTGGTTTAATAGATCTGAATAAAAGTGCAAAGGAAAAATAGATCGCAAGAAAATATATGAGGAGGAAGACCCGGGGCTGTAGGTTTCACTAGTGGCTTCTCTCGAGAAAAATAGCAAACGGTGGTTGAACAAATTACTCTTGGGCAATTGATAGAACCTCAAATAATTATGACGGTATCCAGGCAATGATAATTACATAGGCATCACGTGCAAGATTAGTAGACCGACTCCTGCCTGCATCTACTACTATTACTCCACACATCGACCGCTATCCAGCATGCATCTAGTGTATTAAGTTCATGGAAAAACGGAGTAACACTGGTGCGCGTCGGTCCTAAACAAACGGTTTTTAACCCCTTTCCGCGACGGCATCTGGAACCGTCACCAAGTGAGTGTGCGCGATAGGGGGGTCCTTCCCACACGACCCAGAAACCGTCGGGGATATGCCCTCCTGGCACACACGTTCGGCAAATGAGGTTGTGTTGGACCGGCGAGCGCTCAAATACGGAAATATGTATAGTAGAGCTAAAAAATACAATTATCCGGCGAAATTGTTTCCGGTCGGAAGTACATCCACACAGTCAGTCCCCGCTAAACGTTTCCGTTAGTATGTACGTCCCACACAGTCGCTCCAAGGAAAACATTTCCATGGACAGGTACATCACACACAATTTTTCCTGT
This sequence comes from Aegilops tauschii subsp. strangulata, assembly GCF_002575655.3. Lineage (NCBI taxonomy): Eukaryota > Viridiplantae > Streptophyta > Magnoliopsida > Poales > Poaceae > Aegilops > Aegilops tauschii. The sequence goes on from NC_053038.3 coordinate 225,722,249, forward strand.
TAAATCGTTTGTGATAGCATTGCCATTGCACACGATATTAATAATTTTATCATTTGTGTTATTGAATGCATCACACACGGTGCGTAGAAAGAAACTGTGTGGCAAAGGCTGTCCATCACACACACTTTTTATGTGATAAACGTTTGCGCAATGTGGCCTAACGCAAACAGTTTTCAAGAGAAAGTCGTGTGTGCAGTGGAGATTGATCGCACACGTAGTGGATCCTAGAAACGTTTCTGATCTCCATGTATATCGCAGATGTTTCGCTTTCGCAAACAGTGTGCAGTGTAAGCCCTATTTAATCCATAATTAATCCAATTAATCCCTAATTTAAAAATCACATGTTATGAATTTGAAAGTAGGCAATCACTTATTTCATATCCAACCATTTTTATTACAAATATAGGTTCAACCAGGAATCCATAATTCAATGCACAGGTACATATACTGAAGAACTACAGAAGCACCAAGTAAAGAATGATGAACCACAATTGTACTAAAGACTGTAAAGAGAGAGGCGAAAGACATTCTTGTTGATGGAGAAGGTTAAGCGGAATGCCCATATTGTGCCCTCCTCCATGCGTAAGGCGCGCACGACTCTAGGCCAACCCCTTGTGATGGCTGCCCGTCCATCCTTCACTGTCTTCGTTAGGACTTCTCGATGCTCATTGTAGTCTGGATGAAATACTTTAACCTTCATTGCGTGTCCACCAATCATGTACTTTGCGAGGTAATCTTGAGTGAACTGCTTCGGGAACCACTGGGAACGAAAAAGATTCAGACATTGTTGTCTAACAACTCATTATGGGCAGTAAAAAGAGAAGGCTGCAGAGTTTGTAGTTACCATCCTACAGCTCACTGTTGTGTTGGATAGAGCATAAACAAATAATTTGCTTGCCACCATTCGTATCTTTTTGCTAATAATCCTTATCAGTTTCCTCACTTGATGCTTGTTCATCAATATCTCATTGCCCCATACGCAAAAAGGGTCGATGCGTGGATCCTTGCCAAGGGCATATGTACCTACAAGCAACAAGTCAATATTAGAAGCTAACTAGTGTCCAGGCCTGGATCTATATGCACTACATTATGGAATGACGGGGGAGTACAAGCCGAGGGATGAAGCTAACATCAGCGGAAAATGGTGGCCACTCCCGTTGTTGTCCTACATAATTAGTGGAAAGGCATGATAAGTATAGCAATCATAACATCAAACAAATATAGCAAAGGTAAACAACATCATCTCCAAATGATAGCTTGGATGTGTTGGTTTCAGCATGCTGTTAAAGCATATATAAAATGGAAGGCAATGTTACCGACACTAGGCTTAACAGCCATCAAATATTGCAATTCAATCTGGTATTGTTGAAAATGAATAGAACGTAGGTAATGCTTAAACATCACACTGGATAAATGTGTAAAACTGAAAATAAAGGGCATGTGTTAACTACACTAGGAATAACTGGAACCAAATATAGCCGTTCAATCTGGTATTGATGTAGTCGAGCGGCACAGTTCCGACTTGCACATAATGAACCACGCATTGTGAATGACTGAAATAAACAAGGCATAAATGACCAGTATAACAACCAAATATAGCCATTGAAAACTGGATAGAGTCTCGCTGCAACCAACCTAACAAGCAAATACAGATAAACAGGGCATATGCTTGAAAACTGGACAAATGCTCACTGCAACCAACCTATAAAGCAGATAAATATAAACAAGGCTTCTTCTTGATAACTGGAGAAATGCTAAAAAAAGCAACCTAACAACCAAATACAGATAAACAAGGCATCTGCTTGATAACTGGACAAACGCTAAAAAAGCAACCTATCAACCAAATACAGATAAACAAGGCATCTGCTTGATAACTGGACAAATACTCACTGCAACCAAACTAAGAACCAAATACAGATAAACAAGGCATCCGCTCGATAACTGAAAAAATGCTCACTCCAACCAACCTAACAACCAAATACATATAAACAAGGCATCTACTCGCTATAAACAACCAAATATAACCATTCGTGAAACTAAAGTGGACAATTCATGCTTAAACATCACCTAGTCCTATTGAACAATACATTTTTACATAACTGAAATAATTAAACACGACGCAGTTAAAGAACCACATGGCAAATGCTACTACAACAAGGGGTACAGGTTGGCAAGCTATGAAAGGTAATATTTGCTGATAGAATGTTGCCTCACATTTCATGGACGGGATCCTTCCAGTTGGAAGAGCACAGACCCATGGTGCGCTCTCTGATGTCATAGATGGGCTGTTTTCACCTTGGAAGAGCCTTCATGGGTGCCCTCCTGGTGGTCGTGGTCGTGGTCTTGGTCGATGAGATCTGACTTGGCAATTGAGGATCCCAAGCCGCCGTCGTAGAACGTGTCCTTCAGAAGTGACAAAATGGGCTCGATGGCGTATAAAGCTCGCAAATCCTTGACCGCTTGGCGGAGGAGATCAGCGGCAGGGCCGTCGAAGACATCGACGGCGGTTGAACCAGAGGGGTTGGGGATGGACCACTTAACCTGTGACATGGCCCGCGTGAAGCCGTTGGTGTGGACAAGCTTGATGTCGTAGCCAGCTTTCCTGAGATACAGTAATACGCTAGCCTGCTAACATGAAGCCTTCGGCATGGCAACGTAGTCAACGTCTTCGCCGGCTTCCACGGCGACGTGTTGCTCCGGCATCGACAGGTTGGGGGCGAACGGCGGCCACCTCACCAACGTCCGCCGGTGAGGTCATGATAAACCTCTTCTTGGCCGAATGCTCTTTGGGCTCCCCGGGATACGTGGTCGAGCTTAGGCTGTGACATTCTGGAGCAGGGGATGTGGATCTGGCAGGGAGGGACACCGCAGGCCTCATCTAAAAACTCAGGGGAGTGGGGCGACGGTATGGGAATCGCTGGATAACCTGAACTTTATTTTCTAAGCTAGGAGGAACGGGCAGACCGGCAGGGTTGGCGGCGGCCGCGAGCTAGGGTTCGAAGGGGGGGAGGGGGCGGGTGGGGGACTGTGGAGGGGAGTGGTGTTTGAGGATACGCCGCGGCTACTGAAAATTTTAGTAATGGTGGTGGACGAGGGAGTGCGACAGTTCAAATGCCTCGGCTGCTAAACTTTTACTATTAGGTCGGTGCTGGAGGAGTGTGGGCGACGGTTGAAGTACATCGGCCACTAAAATTTGGGTAAAGGAATTGATGCGGGGCGGGAGTGCCCAAGATCGCGCATGGTCCAATAACAATATGCGTGTATGATAATATGGAAAAGTGGTGTGGATCCGCCGATTTTTGCAACACTCAAGGCGGGTAGTTTGTTTTTCATATTTCTAGCTAGTTGGTCTATCGCACACGGTTCGTCCTAATTTCCAAATAAACTTACCCGCCTTTAGCTTCCACAGGTGGTGGTTTTACAGCGCACTTGCATCGCACACGGTTAAGCCAGTACCTCCACCCTTTGCTCGCGCTTGCGCGGTCGTTGTGATTTCAGCGCACTTGCATCGCACACGATTGAGCCAGTACCTCCACCTTAATTTGCTCACGCGTGCGCGGTCGTGGTGATTCACATCGCACTTGTATCGCACACGGTTTAGATATTATACCCCATGTCCGTTGAGGATCATCAGAGTCTTTGCAACAAAATATAACGTTAGGGAGGGTCAAAAGACAGCCACACTAGCATGTGGCCCAAATATATATGAGTGAAAAGGGTGGTATGTGATGTTCAAAATTCCAATGCACAACTTTGACCCCGCGGGCCCACGGTTGGGCGCGTCATTGAAGATCGATGAGAGGGGCCAGAAGTCAAGAACCACCTGGTAGTGGCCAAATATATGTATGAATATTGGGGATGTTTAAAACTTTAAATACACAATGCATATCTTTGGTGGCACCTGCCTCGCAAACCCGAAAGCACCCTAACAACAACCTAGTTAGGATATATATATTGATATAATGTCGTACCTAGCTAGGATGCTTGGCCCACCACCTCCCACTTCATGTGAGCGGGGCGGATGCACATAATGATCGATACTTTGGTCATACATGCATGTCGACATGACCTACCATAAGACGGACCAATGAATCTTTGGTTTGGTCAAATGACAGTTGTTGTTGTCGATAAACCGCTTGGGCCAATAGATTGAACCATCATAAACATCGCACGAGAGGGACCACAAAACCAGCACCTCTCGCATGCGGCCCAAAATGATGTACGTTGGGAAGGGGTGATGTGTGTTTTCAATATAGAATAATGTACAATTTAGATGTGGTGCCTACCTCTCGATACAGAGAACAACCATGAAGGAAAGGTAGTTAAGGACGAGATACGTATGCAGGGTTTGATGTAGGTCGAACCCAGCAATCCGAGCATCTAGGAGGGAATCTTGACAACGCATGAGCTCGAGTTTTAGTTGACCGACATTTGACGGTGACCGGCCCTAACATGAACTAGTTGGAATCCATTCATGGTAAACACATACCCCTCATTATCGGTCAAAGGGATGATATATATACACTCGGGGAGCCCACATATATCCTTGTCGTCACAAAAAACCACACAAGGGAGACGTGGTTGATCGGAAGACCCCGTATACACTGCATGCGGCCCGAAAATTTGTATGGGTACGATGGTGTATGATGTGTTTAAATCCCAAACGCACAACTTCGATGGGCCACGCCAAGTACATTACAAACCGAACACCGTACCCGACTCCAAGCCTGGTTCAATACCTACGACGTCAGTTTCCCAACTTTGAGGCGGCAGCGCGGGGGGGGGGGGGGGGGGTCGTCCCACGCATGCGCTCAATCTATACATCTATACACATATATAGTGTGCAAATAACTATGAAAGTTGATCGTTGGATGAAGCCAATCCGACGGTACATAGACGGCAAATCCGAGCACTACTGGCCGTTGGATATCATCTACATTCCACCAGATTCTGCCACATGTAAAATCTAGAAGACTCCATGGTTGAACTTAAGCATAAGGCACAAACCTCTAAATACAAGCACTTCTCCTTTGTTCTCTAGAATCTTCCATATCTTAATTGCCCAAATCTTTTCTCTAAATGAATTGTCACTATTTTTTTTACCTTTACAATGCGCAATTCCATGAATCTTAAAATAGTTTTTAGAAAACTAATTGTGTTTGGATGAGATGAACTATAAGAATTAGACGAACATCTACATCATGCATATTTGGGAGAAGAGGAGGGAGACCGATGACAGGAGTGGCGAGAAACGGTAGCCTATTTTGAGTGAAAACCTAGTAGAGAAGGAAGCGTGAGCTACACGACACATGCGCAGAGTGCTTACCCATGTACTGCATGTGCTATCGAAAGGGCTCAAGGTTGCCGTTCGATCTGGGAGCATCCAACGGTGCGCACGTACGATCCGTGGGGTTTGGGTTCTGGCCAGTCAGAACGTAGGACTCAGATCGCGCGCGCAGCGAGGGGGGATATCATACGGAAACCAACATTCGGTGGAAACCGGTGAAAACCACGAGAAAAGGATATTTTGAAGTTTCAAAAAAATGCGGGATGTTAAGACGATGATGTTTTATTGGCACACAAAATTTCAAGTTGAAAGACATTAAGAGATGTGAGCTATGAAAAAGACAAAATCAGTGCTAAATAGTAATGTCACTATTCATGGGGGAATTTGTCTTTTTCATAACTCACATATCGTAATGTTTTTCAACTTGAAATTTTGTGTTGCAATAGAACATCACGTTCTTAACATCCCACATTTTTCAAATTTTTATGAAACTTTAAAATATGGTTTCGACAAAATTTTCACTGAATATCGGCTTTCGTTAGTGAACCGTGTGCTATTTGAAAACATTTTGTGAGAAGAATCTCGGTTTTTAAATCCTAGTAAATCCAAAACTAAGCTGAAAATCATGAAACCTGCCATGGTGTCACGACCTCGCACTTACATGTCGAGGAACTTTTTTCATCCATTGTGGCGCAAGTTTTATTACAAGCCTCTTATAAGCCGGAGCTTCTCTCAAAGAAGCCTCGTGGTTCCGATAGGGAAATGTGTCCCCCTTGTGGGCGAAACGCAATCACTGCCTCTTTTAACCTTGTATTTTCTTCTACGAGCAACATGGAACGAGAGGATATCCGTGCTGAAATTTAAACATATTCAGGGTTTGTTCGTCCTTTTTATACACTAATTGAGTTTCCTAGGCATTTATTGTCCATACTTCAAGTCTGAACTACAAATACATGCTCCAGTTGACCAAAATGGCTAGAAAAATTATACATGTGTCCTTGGGTGCATGTTTAGGTCCCATGCCAGGAATGGGAACGAATGACAACCGTACTGGTGTCATTGCTCATACTCAAACATTTCGAATCTCGGCTTTTAAGTCCCCATAAATCCTAAACTCACCAGAAAGTCATCAAAGGTGGCATGGTGTCACGTCATGGCACATATATGTCTCACAAAAACCTCTTACAAACCTCTTACAAAAACTGGAGCTTCTTGATACGTCTCCAACGTATCTATAATTTTGGATTGTTCCATGCTATTATATTATCTGTTTTGGATGTTTAATGGGCTTTGTTATGCACTTTTATATTATTTTTGGGACTAACCTATTAACCGAAGGCCTAGTGCAGATTGCTGTTTTTTGCCTATTTCAGTGTTTCACAGAAAAGGAATATCAAACGGAGTCCAAACGGAATGAAAACTTCGGGAGAGTTATTTTTGGAACAAACACAATCCAGGAGACTTGGAGTGGACGTCAACGAAGCAACGAGGTGGCCACGAGGTAGGGAGGCGCGCCCAGGGGGGTAGGCGTGCCCCCCACCCTTGTGGGCCCCTCGTGGCTCCACCGACCTACTTCTTTCGCATATATATACTCATATACCCTGAAAACATCCGTGAGCACCACGAAACCCTATTTCCACCGCCGCAACCTTCTGTACCCGTGAGATACCATCTTGGGGCCTTTTCCGGCGCTCCGCTGGAGGGGGAATCGATCACGGAGGGCTTCTACATCAACAGAATAGCCTCTCCAACGATGTGTGAATAGTTTACCACAGACCTTCGGGTCCATAGTTATTAGCTAGATGGCTTCTTCTCTCTCTTTGGATCTCAATACAAAGTTCTCCTTTATTCTCTTGGAGATCTATTCGAGTAATTCTTTTTGCGGTGTGTTTGTCAAGATCCGATGAATTGTGGGTTTATGATCAAGATTATCTAGGAACAATATTTGATTCTTCTCTGAATTCTTTTATGCATGATTTAATATCTTTGCAAGTCTCTTCGAATTATCAGTTTGGTTTGGCCTACTAGATTGATCTTTCTTGCAATGGGAGAAGTGCTTAACTTCAGGTTCAATCTTGCGGTGTCCTTTCCCAGTGATCGCAGGGGCAGCAAGACACGTATTGTATTGTTGCCATCGATGATTAAAAGATGGGGGTTATATCATATTGCTTGAGTTTATCCCTCTACATCATGTCATCTTGCCTAATCCGTTACTCTGTTCTTATGAACTTAATACTCTAGATGCATGCTGGATAGCGGTCGATGTGTGGAGTAATAGTAGTAGATGCAGAATCGTTTCGGTCTTCTTGTCGCGGACGTGATGCCTATATACATGATCATGCCTAGATATTCTCATAACTATGCGCTTTTCTATCAATTGATCGATAGTAATTTGTTCACCCACCGTAAATTATACTATCTTGAGAGAAGCCACTACTGAAACCTATGGCCCCGGGGTCTATCTTCCATCATATTAATTTCCAGTAAACTAGCTATTTCTATCGCCGTTTATTTTTGCAATCTTTACTTTCCAATCTATATTAGAAAAATACCAAAAATATTTATCTTATTATCTTTATCAGATCTCACTTTTGCAGGTGGCCGTCAAGGGATTGACAACCCCTTTATCGCGTTGGTTGCAAGGTTCTTATTTGTTTGTGCAGGTCCGAGGGACTTGCGTGTAGTCTCCTACTGGATTGATACCTTGGTTCTCAAAACTAAGGGAAATACTTACGCTACTTTGCTGCATCACCCTTTCCTCTTCAAGGGAAACCAACGCATGCTCAAGAGGTAGCACTTCTCTCAAAGAAGCCTCATGGTTCTGATAACGAGACGTGTTCCCCTTGTGGCCGAAACGTAATCACTGCCTCTTTTCGCCTTGTATTTTCTTCCATGGTCAACATGGAACCACAGGATATCCGTGCTGAAATTTAAACTTATTCAGTGTTCGTTTGCCTTTTTATACACTAATTGAGTTTCCTAGGCATTAATGTCCATAATTCAAATCTGAACTACAAATACATGCTCCAGTTCACCAAAATGGCTAGAAAAATTATACATGTGTCCTTGGGTGCATGTTTAGGTCTCATGCCAGGAATGGAAACGAATTACAACCGTACCGGTGTCCTGGCTCTTCCTCAAACATTTCGAATCTCGGTTTTTAAGTCCCCATAAATCATAAACTCACCAGAAAGCCATCAAAGGTGGCAAAGTGTCATGTCATGGCACATATATGTCGTGGTAAAAACATTGCCAATTTGGGCCAAGCATTATTACAAACCTCTTACAAACCGGAGCCTGCCGCAAGAACCCTCACAGTTTCGATAGGGAAACGTGTCCCCTTGTGGGCCAAATGATAATCACTCCCTCTTCTAGCCTCGTATTTTCTTCTACACACGACATAGAACAACTGGAGATTCGGGCTGAACTTTGAATTTATTCAGGGTACGTTTGACCTTTTTTATTCATTAATTGAGTTTTCAAGGCATTTAATGTCCATCATTAAAATCCGAACTACAAATACATGCTCCAGTGCACCAAATTGGCTAGAAAAAACATACATGTTTCCTTGGGGTGCATTTTTAGGTCCCACGGAACGAATGGGAACGAATTCAACCGTCTCGTCATCCTGGCCTGGCCACAACATTGCGAATCTCAGTTTTTAAATGTCTGTAAATCCAAAACTCACCAAGAAATCATGAAACTTGGTATGGTGTCACTACATGGTATATATAATTGTCCAATTTGGGCGAAGCTATATTAGAAGCCTTTTACAAACCGGAGCCTGTCGCAACCCTCGTGGTTCCGGCAGGGAAACATGCCCCTCTTGTAGGCGCAACGATAATCGATGCCTCTTATCGCCTTGAACTTTGTTTTCTACATGCAACATAGAATAACAGGAGTGTCGGGCTGAAATTTGAAATTGTTCAGGGTTCGTTTGGCCATTGTATATATATTACTAATTACTAAATTTTCTATGCATTTAATGTAGTCCATAATTCAAATTTGAACTACAACCACATGCTCCAGTGAAGCAAAATGGGTGGGAAATCATGCATGTGTCATTGGGTGCATGTTTAGGTCTCGTTTAAGGAATGAGAATGAATTATAAACTTGTCGTCGTCATGAAATAATGAGAATCTCGGTTTTTAAATCCCAGTAAATAAAAAAGTCACCCAAAAAACATGAAACTTGGCATGGTTTCATGACATGGCACATATATGCCGTGGTAAGAAAAATCGTCCTGTTTGAGAAGCCGCCGTTTTCGCTACCGACCTACGCAGTGGCCGCCTCAAGCTCCCTGTACGTTAGGCTGCCCCTGCTTCCACAAATTGCCGGCCTCGTGATGCGTCTCCTATGTATCTATAATCTTTTCTTGTTCCATGCTGTTATATTACCATTCTTGGATATTTTACAATCATTTTTAGCAACTTTATATCATTTTTTGGGACTAACCTATTGCCATAGTGCCCAGTGCTAGTTGTAGTTTTTTGCTTGTTTTTAACTTCGCAGAATATCCATATCAAATGGAGTCCAAACGTAGTGAAACTTTTTGCAGATTTTTTTCTGGACTAGAAGACACCCAGTGGGCCAAAGAAGTACCAGAGGGGAGGCCCGAGGTGAGCACAAGACACCTGGGCGCACCAAGAGGCCCAGGCGCGCCCAGGTGGGTTGTGCCCACTTCGGTGACCTCCCGCACTGCCTCTTTACCCTATAGATTCCCAAACATTCTAGAAACCCTACGGGAATCGACGAAACACAGTTCCATCCACCGCAAGTTACGGAACCACGAGATCCAATCTAACACCATCACGGAGGGGTTCATCATCCTCATTGGTGCCTCTCCGACAATGCATGAGTAGTTCACCATAGACCTACTCGTACGTAGGTAGTAGCTAGATGGCTTCCTCTCTCTCTTTTGATTCTCAATACAATGGCCTCTTGGAGATCTATTTGATGTAACTCTTTTTTGCGGTGTGTTTGTTGGGATCCGATGAACTTTGAGTTTATGATCAGATCTATATCCATGAATATTATTTGAGTCTTCTTTTGATCGCTTATATGCATGCTTATTTACAGCTTCATATTTCTTCTTCGAATCTTTGGTTTAGTTAGGCCAACTGGATCGATTTTTCTTGCCATGGGAAGAGGTGCTTTGTGATGGGTTCGATCTTGTAGTGTTCTTTCCCAGTGATAGAAGGGGTAGCAAGACACGCATGTATCGTTGCTATTAAGGATAGCAAGATGGGGGCTATTCCTACATGAATAGATCTCGTTTACATCATGTCATCGTTCTTATTGCACTACTCCGTTTCTTCATGAACTTAATACACTAGATGCATCCTGGATAGTGGTTGATGTGTGGAGTAATAGTAGTAGATGCAGGCAGGAGTCGGTCTACTAATTTTGGACGTGATGCCTATATATTGATTATTGCCTTGGATATCATAATTATTCGATCTTCTATCAATTTACCAACAGTAATTTGTTTACCCACCGTGTGCTATTTTCTCGAAAGAAGACACTAGTGAAATTTACGGTCCCCGGGTCTATTCTTTATCATATTTGCTTTGAGATCTATTTTTATTTGCTTTTATTTTCAGATCTATTATTCCAAAAACCCAAAAATACATTGCTGCACTTTTTTATTACTTATTTTATTTCGCGTTATGTCGAGAGCTATTTATCCTATCTACCACAAATTTATCTATCTTTTTACCATGGAGGGATTGACAACCCCTCTTATGCATCGGGTTGCAAGTATTTGTTCTTTGTGTGCAGGTACCGTTTACATAGTGTTGCTTGGTCCTCCTACTGGATTGATACATTGGTTTCATAACTGAGGGAAATATCTATCGTAGTTGTACTGCATCATCCATTCCTCTTTGGGGAAATATCTACGTAGTTCAAGCGACATCACCTCGCAGCCGCCACCTCTTCTGTGGCGCTTCATCGCCGAGCCTTCCGCCGAACGCCGCCTCAGCTGAGACACCCCTGCGCGAACGGGCCGTAGCCACCCCCAACGAGCCGCCGCGGATTTAGCCGCCGCTCCAGCCTGCTTAGCGCCCGTGGCCTCCATGAGCTGCCGTCTCTGCTGCTCGTCATGCCGCCCCGCCTCCACCGTGGCGTGCCTTTCCTGCCGCCTCGTCCTAGCTCCTCTTCGACCGTGCCAAGTTGCTGCTGCAGCCTCCCTCACCGGCATTGATAACCCACAAGTAGAGGGGATCACAACATTTTTTGAGGGTAGAGTATTCAACCCAAATTTATTGATTCGACACAAGGGGAGCCAAAGAATATTTGCAAGTATTAGCAGCTGAGTTGTCAATTCAACCACACCTGGAGATTAATTCTGCCGAAAAGTGATTAGTAGCAAAGTAGTATGATAGTTTTGATAGTAGTAGCAACAACAATAGTAACGGTAACAGTGATAGCAACGATTTTGTAGCAAGTGTAACAGTAACAATAGAAGTAGTAACTTAGCAAGAACAATATAAGAGAAATTCGTAGACACTGGATCGGTGGATTCTTGGATGATATTCAACATATAACAGTCATAACCTAGGGCGATACGGCACTAGCTCCAGTTCATAAATATAATGTAGGCATGTATTTCGTAAATAGTCATACGTGCTTATGGAAAGAACTTGCATGACATCTTTTGTCCAGCCTCCCATGGCAGCGGGATCCATATGGAAAACTAAGGGATATTAAGGCCTCCTTTTAATAGAGAACCGAAACAAAGCATTAACACATAGTGAATACATGAACTCCTCAAACTACGGTCATCACCGGAAAGTATCCCGACTATTGTCACTACGGGGTTTACGGATCATGACACGTAATAGGTGAATATAACTTGCAAGATCGGATCTAGGACATAGATATAATGGTGATAACATAAACGGTTCAGATCTGAAATCATGGTACCCGGGTCCAAAGTGACAAGCATTAAGCATGGCAAAGTCATATCAACATCAGCCTCAGAACATAGTGGATACTAGGGATCAAGCCCTAACAGAACTAACTCGATCACATGATGAATCTCATCCAACTCCTCACCGACCAGCGAGCCTACGAAGGAATTACTCACTCCCGGTGGGGAGCATCATGGAATTGGCGATGAAGGAGGGTTGGTGATGACGAAGATCAAAGACCCCCCTCTCCGAAGCCCAAAACGGACTCCAGATCTGGCCTCCTGATGAAGAATAGGAGGTGGTGGCGGCTCCGTATCGTGAAACAAGATATTTGTTCCTTCCCGATTTTTTCTGGAAAAATCGGTATTTATGGAGTTGGATTCAGGGTCTGCGGGGCCACCAGGTGGGCACAACCCACCTGGGCGCACCTGAGGGGGTGGGGCGCCCTGGTGGGTTGTGCTCACCCAGGGCCCCCCTCTGGTGGTTCTTGGCTCCAGTAATTCTCTTTTATTATATAAAAACATTTTCACAAGTTTTGTTCCAATCCAAGAACTTTTATTTTTGCACAAAAAACAACACCATGGTAGTTCTGCTGAAAACAACGCCAGTCCGGGTTAGTTTCATTCAAATCATGCAAATTAGAGTCCAAAACAAGAGGAAAAGCATTAGGAAAAGTAGATACGATGGAGACGTATCAACTCCCCCAAGCTTAAACCTTTGCTTGTCCTCAAGCAATTCAGTTGATAAACTGAAAGTGAAAAATAAAAAATTTTATGAACTCTTTTGCTCTTGTTTACATAAATAAGCTTAAGTAGCACCCAGGTTTTCAGCAAATATTATAACTAACCATGTCCAAAATAACTCTTAAAAATTATATTAACTCAGATCAATTACATAATCACCTAGCGAGCAATAATAAAATATCTCAAAACACAACACCTTGTCAAAACAATCATGATATAATATGACAATGGTGGTATCTCGCTAGCCCTTACTAAACCGCAAAACATAAAGGCAGAGCACCTCCAAAGTTCAAGCAGTGACTAAACATTGTCATTCATGGTAGAAAAGATCCAGTCATGATGCATCCAACATTAACTATACACAATGCATGAGGATGACACTAGTGCTCCCAGGATCTGGCGCTTATTTGAGAAGGTGATGACTCAACATAAAATAAATAGATAGTCCATTCGCAGAGGGAAGCAGGGATTTGCAGCGGTGCATGAGCTCAAAATTTTAAAGCAGACATAAATGAAATTTTGAGAAATGCACCCTTCTTGTTTACTTCGCGCCCATTAGTTATCGATATCTTCCATGCTAAACACATTAGTGGAGGTTCCCAAGCAATAAAAGTAAAAGGTTTACTCCCCTCCACCAACAAACACACTCCACGGCTAACCGAATCCACGGGTACTATCCATACCAACATCAGTCTTGGGGGAGTTTTGTTTAATTATTTGCAATTTGATTTCGGGAGTGGGAATCCCTATTACCGCCCCTCTCGTGCAGGGATGAGTGAATAAACACTCATGATGAGAATAACCCTCTTAGCATGGAAGATACCGACTACCTCCTGTCGCTCTATGAACAATCCAGTCACACAAAAATGATATTTATTTGAACTTTTTAGAGGTGGCACATGCAATTTACTTAGAATGGCAGGGTAATATAGGTAGGTATGGTGGACTCATCTGGAATAACTTGAGTTTTTACGATTTTGATGCACAAGTAGTATTTCCGCTTAGTACAGGCGAAGGCTAGCAAATAGGTTGGGAAGCGGCCAACTGGAGAGCAAAAATGGTCATGAACATGCATTATGCACAATGAACATTGGATCCTAGCATGAGTAGGATATGAACACCATGAACAAAGATATCATAGAGGTTATGTTGTTTTGATTCAACTACATGCATGAACATGTGCCAAGTCAAGCCACTCGTACATTTGATGGAGGATACCATACCATCATACTACATCACAATCATTTTAATGCAATGTTGACATCCAAGATAAATCATTATCCACTCCTAGCTACTTAAGCATGGCATGAGAAACTATAACCTCTAATTGTCATTGCAAACATGTTTGATCATAATATGTTGAATCATGGATACTAGGTTAAACATATTTACAAAAACATAACAAGTTGAGTTCATACCCGCTTCTCTCTGCCATAGCCAGTTCACCAAATTGCCTTTCACTTGCACGACCGAACGATTTGAAAATAATAATAGTGCAAGAATGCCATGGACTAAGCTGGAATCTGCAAACATTTTATTCAAAGGAGAACACAAGGTAATTTGGGCAATGCGTCAGATCAACAATAATGCATATGAGAGCCACTCAACATTTTCATCGTGGTCTTCTCCTTGGTATGACTCAATAAACGAAAAAGTAATTCAGAGAAACACTGGAATATTTTTGGAGTTTTAGTTTTTTCTAGAAGAAAGCAAATTAGAGAAGGAAAAACAAAAATGAGAAAACTATTTACACGGGAAAGCTCCCAACAGGTGACAAGAAGAATCGAGAAATCACTTTGGGTTTTCTTTTAATACTACAACTAATTAAACTAGAAAGAAAAACCGAAAAGAAGCAGGAAATATTTTTGGATTTTGTCAAAGTCTTTCAAACACACAAGAAGAAAGTGAGAAAATAAACCTAGCATGGATAATACAATGAAATAGTGTGGACACCGACAACTGGAATGAAATGTGTGAACATGAATGCAATGTCGATGGAAATACGTAGTCCCCCAAGCTTAGGCTTTTGGCCTAAATTTGTAATCACCACTCAAAGTAGCCCCCAGGTCCTATGTTGAAGTGTTGTGGAGCAGGCACCTGAGTGTCCCACTCATGTGGCTCCTCCTCAGCCGCTGCCTGGTTGTTCCGATAGGCGGCAATGTCCTCAGGCATGATCCTGTATCCGCCCCTGGCAATAGAATCCAGAAAAGCAGGTGCAGCAACGGAATAACATCGCGAGTATTTTCACTAAAAACTAGGTTATAAGGAACATCCATAGTAGTGTTCTCACCATCAATAAAGTGATGACCAGCCATCGCCTGGCGATCTAAGTAAACCTTGGGCAAGTAGTGGTCATGTTGGCATATCTGAACGTTAAAGTGACTCGCTAAGCGAGTAGCATAAATACCGCCATGAATTTTACCCTTGGACCTGTTAAGGTGAAGGCGACGTGCCACAATAGCTCCCAAGCTATAAGTGTTAGCGCCATAGAGTGCACGGCATAAGACAGTGAAATCAGGGGCACTAAGTGCACCAACCTTCTCCCTAGCAAGTAGATACTTCGTAATGAATAGAGTAAAATAATGCACTGAAGGAAACTGCAACACTACTAGAAAAAGGACTACTAATGGCGCACCTAATCTGGCCATTAATGGCGCATCAGTGGTGCGCCATTAGTAGCACGCCATTAGTATATTTTACTAATGGCACACCACTGATGCGCCATTAGTATATACTACAGTGCGCCATTAGTATGCCTCCCAGGGGGCCATGTATACCAGGTGCTTTGGCATACTAATGGCGCACTACAGACGGATGCGCCATTAGTAACTTCGGCATACTAATGGCGCACTGTTTAGTGATGCGCCATTAGTATCCTTTGGCATACTAATGGCGCACTATGATGTGATGCGCCATTAGTATGAATATTAGTATCAAAAAATTTGGCATGACTTTCCCTAAAAATAGGACCAAAAAGAATGCTTAATGCCAAAATTCTCGCCGAAACGGAAATGAATCAACATTCCGGCAAAATATTGGCAACTATCGCATTTCAAATACCGGCACACCTCCAAACACAAACACATATGCAACACCACAAACATATGCAACACCACGAACATACATAGATCTAGCTAGGCCATAAAAAGTGCATGTGCACATTGTTGTAGGGAGAACAACATAATATAGCTTCCCCCCTTACTTACCTATCAAAACAAGGTAATTTAACCACTTAAATTGAATGAATCTATGGTGGAAATGATGTGAAAAAGAGGAGGCACCCGAGACAAGGAGGAGGTGGAGAGAATGAAGTGGGGAGAAAGTGAGTGTGGGTAGGAGAGGCTGTCCAAAATATCTTGTTGCTGCCCGCTTACTAATGGCGCACCAACTCTTGATGCGCCATTACTAATCCAGGTTACTAATGGCGCACCTCCTGGTGGTGCGCCATTAGTATGTTTGTACAGGCGCACTAGTAAAAAAAACTTTTTATACTAATGGCGCACCCTGGGCCTGGTGCGCCATTACTAGTTACAACTAGTAATGGCGCACCGTGGGCAGGATGCGCCATTAGTATGTTTGGACAGGCGCACTAGTTAAAAAAAAAATTTTGATACTAATGGCGCACCCTGGTCAAGGTGCGCCATTAGTAGTTTCAACTACTAATGGCGCACTGTCTCTGGATGCGCCATTAGTATGTTTGGACAGGCGCACTAGTTAAAAAAACATTTTTTTGATACTAATGGCGCACCCCGAGGCAGGTGCGCCATTAGTAGTTTCAACTACTAATGGCGCACTGTCTCTGGATGCGCCATTAGTATGTTTGGACAGGCGCACTAGTTAAAAAAAAATTGATACTAATGGCGCACCCTGGGCCAGGTGCGCCATTAGTAGTTTCATCTCTAATGGCGTATCGGAAGGTGGTGCGCCATTAGTATATACTAATGGCGCACGGCTTGTCTGGTGCGCCATTAGTGTTAATCCCATCTATAGCCCTTTTTCTAGTAGTGCAAGCTCATCTACAGCAGCACCAAGAGTAGCTTATTATTCAAAATATAAACCACTAAAGCAAAAACTAATTGGACCAATGGAGGAGTCACATACCAAGTAGCAATCCACTGAAACAGTTCCGGAAATGGAGCTTCAAGCAAAGAGATCGAAATCCGCAGGTGGAGAGCAAGAACACGAGAGAGAGAGAGCAACAGTGAATTTTTTTTGGAGTTAGGTGATGACATGGGCTAAAGAGATAAGCGAGGGGGGCCACGTGGGGACCACAACCCACCAGGGTGCTTTGGGCAAGGCTGGTTTAACAGATAAGACAGGCGCTCTGGGTTAGGACTTGGTCCTCCGCTACGCCGGGGCGGTTTACCCTTACGCCGCTGGCCCTTGTCCTGCACGTTGGTATTAGCCACAAAATCCAAACTGTTATCCACTTTACGCTTACTGTTGTTTCCATGACCCGCCGGGTTATGCTGTTGCCCCTTGGCATTGCCGCTCTTCTTTCCCTTCCATGTCTTGTCATCGTCAAATTCGGGCTACTAGTGCACCCAGGTGGGCTGTGCCCACCTGGTGCACCCCCTCTAAGGTTATTTGCACCAGAAATTCTTAAATATTTAGAAAAAATTGAATAAAATTTTCAGGACATTCTGAGAATTTTTTTGGGTCATTTTTTATTGCATGGAAAATCCAGAAAACTGGATTAACATGGCATTTTATTTTATTTAACTAAGAAAAACAGAAAATAAAAGGTAAGGATAGAAGGTGGTGCGTACTAAATTCATCAACTTCATACCTCTCAAAAGTGATCCATTAATAAGGTTGAACAAGTCTTATTAACAAACACCTTCGATTACCATGAAACCGAAGAACTTTCATAGAACACTAAGTTACCTCAACGGGGATATGCATGTCCCCAACAATAAGTATATCATATTTCTTTATGGTAGTAGGTAAAGTGAGTTGAAAACTGCCAATAGTGAGTGTCGAAGATTTTTCAATAACATTTATACCATTCACTTGGAATTGTTTCTTCAGAAAATGCACCATAAGCTCATTACCATTGATATGAAAAGTGACCTTGCTTTTATTGCAATCAATAACGGCCCCTGCAGTATTCAAAAAGGGTCTACCAAGGATAATCAACATGTTGTCGTCCTAGGGCATCTCAAGTATAACAAAGTATGTTAAGATATAACATTTGCAACAACAGTGGGCACATCCTCACAAATACCGATAGGTATGGAAGTTGATTTGTCAGCCATTTGCAAAGATATTTCAGTAGGTGTGAGTTTATTCAAATCAAGTCTTTTGTACAGAGAGAAAGGCATAACACTAACACGACCTCCTAAATCACACAAAGTAGTTTTCACATAATTTCTTTTGGTAGAGCATGGTATAGTTGGTATTCCCGGATCTCCAACTTTTTTAGTTACTCCATCCTTAAAAGAATAATTAGCAAGCATGGTGGAGATTTCAGCTTCCGGTATTTTTGTCTTATTGGTGATGATGTCTTTCATGTACTTTGCATAAGGGCCCATCTTTAAAATATCAGTCAAGCGGGTACGCAAAAAGACTGGCCTAATCATTTCAGCAAAGCGTTCAAATTCTTCATCATCTTTCTTCTTAGTTGATTTAGGTGGAAAGGGCATGGGTTTTTGAACCCATGGTTCTCTTTCCTTACCATGTTTCCTAGCAACAAAGTCTCTTTTATCATATCTTTTATTTTTAGGTTGTGGGTTATCAAGATCAATAGCTGGCTCTATTTCAACATCATTATCTGGTTCTTTATTATTTGTCTGAGTGTCTTCATGAACCTCATCATTATATTTTCTTTATCAGTAGGTGAGTGTTCATTACCAGATTGAGTTTCAGCATCAGAAATAGAAACATCATTATTAGCTTTAGGAGTTTTTTCTATCTCAGGTTCACTAGAGGTATGTAAAGTCCTATCATTTTTCTTTTTCTTCTTCTTTTTGGTAGGACTAGGTGCATCAGTGTTAAGTATTTGAGAGTCTTGTTCAATTCTTTTTGGGTGTCCCTTAGGATAGAGTGGTTCCTGAGACATTTTACCTCCTCTAGTTGCTACTCTAACTTCAAAGTCATGTATATTGTTGTTCATTTCATCAAGCAATTCTCTTTGGGATTTAGCAACTTGTTCTAGTTGAGTTTGAACCATAGAGCCATGTTTTCCTACACCTCCAACATCATTTGAGATTCTAACTAACAAGTCACTCAAGCGAGCAATCATATCAGAATTGTATTTCAATTGTTTCATAACATTTGCATTGAAGTGATCTTGTTTTCTAATGTAGTTATCGAACTCATAAAGGCATTGACTAGGATGCATATTATAAGGATTGTCATTATCATTGAATTTCATTAAATAATTTACCTCTACCACCTTGGGTGGTGGTGTCTCAAGCCCATGTATTTCTTCAATAGGAGGTAAATTTTTGACATCCTCAGCTTTAATACCTTTTTCCTTCATACATTTCTTCGCTTCTTGCATATCTTCAGGACTGAGATATAAGATACCGCTCTTCTTCGGAGTAGGTTTAGGCGGTGGTTCAGGAAGAGTCCAATCATCATAATTTTTCAATATGTTATTGAATAATTCTTCAGCTTGTTCAACAGGTTGTTCCCTGAAAACACAACAACACAACTATCTAGGAAGTCCCTAGAAGCATCGGTTAGTCCATTATAGAAGATATCAAGTATTTCATTTTTCTTAAGAGGATGATCTGACGACCCGAGACCGATGCTCCAGATGCCTTCCAGTTATTTTGTTTTTGCTGTGTGTTTTATTTGTTTGCTGCATTCGTCATGGCATCATGTGCATTGCATCCGCATGTTTTTCAAAATTTGCATCCGTTCGTGGTTGTCGCTTCTTACTTGTCTCTGTTCACCTTCTCTCAGACCAACCAGACCGCTCTCTTCTCTCTTGTCTTCTCCGTGGCATTTTGTCAGCCCCCATCTATGATTTCCCCTCTCTCTAAATGTCCAGCCTCTTTGCATAGTGCACACACCCCCATGCATGGGCGTCTGAAACTTCCCCGAACTTGAACCACTCAGTCGTCATCGATGGGTCCAGATCAACCCCGAACATCCCTAAAGTATCTTCGGTTTCTCATTTGGACTCCCTAAAATATTTATCTTGACCGTCTGTTCATAATCGGACGGTCCGATTAGTCCCTAACCAAATCCACCTACTATATATACACGAGGGAACCCTAGAATCTAGGGAGATGTCCCATCGATCCCTCTTGGCCGTTGCCACTGTCTTCCTCGGGATCTCATCCCGATCCATCCCCAACCTACCAGCCTCCACCTTCCCAATCCACTCCACCCAAGACAACCCGCAACAGCACCCACCTCCATCGATCTGTCCGCCTACCCAACCGGCACTGTAGCTCTCACCTGCTCGATCCACCACCACAGCACCTCGCCCCCCTCGTCCACGAGCATCAGCTCCCTCGACTCGGTGCCATGCCAGCCGGCGTCCAGGGGCCCCTGCCAGGAGCTTGCCTCAACTGCCACCTCGTCAACCACGTCGCCCCCGGCGACTACCTGTAGCAGGAACCAAACACCGCTGCCCGGCCATGGATGCCGCCATGGACGCTGAGCTCCTCCACCTGCATCTTACGAGCTCCCACTCCCAGCACCCCTTCCTCAACCATCCCTAAAATTCGCCTTCTCCCCGCCTCCTCAGGTCCATCTTGCTGCTTGAGCCGGACATCCTTTTCCTCCTCGCGCTCCTGGTTTTGACCCCTATTGTTGCTATTGTCTTTTGGTGCAGGAGCTCGCTGCCGCTCCTCTACCTCGTGTCTACCAAGATCAGGACCATCCCGACCACCTCCTCCATTCTCCCCGTCCTACGCCCAAGTTCCGCCGTGCGAAGCCCCCCTCCAGCCGCCGGTCTTCTTCACTGCATCGAGCAGCAATAGTTTAGGCAGAGGAGGGCGATGCCTCTGCCTCAACACCTCTCGTTGATCGCAGCCTGCTCCAAGGCCCGGCCTCCTTGCACCCAGCCAACCTGGGCTTGACCCATGGGTGAGCTCCCCACAGCCCCTCCTCTATGTTGACCCAGCTTGCACCAGATTCGGCCCGTGTCTTTTTTTTTATACTATCACAGAACTATTGTTTTACCGAAAAGTCCTTCTTGTTCATGCATATAATAACTCAACAATCGTGCATCATATTAAAATGACTCATATATGTAAATGCTTAGAATTTCATCTAGTTTCATAATATGCAATTTTCATCCATGTTAAAAATGCTTAAACTTGCTGTTTGCATTAATTTGCATTAATGCCATGTTAAAATGGTTTATTTCGTAACTAAATAATTGTAGCTCCCAATTAAATAAACTTTATATGTAAATGGGGTGGAAAATGCATAGATTAACATGGTGCACTTTACTTTGCTTTTTAACAACAATAAAATATGGTTTTGGGCAGAACAGTACCAAATTCGAAATATGCATATGAGGATTTTCGGGAATTGTTGTTTGTTGTTACCGGCCTCATTTAAACTTTCCTAGCTAGGTAGATTAATTATGCTTCATCTCTTGCCATGTTAACCAACATCTAATCTTGTCTTGTTCATAAACGAGAGCAAACTGAATAATTCGAATGTGGGGTTTCCTCAATATGCAACTCGTTGCATATTGACCTCCACTTAATTTGTAGTATTGTTTGTTGCACTTTGCCATGCCATGACTCATTAAACCGGACATGCATCATACTTGATTTTGCATCATGCCATGATTATGCTTGTTGGTTTACCATGTTGTTTGCTTCTTTCTGGTGTTGCTTATTCTTGATAGTTCCGGTAACGTTGCGATTGTGAGGATTCGTTCGACTACACTCGTTCGTCTTCTTCATGGATTCGACCTTCTTCCTAGAAGGATTTCAGGCAAGATGATCATTACCCTAGATACCACTACAATCTTTGCTTTGCTAGTTGTCTCGATGCTATCTCTACGTCGCACTAGCTACCACTTGTTTATCAAGCCTCCCAAATTTCCATGATAGCCTCTAGCCTTTCCATCAACCCAGCAAACCCTTGATTGGCTATGTTACCGCTTTGCTCAGCCCCTTTTATAGCGTTGCTAGTTACAGGTGCAGTTGCAGGTTGTTCCATGTTGGGACATGGATATCATTGGATATCACAATATCTCTTATTTAATTAATACATCTTTATACTTGGTAAAGGGTGGAAGGCTTGGCCTATTGCCTGGGGTTTTGTTCCACTCTTGCCGCGCTAGTCTCCGTCATACCGGTGTTATGTTCCTTGATTTTGCGTTCCTAACACGGTCGGGGTTTATGGGCCCCCCTTGACAGTTCGCTTTGAATAAAACTCTTCCAGCAAGGCCCAACTTTGGTTTTACCATTTTCCTAATAACAACTAAAACTTGCATAAGGACTTTGCGTACCTCAAGGATAATTAATCAACAACCCGGGCAAGTGCTCCTCATGAGTGTTGGTCCAAACCGGGCAACCTGAGGGGCCACCACGGGAAACTCAAGGTCTGGTTTTACTCGTAGCTTGATCCATCCGATCATGGCCTGGGACGAGATACGCGTGGATCCAATCAGGGTGTTGGCACATCCAGAGGTTTTGCTGGTTATGTTTTACCATTGTCGAAATGTCTTGTGATCCGGGATTCCGAGCTTGATCGACTTGTTCCGGAATGGAGGATTTTCCTCCGCGGACCGTGAGAGTTTGTGATGGACTAAGTTGGGACACCCTTGTAGGTTTAATATTTTCGAAAGCCGTGCCCGTGGTTATGTGGTAGATGGGAAATTTGTAATATCCGGCTGTAGAGACATGACACCAGATCTGAATTAAAATACACCAACCGCGTGCGTGATCGTGACTGTCTCTTTGCGAGTGAGTTCGACAAGAGAACACTGTGGGGGTTATAATTGAATCGTAAGTAGTTCATGATCACTTCTTGATCATTACTAGTTTGTGACCATTATGCGCAGTTTCTCTTCTTATTCTTGTACTCGTAAGTTAGCCACCATACAATGCTTAGTGCTGCTGCAAGCTCACCACTTATCCATTCCATACTCATTAAGCTTTGCTAGTCTTGATACCCATGGTAATGGGATTGCTGAGTCCTCATGGCTCATAGATTACTACAACAACAGTTGCAGGTACAGGTAATGCGATGATATGACGTGAGAGCGATGCTTGCTTGTTTTGGAGTTCTTCTTCTGCTTCTTCTTCTTCGATCGAGGGATAGGTTCCTTCTCGGGAGCCTGGGATTAGCAGGGTGGATGTCGTTCTTCTTTTTTGTTTGATTTCATCAGTAGTGAGATCCAGCTCTTCTGTATGATGATTGCTATGTATTGATGTACTATTGTATTCATGTTGTAGCTTGTGGCGAGTGTAATCTTTTATCTTGTATTCTCATCTATTCAATACATGGTATGTTGTAATGATATCCACCTTGCTAGGCGCTCGAAATGCGTTTGTGCCCAATCATGAAGTCATCGCGTGATTTGGATAGAATCGCATCTTGGGCGCTACAAGTTGGTATCAGAGCTTTACTGACCACAGGAGCCCCCTTGATTGATCGAGCTGTTGCCGTTGTCGAGCCTAGACAAAAAACTATTTTGAGTCTAGTTATGTCGGAGAGTAGGAATTCTTTTTACTCCTTATCCACTTCGTCGCTCAGGCGAAGAATCGTGACGTAGGTGTTTTTGTTTCCATTACTCTCCTTTTTCAGTCAATTTTTTTAGGATCACGCGGTTATTGTGGGAATCGTTGCGATATCGATGTAACTGGAATTCTCTTCTTGGTGCCTACTGACATTTAGGGGCTGTGGCAGTATCCCGGGGAGTTGAGCTCCAAGATGTTTTCGTCACAGTGCTTATTGTTTAAGTTCCGCAATACCAGACGACGCCGACATTGAAAACACTTCTATACTCTTTGTGGTGAGAGTAGTTTGGCACCACCTAGTACTGAGGAGAGCAATCAGATGTATTGCCATAACTAGTATATCGAATGTTTTTTGAAGGTCTGAGGTACACAATTTCCGAGGTTCTTGATAATGTGTTGACGGAGGAAGTACATTTGGAGCGTAGAACTCGGCTAGGAGTTGTGTGATGATATTTTGCTCCTTGTACTTGTTGTACTAGATTGCATAACCGAGAATTTCGGGAGTTCATAGGTGGGAATTCAAGTAGTTACCTAGGTTTATCCTTCCAACAAATTCATGAGGGTTTATGTATTCGTTTCTGGCTTATTCTAGAAGCCAAATCCTTTGTTTTATTTTGAGTTGTGGTATTCAAGTTGCTTCAATGTCAAGTGTAGATCCTTACCTTTTCTAAGCGGTGTTCTCACATTTCTATGGGAGTGCTACTCCTTCTTGATCGTCGAGATTGTTATGTCCATTTTTTTCCAACCGGTGCGCTTCTCTTCAAGATGATCCTATCATTTTCCCCATTTGCAGGATCAATTCTTAGTTTTCTCAACACTGTTGTTTCATCCATCCCAAGTTTCCTTTTGTTTTTTCCACCATCCCACCCTTTTCTTCAAGGACTCAAATTTCTTAAACAAGTATCCATTTCATTGATGTGAAGTCTCTTCATTCTTTTTCATCAAAGTTCTTACCTGGTGATTCTCATGATGCTCCTAAGGAAGTTTCAAGTTCATCATCTCTTTTCCTTTCCGGTGGAGTCAATGCAAGCTTTTGGTGTTGATCATATCCCTTTCATACTTTCATATGCTTTCTCATGCCGGTTATTCACCTCTCTTTATTCATATCCAGAGTGCTCAAGATATATCATAAGATTCGTGTTTCCATTCTCAATCCGTTCAAGCTATTTTGAGGTTGTTATCTCATTGAAGCCATTTAATTCAACCGGTGCAATATCTCTTTAAAAATCATTCAACGGTGTTTTCTTTTGAGTGGGCCCATAACCCACAGATTTCCCCGCAGGATCTTACCTGACTCTTCTAATTTTTCCGGAGTGATTCTCAAATTCTTTTCAAAGTTTGACGTAAGAATGATTTTTCATCAGTCAGATGCCTCCTTCAAGACCCCATCCAAATTATTTTCATCTTTGGCTCAACCTTATCTCTTTTCATTCTTCCGGAGTGTCTCAACAATTTTGGTGTGTTCCTCGTCTTCATTCTCAACATTTGAAGGTTGAAGAAGATTTGTTTCCTAAATCTTGGTCCATTCTCTTGAAGTATCGTGGTTCTAGCTTCATGCCATCCTCATAATTGTTTTCGATTGTGAGAGTTCTTTTCATATCCGTCTGAAGCATTTCAGTAGTGTCTTTCTTTTGATTATGGAGGCCATCATATCAGAATAATTCCTCATTCACAACGTTCATCCCTCATTCCCCATTTCTTCCGGTGCATCGTTCAGGTATCTCTAGTCAGCTCGTGATCTCTTCGTATCTTGTATCCAAATTCCCTCAAGTATCTTTGTTTGTTTTCTAATTCTTCCGGCGTTTCATTCTCTTTGCTTCGTTCGTTTTCAAATTCATACCATAGTTCGTTTAAGATTCCTTTTCCTTTGTTACCATATCAATTCATTCGTTCTTTCCGAAATCATACCGGTGATTCGTTGAAGATTTTTCCAAGTTTGTGCTATATCTCTCCTCAATCCTTTTTCAATGGGAATAAGTAGTATGTCAAATCCTTTGCTTGTCATCCATTTAATTTCGTGAAGGATAAGCATAACGGAAATCTTATTCTGGTTTTCCTCAAGGTGATTTAATTCCTTCTTTCCGGAGTTTGTTCATGATGAATAAATCCTCGATTCGAAGGGTTCCTTCTTTCTTTACCGGAGCTCCAAGTTATTTAAATTATATCATTTTGAAGCTCCATCTAAATCATTGCAAGGCTTCATCTTGTTCTTTTCAACTTTGCTTTCGTTTGATCATTCTTTTATTACCGGAGTGGCTTCAAAGTCTATCTTGTCCCCTAAGCTCTTGGTCTCATCATATTCCTTGTTCGTTTTGTCCA
The DNA here is from genome assembly GCF_002575655.3 of Aegilops tauschii subsp. strangulata. NCBI lineage: Eukaryota > Viridiplantae > Streptophyta > Magnoliopsida > Poales > Poaceae > Aegilops > Aegilops tauschii. Next base: position 225,748,176 of record NC_053038.3, read on the forward strand.
ACGGACTGTTTGCAATCTTGTTCGTCTCCGTTGTATTCTTTATTTCAAGTTTTTGAACCTCTTAAGTTTTGTGGTTTCACTCATTTGTCGAACAAGCAACTTTGTTATACCTCTTCTTTCCGTTGTCATCCCTAGATCCCGGGGCGAGATCTCTTGTAAGTCGGGGAGGGTTGTGACAACTCGAGATCGATGCACCACATGCCTTCAAGTTATTTCGTTGTTGCTGTGTGTTTTATCTGTTTGCTGCATTCGTCATGGCATCATGTGCATTACATCCACATGTTTTTCAAAAAATTGCATCCGTTCGTGGTTGCCGCTCCTTCCTTGTCTCTGTTGACCTTCTCTTAGACCAACCGGACCACTCTATTCTCTCTTGTCTTCTCCGTGGCCTTTTTTCAGCCCCCGTTGTCTTTGATTTCCCCTCTCTCTAATTGTCTAGCCTCTTTGCATAGTGCACACACCCCCTCGCGTGCGCATCTGAAACTTCCCCGTACCGAACCACTCAGTCGTCACCGATGGGTCCGGATCAACCCCGAACATCCCTAAAATATCTTCGGTATCTCATTTGGACTCCCTCACCTATTTATCTCGACCGTTCGATCATAATCGGAGGGCCCGGTTAGTCCCTAACCACCTGCTATATAGACACGAGACAACCCTAGAACCTAGAATCTAGGGAGATGTCCCATCGATCCCTCTCTGCCGCTGCCACTGTCTTCCTCGGGATCTCATCCTGATCCATCCCCAACCTACCAGCCTCCACCTTCCTGATCCACTCCACCCAAGACAACCCGCAACAACACCCACCTCCCTTGATCTGTGCGCCGGCCCAACCGGTGCGAAAGCTCTCCACCTGCTCGATCCACCACCACAGCACCTCACCTCCCCTCGTCCAGGAGCATGAGCTCCCTCGCCTCCCTGCCACACCAGCCGGAGTATCGGGTTGGCTTGGCTTGGGCCCCTGCCAGGAGCTTGCCTCGACTGCCACCTCGTCAACAACGTCACCGCCGGTGACCACCTCTAGCAGGACCCCCTCGCAGCCCCATCTCTTCTCTTCCTCCTGCCCAAACTCTCTCCCACAGCGTGCTCCCACTCTCTCCTATGTCTGTGCAGGAACCGAACAGCGCCTCCCGGCCATGGATGCCGCCATGGACGCTGAGCTCCTCCACCTGCACCTTACAACCTCCCACTCCCGGCACCCCTTCCTCAACCGTGCCTGCAAGTCGCCTTCTCCCCGCTTCCTCAGGTCCATCTTGCTGCTCGAGCCGGACCTCCTTTTCCTCCTCGCGCTCCTGGTTTTGACCCCTATCATTGCTGCTGCCTTTTGGTGCAGGAGCTAGCCGCCGCTCCTCCGCCTCGTATCTGCCTAGATCGGGACCGTCCTGGCCATCTCTGCCATGCTCCCCGTCCTCCAGCCAAGTCCCTTCGCGGCAAGCACCCCTCCAGCCGCTGGTCTCCTTCGCTGCATCAAGCAGCAGCAGTTCAGGCAGAGGAGGGCGATGGTTCTTCCTCGACACCTCTTGTTGACCACAGCACGCTCCAAGGCCCGACCTCCTTGCACCCAGCCGACTTGGGCTTGGCCCTCGGGTGAGCTCCCCACAACCCCACCTCTCTGTTGGCCCAACATGCACCACATTCGGCCTGTGTCATGTTTTTTTCTACTATCAGAGTTTTACAGAAAAGCCCTTCATGTTCATGCATATAATAACTCAACAATCGTGCATCATATTAAAACGACTCATATATGTAAATGCCAAGAATTTCATCCAGTTTCATAATATGCAATTTTCATCCATGTTAAAAATGCTTAAACTTGCTGTTTGCATGCATTAATGCCATGTTAAAATGGTTTATTTCATAACCAAATAACCGTAGCTTCGAATTAATTAAACTTTATATGTAAATGGGGTGAAAAAATGCATAGAATAAGATGGTGCACTTTACTTTGCTGTTTAACAACAATAAAATATGGTTTTAGGCAGAACAGTACCAAATTCGAAATATGCATATGAGGATTTTTGGTAATCCTAGCAAACCGTTGATTGGCATGATAAGCCTCTAACATTTCCATCATCCTAGCAAACCGTTGATTGGCTATGTTACCGCTTTGCTCGGCCCCACTTATAGCATTGCTAGTTGCAGGTGCAGTCGCAGGTTGTTGCATGTTGGGACATGGATATCATGGGATATCATAATATCTCTTATTTAATTAATGCATCTATATACTTGGTAAAGGGTGGAAGGCACGACCTTTTGCCTGGTGTTTTATTCCGTTCTTGCCACGCTAGTTTCTGTCATACCAGTGTTATGTTCCTTGATTTTGTGTTCCTAATATGGTCAGGGTTTATGGCCCCCCCTTGAGAGTTTGCTTTGAATAGAACTCTTCCAGCAAGGCCCAACTTTGGTTTAACCATTTGCCTAATAAAAGCTAAAACTTGCATAGGGACTTTCCGGACCCCGAGGATAATTAATTAACAACCCGGGCCAGTGCTCCTCTTGAGTGTTGGTCCAAACCGGGCAACCTGCGGGCCAGCACGGGGAAACTCGAGGTCTAGTTTTACTCGTAGCTTGACCCATCCGACTGTGGCCTGAGACGAGATATGCGCGGCTCCTATCAGGGTGTCGGCACGTCGGGAGGTCTTACCAGGATTCCGAGCTTGATCGGGTTGTTCCAGAATGGAGGATTTTCCTCGGTGGACCGTGAGAGTTTTTGATGGACTAAGTTGGGACACCCCTGCAGGGTTTAATCTTTTCGGAAGCCGTGCCAGCGGTTATGTGGTAGATGGGAAATTTATAATATCCGGTTGTAGAGACTTGACACTAGATCCGAATTAAAATACACCAACCGCGTGCGTAACCGTGACCATCTCTTTTCGAGTGAGTTCGAGAAGACAACGCGGTGGGGTTATGATTGAATCGTAAGTAGTTCAGGATCACTTCTTGATCATTACTATTTTGTGACCGTTATGCGTAGTTTCTCTTCTTATTCATGTACTCATAAGTTAGCAAACATAAAATGCTTAGTGCTGCTGCAAGCTGCTGCAACCTCACCCCTTATCCATTCCATACCCATTAAGCTTTGCTAGTCTGGATAACCCTGGTAATGGGATTGCTGAGTCCTCGTGGCTCATAGATTACTACAACAACAACCGCAGGTACAGGTAATGCGATGATATGACGCGAGAGCGATGCTTGCTTGTTTTGGAGTTCTTCTTCTGCTTCTTCTTCTTCGATCGAAGGATAGGTTCCTTGTCAGGAGCCTAGGATTAGTAGGGTGGATGTCGTTCTTCTTTTTAGTTTCATTTCATCCGTAGTCGAATCTTGCTCTTCTGTATGATGATTGCTATGTATTGATGTACTATTGTATTCATGTTGTAGCTTGTGGCGAGTGTAAGCCTTTATCATGTATTCTCATCTATTCACTACATGGTATGTTGTAATGATATCCACCTTGCTAGGCGCTCGAAATGCGTTTGTGCCCCAATCATGAATTCATCGCGTGATTGGGATAGAATCGTGTCTTGGGCTCTATAGATGATCAGGCAAAGCATTTAGCAATTGGAGAAGCCTCCCCCAAGCTTGTGGGAGACTCTCTTCTTCAATTTGCACAAAGTTAAATATTTCCTGTAAGGCAGCTTGTTTCTTATGAGCAGGAAAATATTTTCAGAGAAGTAATAAATCATATCCTAGGGACTACGCACACAACCAGGAGCAAGAGTATTATACCAAGTCTTAGCATCACCCTTTAATGAGAATGGAAATAATTTGAGAATATAGTAGTAGCGAACTTTCTCATCATGAGCAAGTAGGGTGGCTATGTTATTCAACTTAGTAAGGTGTGCCACTACAATTTCAGTTTCATAACCATGGAAATGATCAGATTCAACCAAAGTAATTAACTCTGGGTCGACAACGAATTCATAATCCTTATCATTAACAAAGATAGGTGAAGTAGCAAACTTAGGATCACATTTCCTTCTAGCATTCAAAGATTTTTGTTTCATTTTGCATAATAATTTCTTAAGATCATCCCTATCACTGCAAACAAGAAAGTATCTAGTTGTCTCCTCATCCATAACATAACCTTCTGGTATCTTAGGCAATTCATATCTAGGAGGACTAGGTCTAATTGGTGTCTCAAGATTTTCAGATTCAGGTATTTCATCAGTTTCAGTAATTTCATTCTCTTTAGCTCTAGTAATTTGTTCATTAAGAAAATCACCTAGTGGCACACAATCATCAAGCAAGGTACTAGCATCATCATAAGCATTATCCATAGCAGAAGTAGCATCATCAATAAATTGCGACATATCAGAATTAGTAGCATGTGGTCGTGTTGCAAGTTTACTCAAAATAGAAGGCGAATCAAGTTCAGAGCTAGATGGCAGTTCCTTACCTCCCCTCGTGTTAGAGGGAAATATCTTAGTCTTGGTATCTTTCAGATTCTTCATAGTGATAAATTGATAATAATCCTAAGTGACACAACAAATATAGATATGCTCCCCGACAACGACGCCAGAAAAAAATCTTGATAACCCACAAGTATAGGGGATCTCAACAGTTTTCGAGGGTAGAGTATTCAACCCAAATTTATTGATTCAACACAAGGGAAGCCAAAGAATATTTGCTGGTATTAGCAGTGAGTTGTCAATTCAAGCACACCTGGAGATTAATTATCTGCAGCAAAGTGATTAGTAGAAAAGTAGTATGATAGTTTTGATAGTAGAAGCAACAACAATAGTAACAGTAACAATGATAGCTATGGTTTTGTAGCAAGTGTAACAGTAACAATAGTAGTAGTAACTAAGCAAGAACAATATAAGATAAATTCGTAGGCATTGGATCGGTGGATTCGTTGGATGATATTCATCATATAACAGTCATAACCTAGGGCGATACGGCACTAGCGCTAGTTCATAAATATAATGTAGGCATGTAATCTGTAAATACTCATACGTGCTTATGGAAAGAACTTGCATGACATCTTTTGTCCTACCCTCCCGTGGCAGCAGGGTCCATATGGAAACTAAGGGATAATAAGGCCTCCATTTAATAGAGAACCAGAACAAAGCATTAACACATAGTGAATACATGAACTCCTCAAACTACGGTCATCATCAGAAAGTATCCCGACTACTGTCACTCCGGGGTTTACAGATCATAACACATAATAGGTGAATATAACTTGCAAGATCAGATCTAGAACATAGATATAATGGTGATAACATAAACGGTCTAGATCTGAAATCATGGCAATCGGGCCCAAAGTGAGAAGCATTAAGCATGGCAAATTCATATCAACATCAGTATCAGAACATAGTGGATACTAGGGATATGGACCTATCATATCTAACTCGATTACATGATGAATCCCATCCAACTCCTTACCGACCGGCAAACCTACGAACAATTACTCACTCCCGGTGGGGAGCATCATGGAATTGGCGATGAAGAAGGGTTAGTGATGACGAAGAACGAAGATCCCCCTCTCTGGAGCCCAAAACAGACTCCAGATCTGGCCTCCCGATGAAGAACAGGAGGTGGCGGCGGCTCCGTATCGCGAAACGAGATAATTCATCCTCCCCGATTTTTTCTGGAAAAATAGGTGTTTATGGAATTGGATTCAGGGTCTGCGGGGCAACCAGGTGGGCACAACCCGCCTGGGCGTGGGCGCGCTTGAGGGGGGGGGCGCCCTAGTGGGTTGTGCTCACCCAAGGGCCCACTCCGGTCGTTCTTGGCTCCAGTAATTCTCTTTTAATATATAAAAAATCATCGCAAAGTTTCGTTTGAATCTGAGAACTTTTATTTCTGCACAAAAAACAACACCATGGTAGTTCTGCTGAAAACATTGTCAGTCCGGGTTAGTTTCATTCAAATCATGCAAATTAGAGTCCAAAACAAGAGGAAAAGCGTTAGGAAAAGTAGATACGACGGGGACGTATCAGGCATTTCCTACATTGTCGAGGCCCTCGCTTGAAGCCGCCGCCACAGCCACTCGCCCCCTGCCCAATTCGCCCCGCCATGCCTCCGGCTCCTTTCCTCTCATCCGGTCCCCGCGGCCGACTTGCCATGAGCTGCCCGCCGGCTCCCCTGCCAACCCTCCAGTCGGCTGCGTCATGCACCTCCGCCACCAGCTCCCGTGTTAAGCGCCACGGCATGAAGCACCCTGTGCGCCCTTTGTACCGGCTTAAGAAAGTAAAAGAAAGCAAGTAGTGGGCCCGTTGGCTGCCTTAAAAAAAGAAAAAAATGGTGAGCCGGCTGTCTGGTTAGGAGGACTCGATTGACCTCGACATTACCGTGTGCAATTTGGAGCCGCCGTGGGTGGCAACTGCTACTTTACCTCGACCATTGTTGACCCGTTTTGGATGACTACACGATTCTCCAACCCGGCTGACCGATTCAGATCTCCTCAACAACATCGTCCCGTGGAGATTGTACCAGCATCGACAAAATGTCGGCGTGTTTGACGGCCATGCAGGCAGCCCACCTATGAGGACCCCGATTCCAAGTCACATCGATCTAGCCGGTAACACCTCATATCACTTTGCAGCCTCACGCACGGTATTCCCACGGGTGTCGCCTTACCATGGCCCAGAACCGTTTGCGCCTTTTGGCTCACGTATATGATAGTGTCGCTAGCATCCATATGACAGAGAACCCGGGCCGACATGACTAGTCGTGAACCCAAAGTGGCACTAACTTACGGGGACAGGCATACATGAATCAACATCGAGCATGTCAGTCAGCAGCGTGCGAATCCGGGCTGTAGCACTGGGCTAACAGGACTCTGGTGAACCGGGCTGTAGCGGACTACTATGGCTCATGGAAGAACAAGACGACATTTCCCCTTAAGAGAGGCTACCAAGGATAAACAACTAGGTTGTCGGATCCCACACATACCAAGCATTTCAATCATACACACAATATGCTCGATATGTGTAAATACAACATGGCATCACAACAAAACTCTATGACTCCAAGTATTTATTCATTAGGCTCTGAGGAGCGAGATATTACAAACATGGGTCTCATGACCCAACATTCAGAGCATACAAGTCAAAGCACATGCGGAAGCTTAACATGTCTGAGTACAGACATCTACAAATGAAAAAGGCTGAGAAGCCTGACTATTTACCAGATCCTGCCGAGGGCACAAGATCGTAGCTGAGGTATCAAGCTAAACGTCGAAGTCCACACAGAACTACTAGCAAGATTGATGTCTCTCTGCAAAACATAAGATAGGCAAATGTGAGTACAAATGTACCCAGCAAGACTTACATCAGAACTAGCTACATATGCATCGGTATCAATAAAGGGGGTGGTGGAGTTTGATTACAGCAAGACAGCTTTGACTCGGTGGCTATCCTGAACTACGAGTGCAAGTAACTCTTTTGAGGTGGTGCACACGAGTCCACACATTCAACATATCAATACACCACTATGGATCCACTCCCGTCTCCCTACGAGAAGGCCATCCATAGCACTCACACTTATCTTGCGCATTTTAGAGTATCCACTTTCACTTGTCTATGAACTGTTATAGGCAACCCAGAAGTCCTTTACCGCGGACGCGGCTATTCGAATAGATGATGTTAACCCTGCAGGGGTGTACTTCTTGACACACGCTCTCGCCACTTACCGCCATGTACACCTCATGTATCTCGGCAACCTTCAAGCAGAAGCCTAGCGAGGGTGTCGGCCACGGCCTACCTAAACACTCAAGTCTCTAGTCTAGGTTTATCGCCTATTCAGGTTCCATCCGTAGGGAGTCCGGCCGAAGTTTCCACATACGGCCCCGAACGATGTGAGCAGGGTTCCCGAGACACCAAACAGGCACCCGGTACACCGTGCCACGTGCCTACCACATCACAGCCCACCCCGCGAGTCAGCGCTGCGCACGGCCTCCAGCATACTACAAACACCAGAAACTACTTGCAACTCCTGGACAGAGGACAAGGGTGGTTAAGAAGCCGAGAGAGTCAATTAAGGATCCCAATGTGTGGTAGTAGCTGTTCATGGATCACAAACACAGAACTCGATTCCTGAGGACGGTTTCAATGAGACAACCCACCATGTACTCCTACATGGCCTCTCACCACTACCTTTACCAAATCGTGTTCACACACTTAGCTCTCAACAGTAAGACATGTTCACACACCTCCAATTCATTCCCGATGAATCAGACCTGACTCAACTCTAAGCAGTAGCAGGCATGACAAACAAACATGAATGAGTAGGCACATCAGGGCTCAAACAACTCCTACTCATGCTAGTGGGTTTCATCTATTTACTGTGGCAATGACATGTCATGTAGAGGATAAGGGGTTCAACTACCGCAACATGTAACAATTGAATCGTTGTTGTCCTAATGCAGTAAAAGAGAGCAGAGGCAAGAGAGTGGGATTGTATCGAAATGAACAAGGGGGGTTTTGCTTGCCTGATGGAGTGGTAGTAGGATACTGCCCTTCAGTCGGATATTCGTGGGTATCCTCGGAGGCAGAACCTACCACGAAAGACACATCGGAACACAATCATCACATGGCAATATGCAACAATATGATGCATGCTATGGCATGGCAATATGGGTGTGTTTTGGCTAATGCATTCTAAAATAGGTTGGTTTGAGTCCATTTGAATCAAAGATTCAAATGAAAGCCCATGATATGAAGTCATATTAATGCATTAGCTTGTATCACTTAAACAACAAGGTTAAAGTGTTCTGACATGCATGAAACCAATACAGATGGAAAGATTGGATTTTTCTGATAATTTTTCAAATATAAATCTTTTCATTCTGAGCTACGGTTTAATTTCTATGAATTTTAGAAGTTTTAAACATTTTCTGAAATAAATAAATCATTAATGATTTATTGAAAATCCCAGAAAAGCATTATTGCGTCAGCCTGACGTCATCAGGTCAACAGCATCAGCCCAGGTCAAACCTGACATGTTGGACCCATTGGTCAGTGTCAAATTGCTGGCTTGGTCACTGACGAGTGGGGTCGGTCAACGGCCACGTCAGCGAGGTCAATGCTGACGCGTGGGGCCACTGGCCTTTGATTAATTCTAACTTATTTCGTTAGCTGGTTAATTAAACCGGTGGGGCCCGGCTGTCAGTGTCACTAGATGTTAAATAACTAGGCTGTTAGCGGCTAATGACTTTGCGATGTCAGCGTCACCGGAGGTACGTCGGTGGCGACCAAAAACGCGGCGGGGGCACACTGGAGGGGCTCGGGTTTCGCCTATGATGCACCGTTCGGTGCGCCCTTTGGTCCTACGGAGAGCTGGCACGATGGCGCGTCGGATGGTGGTGGTCTCCGGGCCTGGGGTGGCCGGAGTCGACGGCGGCGAGCTCGGTTGCGGCCGCCGGAGTCCGGGCGACGTCGGGCTCGGCGTTAGAGTACACGGGAGGAGGAGTTGGTGGGCGTTCCATGCTCCTAGGAGCGTGCAGATAATGGTGACACGCTCGATTTCGAGCCTCAACGGCTGCAGCGACGGCAGTGACATTGCCGGCGACGTAGAGCTCTCGGTTCCGGATGTGGAGCTAGCTAGAGGATGCGCACGACGACGAGGTAAGGGGGGTTTCGATCGGGGGCTCACAGAGGTTCGTTTGGCACAGACGGCGAGGCCGGCGAGGGTCGAGGCTGAGCGACACGCCGAGAGGGATCTCCGGCGACCGAGGTTGAAGAAGATGGCGGTGAGGGCGTTCGGGGGCGTCCGGCATCGCGCAGCTCGGTGGAGAGGACGAGGCAGTCGAGGCGGAGCTCGAGGATAGGTCGGAGAGGCTCGAGGGCGGCTGTGGGCACGACTACGGTGGCGACGAGCTCGGGCGTGCGTCGGCCATGGCGTGAAGAGAGCAAGGGGGGCGAAGGGGAAAGAGTGAGCAAGGGGTTGGTGGGTTTCGGAGGCCACGGGGAGACAATCCCAGCGTCGCGCTGGCCAGGGAGGGGCCAGGCAGGCAGCTGCGTGCCCGCGCACGCGAGCGCTGTGCACTGCTTCCCCTCTGCCTTCTGGCGAGAGGAGGAAGACAACTGGCAAGGGAGGTGGCTGGGCTGGGCCGGCTTCAGCAGCAGGCCGCACAGGGCTGGACAGGTAAGCCAGGTGAGTTCTAACGCTTTTCAATTTTTGTTTCTGTTTTCTAATTTGCAGTTTGTTTTTGATCCAATTTTAAAAAAACCAAATCAATTTTATAAATCCTAGAAATATTCATGAGCACTTTCTGAATTAGTTCAGTGGCCCACAAATAGTTCCGACATTATTTGAGCATTTAAATTATTTATAGTGTTTACATGCCCAAAGTCAAATAGTTTATGATTTAATTCAAAAATCCAGGAATGACCTATAAATATGTTCATCATTTTTGGCAGAGGTTTTCACCTTTATCAAAAATCATGAACATTTCCAAAGGGCATTCTGGGTCATTGAAAAATATTTTATTTGAACCTATTTGAATTTCATTTGGTGCTAGGATTTACTAATCCCCATTTCAAATTAAAGAAGTAATTTAGACATGATGCATGGATGCTTGTGCCACTAATTGCAAACAATGCTAGGATTGTGACACCACCGCCGTCGTGTTGGTCTACTTCAAAATGTGGATCGATCTACAACATGAATTATCAGGGCGAGTCTCATCCATTGGACATCCCGGTGGGCATTGCACATGGATCATGTGTTGTTCAAATAAATCCGGTTATATCTGTGTGGTATTGTTTATCAGCACACTTCCATTTCTTTTGAGAAAATTATTCTGTCTCCAATACTTTTATATGCAGGACAAGTCCTTGTTACAAAAGAGGTGTTATACCGCACAAACGGAGCTCGCGCCAACATTATCATGCACTAGCATCTGACCGTGCTGCATTGCTCAACTAACGTGTGTGCAAGCAGCCGCCCCTGCGTTTCAGTTTACACCAACATGTCACGAACGACTCGCCCGCCCATGCCGGCTTCCAATAACGTGAACGATTACCGCATCTACATCAACACACCAGAGCAGTGTCCGTCTATGCGACTTGCTCAGCAGGCGTGCGCAGACCACCACCCCTGTGGCCCGGTCTACTCCAACAACTCTGGAGCAAGTAATAATACATTATCAGCCCCCGCCTGCACCGGGTTACCCAATGGATATGCGCATTGACATGTTGTCCCTATGATCTGGTCTCCTTCAACACATTGAGAAAACAAGGAGCTGGCCGCGGAAGAACCGTCCATGGCGAAGCAATATGACCCGTCCACCATTGAGCCGACAACTCAAATGCCGACAATAAAGAATCAGGGAAGAAAATGGCCCTAGAAGAGCCAGGAGAGCCCGACCAAGAGAAAATACTAAGGCATGGGAGGACATACGGCGAGCATCACAAAGATCATTAACTCGCCACATTGCCTCCAGTTTCCAGCTATCAACTATATGCAGCCTTATCAAATAGCCAAAGTATGAAGAATCTCAAGCCAATTCCTTGAGTCATCTTAAGAATCGGGGGCTACACAGACATGACTCGGTAGATTTGGCCGTTTCCACAAATTCAAGAACCCCGGTGATTGCAGAGAAGATAACCCGGACCCGGGGACTGCTGCTATTATTGGCGAAAAGATTAAAGGTTGCCAAAGAGGACTACCTGCTGCTACTTCTTGAGCCTGCATTGGTTTTTCCTTGAAGAGGAAAGGGTGATGCAGCAAAGTAGAGATAATTATTTCCCTCAGTTTGAGAACCAAGGTATGAATCCAGTACGACGTACACATAAGTCTCCAATCTATGCATCTGCACAAACAATCAAACACTTGCACCCAACACGATAACGGGGTTGTCAATCCCTTGACGGTCACTTGCAATGATGAGATCTGATAAAGATAGATATAAAAGATTACTAAAACGTAAAACAAAATAAAAGTAAATAAATTGCGGAAAGGTATTTTTGGTTTATAGATCTGAAAATATATGATGGAAAATAGATCTGGGGGCCATAGGTTTCGCTAGAGGCTTCTCTCTTGAAAGAAAATAATACGGTGGGTGAACAAATTACTATCGAGCAATTGATAGAAAAGCACAAAGTTATGACGGTATCGAAGGCAATGATTATGAATATAGGCATCACGTCTGTGTCAAGTAGACCGACTCCTGCCTGCATCTACTACTATTACTCCACACATCGACCGCTATCCAGCATGCATCTAGAGTATTAAGTTCATAAGAATGGAGTAACACCTTAAGTAAGATGACATGATGTAGAGGGATAAACTCAATCAATATGATGAAAACCCCATCTTGTTACCCTTGATGGCAACAATACAATACGTGCCTCTTTACCCCTACTTTGTCACTGGGTGAGGACACGACAAGATTTAACCCAAAACTAAGCACCTCTCCCATTGAAAGAAAAACCTATCTAGTTGGCCAAACCAAACCGATAATTCGAAGAGAAATACAAAGATGTCAAATCATGCATATTAGAATTCAGAAGAGAGTCAAATAAATTCATAGATAATATGATCATAAATCCACAATTCATCGGCTCTTGACAAACACACCTCAAAAGAATATTACATCAGATAGATCTCCAAGAACATCGAGGAGAACATTGTATTGAATATCAAAGAGAGAGAAGAAGCCATCTAGCTACTAGCTATGGACCCGTAGGTATGCGGTAAAATACTCACGCTTCATCGAAAGGGGCAATAGAGTTGATGTAGATGCCCTCCGTGATCGAATCCCCCTCCGGTAGGGTGCCGGAAAAGGCCCCAAGATGGGATCTCGCGGAAACAGAGGCTTGCGGCGGTGGAAAATTATTTTGGTGGACGCTTCTGTTGGTTTGGGAATATTTGGGAATTTATAGCGCAAGTATTAGGGTTGGAGGACTCCCGAGGGGCCCATAAGCCAGGGAGGCGCGCCCCCTAGAGCGCGACCTGAGGGCTTGTGGTGCCCTCAGGACTCTTCTGGCCCCCTCTCCAAGCTCCGTGGATGTCTTCTGGTCCAAGAAAAATCATCGTGGAAGTTTTATTCCGTTTGGACTCCATATGATATTCCTTTTTCTGTAGAACTCAAAAACAAGGAAAAAAACAGAAATTGGGACTGGACTCTAGGTTAATAAGTTAGTCCCAAAAATAATATAAAATAGCATATTAATGTATATAAAACATCCAAAACAGATAATATAATAGCATGGAACAACAAAAAATTACAAGTACGTTGGAGATGTATCAAGCATCCCCAAGCTTAATTCCTACTCGTCCTCGAGTAGGTAAATGATAAAAACAGAATTTTTGATTTGTAATGCTACCTAACATATTTACCCATGTAATCTTCTTTATTGTGGCATGAATATTCAGATCCATAAGATTGGAAACCAAAGTTTAATATTGACATAAAAACAATAATACTTCAAGCATACTAATAAAACAATCATGTCTTCTCAAAATAACATGGCCAAAGAAAGTTATCCCTACAAAATCATATAGTCTGGCTATGCTCCATATTCATCAGACAGAGTATTTTATCATGCACAACCCTGATGACAAGCCAAGCAATTGTTTCATACTTTTCATGTTCTCAAACTTCTTCAACTTTCACACAATACATGAGCGTGAGCCATGGATATAACACTATAGGTGGAATAGAATATGGTGGTTGTGGAGAAGACAAAAAGAAGGAGAAAGTCTCACATCAACTAGGCGTATTAACGGGCTATGGAGATGCCCATCAATAGATATCAATGTGAGTGAGTAGGGATTGCCATGCAACGGATGCACTAGAGCTATAAGTGTATGCAAGCTCAAAAAAAACAAACTAAGTGGGTGTGTGTCGGTGTCAAAACCGGCGGATCGCGGGTAGGGGGTCCCGAGCTGTGCGTCTAAGGCGGATGGTAACAGGAGGCGGGGTACACGATATTTACCCAGGTTTAGGCCCTCTCGATGGAGGTAATACCCTACTTCCTGCTTGATTGATCTTGATGATATGAGTATTACAAGAGTTGATCTACCACGAGATCGTAGAGGCTAAACCCAAGAAGCTAGCCTATGGTATGATTGTTGTTGTCCTACGGACTAAACCCTCCGGTTTATATAGACACCGGAGGGGGCTAGGGTTACACGGAGTCGGTTACAAGGGAGGAGATCTACATATCCGTATTGCCAAGCTTGCCTTCCACGCCAAGGAGAGTCCCATCCAGACACGGGACGAAGTCTTCAATCTTGTATCTTCATAGTCCAACAGTCCGGCTAAAGTATATAGTCCGGCTGTCCGAGGACCCCCTAGTCCAGGACTCCCTCAGTAGCCCCTGAACCAGGCTTCAATGACGATGAGTCCGGCGCGCAGATTGTCTTCGGCATTGCAAGGCGGGTTCTTCCTCCGAATACTCCATAGAAGATTTTGAACACAAGGATAGTGTCCGGCTCTGCAAAACAAATTCCACATACCACCGTAGAGAGAATAATATTTCCACAAATCTAATCTGCTGACAACTTTTCATAACGTGACATCACACCACGGCCTGGTCATTATTCGAACCGTTTCTCCCAGCCTGCCACTGCACGTTTCGCGAGGCGGTTTTATTGGCACGTCTTGTCGAACCAGAGATCGTGTTCCCCTTATCACGGGATTCTCATCAATACCGGGATGGGTAACCCAATCGTGCCTGTTGGTATGAGTCCTTGATTTTAGGCAAGTTAAAAACAGCCACGCGGAGGACGCTTGATATTCACCCTCTTTATAACGGGGCCAAGGCCTGTCCTTTTCTTCTCGCACTCAATCGAATCCTTCCCCCACCTTGAGTTCCAACACCCAAGGCTCAGGCTAGGCGCATCGGACCTTCAATCATGTCCGGATCCAACCTTCAAGGTCGGTGGATGCCCTCCTCTATCACAGAGGAGGACATCCAGAGGCTAAGAGAAGCTAGGTATCTGACCGCCGAAATCTCGCAGAGGCTGCCTGCTCGAGGGCAGGTCATTCCCACTCCCGAACCCAGTGAGAGTGTCGTATTCGTTTCCCACTTCCTCCGAGGGCTAGGCTTTAGTCTAGATCCCTTTGTTAGAGGGCTCATGTTCTATTACGGGCTCGATTTCCATGATCTGGCCCTGGATTCCATCCTTCACATCTCGTCGTTCATCGTCGTGTGTGAGGCCTTCCTCCACGCCCCCCACACTTCGGCTTATGGCTCAAGACCTTTAATGTGAAGCCGAAGATGATTAATGGGCGACACATAGCGGAGGTGCCATAATAAGCAAAGGCGCCGATGCTCCATGGCCAAAGGGTTCCTTCTCGGAGGTGTCCATCTTATGGCAACGGGAGTGGTTTTACATCACAGCTCCCCGAGGTACTAAGTGGGTAGCCGCCCCAGCCTTCCGCTCGGCCCCCCGCCACAACTGGCGTCATGGGTCAACAAGGGGCTGGACTGGGGGCCAGTAAATGATGTGCCGATATTGCAGAGTCGCATCTGAGATCTCCTCGAGAGAGATGTCAGCCTTGTCAAGGTAATGCAAGTCATGCTAATTCGTCGAGTCCTTCCTTGCGAACGTCGACCTCTCCGTATGTGGGTGTTCAACCCGGAAGGACCGCGAACTATTCAGCAATTCTTCAGCGTGACGCTCGAAGAGATGTACAGATTGTTCTTCGGATCACGAATAAAGTGTCCGGACAGCACCGAGGATGCGGGTCTAAACTGCAATCGTCCAGACACCCAAGTAAGTAATTCTTCGGCCGAACTTGCTGTATCTTTATTTATCACAACATCATTCTGAAAAGTCGCTCTTTGACCAGGACTGGGTAAAAAAGGCGAAGATGATCAGGTGTTCGGCCCCCCTTCCCGAAGGCTCGACAGATCCAGTACTGGCCAGAATGCTTGAGCTCGCGCCTTATCAAGCGCCATCAGGGGAAGATAAAGGGGGGAATAAAGAAGCCGAAAGCTGGCCGCACTCATTATTAATCCAGGCCGGGGGAATTAGTGCCTCCGCGAAGGAGGATAACCGGGGAGAAGAATCTAAAATCCCCTCTCCCCAAGGAAGGAAGAGGACCGCCTCTGAAGACTTGGAAACAATGGTTTCCAAATGAGGGAAGAAATCTTCGTCTGGGGGTCCTACCCCGGAGGGTATCCTTACCGCACAGTGCCCGCATGGGGGTCAGCCCCCCACCGAGCTGTAAGTAGACAAAAGTACTTTATAGTAAACATATCCTACTTTATTTCCGAGGACAATAACCGAGACATATGTCTTGTAGTTCGGATCGTAGCCCTTCTCGACAGAGTTCTTCTTCGGGGGATCTTCTTCCGGAGATGATGGAGAGCGAAACACCTCCCCGCCTCATGAGGCGGGCGACCCAGAGGTGTCGTCACAGAGGATTTCTCCTGATCCGCCAAGGCCAGAAGGTAATCCTTCAGCCTCCCGAAGTCTGGAGTATTCGGCTCCTAAAGGGAGCAACATAAAAGTCTGGGGCTGTCCGGTGCGCAACCGGACGCATTGATGAGTCTTCTGGAGCAAGCGGCTATCTCAGAGGCGCATCGTACGTTAATGGGTACGGTGGTTGAAAGGATTTCATCCGCCGAAAGCTGGTTGCATGAAGCTTTTATGAGCCTGCTGAGAGGCTTTGTGGTACGCAAAGTAATATGCATATTCTTGACGGTACCGCACACGCCAGGTGTGCCCTATGCAGATAGTAGCCCCTGAGACTCTGGTTGCTGTCGAAAAAGGCGGCAAACGGAGGATCATAGTCCTAGGTAATAATCATGCCGCCTTCATGTGCAGGTGGCTGAGGGTCCGGTGGCTAGCCGGACTGGGGAGTTTGTCGAACTGAAGCGGCAACTTGATGCGGTGGATGCCGACATCGTGCTTGTAAACAGGCGGCTCGACGAGGCACAGGGTATGTATTCTCCGATGGTCAACATATATTAAGAGGGGCATGATGCTAGTATCTATAATATGTTGTGACTGCAGATGGAGCTGCCGCCGTGGAGACCCTTTGGGCGGAACTTGCCCGAGCCAAGGAACAAGCCAGGAGGAGTGATGCGGCCGCCCTAAAGGCGGTCGAAGAATTAAGAGCCGAACAGGCTGCGCATTGCGAGAGCAAAGAGAAAATAGCCAAGATGGCTGTTGAGTTGAAAGATGCCGCCGACCGTTATGAGCTTCTCGAAAGGGAAAGTCAAACGAAGACGACGGACCTGGAGAAAGCCATGGTAGCAGCTAAGGAAACCCGCTCTAAAATCAGAGCGGCGAAGGAGGAGCTACGTCAAGCCGGAAATATCACGGCTAGGAAGCCCTTTTTGTTGCGGACGAAGTTCGGAGATCCTAACTATGCCCTTCTGGATCAATTATGGAGTTCTGCGGATGCGTACCTGGATTTGGCCGTGAGTGCTGCTGATGCGACCAAGTTTTTCGAAGATAAAAAAGATCACAAAGTGGAAAAGTTGTTCTGGTCGCAGTTCAATGCTCCAGCGCGTCCGCTGCTGTTAAATGAGCAAATGGCCGAGTGGGCCGAGCTCCATAGGTTGTCCGGGCTTGCCATGAGGTCTGTCGTGGATCGTCTCTAGCCGGAAGGACCAAGGCCGAATAGTTATTTTGATCTTGTGCAACGATTCCTTGGTGCTGTGCCGCATATCGAAGTTGTAAAGAGGTCGGCGTGGATAGAGGGTGCGCGGATGGCTCTTGCCCGTGTCAAGACATACTGGGCGGAGATGAGGCCACCGCTATTGCAACCCAGAACCCGGCCGTAGGCCAGGTTTCGGCCGAGCACTATTTTGAAGAAGTCCTGGAAGGTGCTCGTTTAATAGAGGCTCAGTGCTCGAAGAGTGTCATGTTCGAGTGACATGTATCTCGATTATAATAACAATGCTATTTGAATTATAAAGGCTGTGTTTATACTTTTGCCTAAAAGTATTATGATGCCTCCTTTGCGGCTGTTTATGTATATATGTATATAACCTGAAAGTTTGCAGTCGTCGGCTTCAGCCCCCACGCATATATTGCGGGGGTGTTCGCAAAAGCGCGTGTTCACACTTGATCCAACGTCTTGGTCCATTAAGGAGGTGGTAGAACCGCGAATGAGGCAATCGGACTATATTGCTTTAACACTTTCACTTAACCATAGGAGTTTGACAGTGGGGCTACTTTATAGCCCCTGGTACTTCCGCGCTCATCCGAGTACGGGGCGCGTACGTACATGACCGGGAAAACCGGCCCTTCGTTAATGCGGAGGAATCCCGAAGATTCCGCTAAGTCATCGAGTGGTTGACCAGTCTCGCGCTTTATCATGACACTCAGTTTTCGGCTTTCTCTACTAAGGTGCTCATCCGGATGAACCAGGGCACAATCGCAGTAGTTCTCCCAGTGCCACCTTAGCCGATAGAGCGGAACGTAAGGTAGCAAAACGCGGGAGCCGGGCAAACCCAACATTTGACCAAAGACATGATAATGCATATAAGGCCAAACTCGCGACGCCGAACACTCCCTAAGGTATTCGGTCTTTACAACAAATACCGTGCTGAGTAACACCCTTGATAATGAACCCCGAGTGTCCAGGTACATGCATTATTCTAACGTGGCAAAATACCAATAACGTCAGCATCCCTCTCGGTTATACTGAGTATCTGGAGGATGTGAAGCAACAAGAGACAATAAAAAAGGTTTACACATGGTCTTAATCTAAAAAGAAACCTTTGAGCGGGGCCCTGCTGCACGTCTGCGCCTGTGTCTCCGTTGTGCCGTATCCTGGAAGGGTGTAGCACGATTATCATCTGTAAAAGAAAAGAACTTAGGTGAAAGTTGTCGTGCAAAAAATTGGTTATTCTCAATAAACCATTAAAATCCAAGATAAGTAAGGTCGAGCCGAACTGTAGTCCTTTTTACATGCGGGAAGCCCCTGGTACCGCCTATGTGGGTATATCCATCAAACCAATCTCAGGTTTATCTAAGCTATTACAGCTAGTGATGCGCCGGACTCGTCTAGCCGTGTCCGTGGTCTCGACGACCGATCATTTATTCTGGTTGGAGCAGCCATTTAGTGTTCGGCTGCTAAAGCCGCCACACGTTCTTCCACATGTAAGGAATGCTCAACATTTCCGCTAACTGTGATGATGCCACGTGGACCGGGCATCTTAAGCTTAAGAGAAGCGTAATGCGGTACTGCATAAAACGAGCGAAAGCTGTTCTTCCGAGTAGTGCTTGAGAGCCGCATCGGAATGGAGCGATGTCGAAGGTTAACTTTTCACTTCGGAGGTTGTTGGGAGAACCGAATACAACCTCTAGTACTAGAGAGCCCGTACAGCGGGCCTCTGGCCTGCTATTACTCCTTTAAAGGTAGTATTGCTTTGGCTGATTCTTGTTGGGTCTATCCCCATTTTGCGGACTGTGTCCTGATATATCAGATTAAGACTACTGCCGCCGTCCATGAGGACTTGGGTGAGGTGGTATCCGTCGATAATTGGGTCTATCACCAAGGCAGCCAATCCTCCGTGCCAGATACTTGTCAGGTGATCCCTGCGATCAAAAGTGATCGGGCAGGCCGACCAAGGGTTGAACTTAGGGATGACGGGCTCTACGGCGTATATATCTCAGAGTGCATGTTTGCTCCTTCTTTTTGTTACGTGAATCATGTTCACTGTTTTGACCTCTGGTGGGAATTTTTTCTATCCCCCAGTGTTTTGCTGGCGAGGCTCATCCTCGTCTTCACTTGGTGTCTCCCTCCCCTTGTGTTCGGCGTTTAGCTTGCCGGCCTGCTTGAAGACCCAACATTCTCTGTGGGTGTGATTTGCAGGTTTATCGGAGGTGCCATGAATCTGACATAATTTGTCTAGAATCTTGTTTAGACTGGATGGTCCATCTCTGTTGCCTTTGAAAGGATTTTTCCGCTGACCGGGTCGAGAGCCCCTAAATCCGGCGTTTATCGCCGTGTTGTCTGGGCTGTCTTCGTTATTTCGACGCTTGTTTTTACTGCGTCGTGGTTTTCCATTGCCGACCCTGACTTCAGATGTGCCTGGGTCGCTGGTGCTACTACAGGCCAGCCAGCTATCTTCGCCCGCGCAAAAGCGGGTCATGAGGCTTGTTAGGGCTGCCATTGTCCTCGGTTTTTCATGGCCGAGGTGTCTGGCGAGCCATTCGTCTCGGACGCTGTGTTTGAAAGCTGCTAAGGCTTCGGCGTTCGGGGAGTCGATGATTTGATTCTTCTTAGTAGGAAATCCGTTCCAAAGCTTTCGGGCTGACTCTCCGGGCTGTTGAATTATATGACTTAAATCGTCTACGTCCGAAGGTCGGACATAGGTCCCTTGAAAGTTAGCCCTAAAAGCATCCTCAAGCTCCTTCCAACTTCCAATTGAATTTTCGAGGAGGCTCTTCAGCCAGTGCCGAGCTGGTCCTTTCAACTTGAGGGGCAAGTATTTGATGGCGTGGAGATCGTCTCCGCGAGCCATATGGATATGGAGGATGAAGTCCTCAATCCAGACCCCAGGGTCTGTCGTTCCGTCGTACGCCTCTATGTTCACGGGTTTGAATCCCTCTGGAAATTCGTGATCCAGCACCTCATCGGTGAAGCATAGGGGGTGCGCGACACCCCTATGTTTGGATGTGTCATGGCGTTCTGGCTGTTGTAGTGTTCGGTCTTGAAACTGCACTGGAGCGCGCTTCCTAGATCCGTAGATGGATCTGGTCATGCCGGCTTTTTGATGCAAGTCCTCACGTGAATCGTGTGCTGACTTTTGTGCGACCTCGTTAGCCGCCCTATCGCGGCCACGAGGTGGTCGATCCGACCGGTCGGCCGTTTTATTTTTCGGCTGTGTAGGCTCTAAGGCCTCGTCATCGAATTTAGGCAGCAGCTTGCGCTTTGGGTAACTCTTTGAGTGGCGACTGCCACCGTACTTTTCAGAAGTGTCCAGCACTTTGTTCCATCTACTGATGAGTGTATTTTGCGCGGCCTTAGGCCTTTGTTTCTGCTTCTTAAGACTCCTTGTGATGGCAATAAGCCTTCTGGGGAGGTTCTCTTGTTCCAAGTTCCTTTCCGGGATGATATGTATATCGTCATCCGGACTATTCTCCTCTCCGGAGACAGGTTGATGATTTCTTCCCTCGGCGTCGCCGTGATCGGACAGTGGCTCCGTACTATGTTCGCCGTCCGCTGGCTCGTCCTGCTCTGTTGCTTTGGAGTCGACCGGGGTCTCATTCTTTCTTGCGCTGTTATCGCTGTTTTTGCCGAGGTGGGAATTGGAGCCGCGTCTGCGTCGTTGCTTTGGTTGCTTCTCGAGGGCGTTATCCTTCGTTGCATCCTCCCGTTCCTCATCATTGTCTTCTTTGGGTGTATCGACCATGTATATATCATGTGATGAAGTGGCTATCCAGCGCCCTGTGGGCGATGGTTCTTGTTCGTCTCCTGCATCGTCGTCCATACTGTCGATGTCTTCGGAGCTGAAATCGAGCATGTCAGTTAAATCGTCGACAGTGGCTACTAAGTAGGTGGTGGGTGGGGAGCGAATTTCTTTGTCATCCGCATCCCATTATAGCCGGACATAGTTTGGCCAAGGGTCTCCTGACAGGGAGAGAGACCTCAACGAGTTTAACACGTCGCCAAAGGGCGAGTGCTGAAAGATATCCGCAGAGGTAAACTCCATGATCGGTGCCCATTCGGATTCGATAGGCACGGACGCAAGCGGCTCGGAGCCCGTGGCCGGGGACGAATCCAAGTGTCCGGCCACACGGGTCTCATAGGAAGTGAACTCAGCTTTAGGCTCTACCTCCGCTGAGTGCGCGGCCTTCGTGGCGGGGTCCATCCACCCGTCCTCAGACGGCGCAATTTGTTCCGGATTGAGGGCCGGAGTAGCTGCAGGTGTGATCTCCTGAACACTGTCCGAAGGCAGGGCTAGGTCATGTCTGTCGTGACTGTGCGGCGCACCTGACATGGGCTCAAATCCGTCGAAGATCAAGTCTCCGCGGATGTCGACAGTGTAGTTCAAGTTTCCAAACCTGACCTGATGGCCAAGGGCGTAGCTCTCGATCTGCTCCAGATGGCCAAGCAAATTGGCCCGCAGTACGAAGCCGCCGAATACGAAGATCTATCCGGGGAGGAAAACCTCACCCTGGATCGCATCGTTGCCGATGATCGAAGGAGCCATCAAGCCTTGTGGTGATGGCATAGTGGAACTCTCAACGAAAGCACCAATGCCGGTGTCAAAACCGGCGGATCTCGGGTAGGGGGTCCCGAACTGTGCGTCTAAGGCGGATGGTAACAGGAGGCGGGGGACACGATGTTTACCCAGGTTCGGGCCCTCTCGATGGAGGTAATACCCTACTTCCTGCTTGATTGATCTTGATGATATGAGTATTACAAGAGTTGATCTACCACGAGATCGTAGAGGCTAAACCCTAGAAGCTAGCCTATGGTATGATTGTTGTTGTCCTACGGACTAAACCCTCCGGTTTATATAGACACCGGAGGGGGCTAGGGTTACATAGAGTCAGTTACAAGGGAGGAGATCCACATATCCGTATGGCCAAGCTTGCCTTCCACGCCAAGGAGAGTCCCATCCGGACACGGGACAGAGTCTTCAATCTTGTATCTTCATAGTCCAACAGTCCGGCTAAAGTATATAGTCCGGCTGTCCGAGGACCCCCTAATCCAGGACTCCCTCAGTGTGCATCCAACTTGCTTGCTCATGAAGACCTAGAGCAATTTGAGGAAGCCCATCATTGGAATATACAAGCCAGGTTCTATAATGAAAAAATCCCACTAGTATATCAAAATGACAAAATAGGAGACTCTCTATCATGAAGATCATGGTGCTACTTTGAAGCACAAGTGTGGAAAAGGATAGTAACATTGTCCCTTCTCTCTTTTCTCTCACTTTTTTATTTGGGCTTCTTTGCCCTCATTTTTTTATAAAGTCCAAAGACTCATCCAAACTTGTGAGGGAATCATAGCTTCCATCATCCTTTCCTAATGTGGGACAATGCTCTAATAATGATGATCATCACACTTTCATTTACATACAACTCAAGAATTATAACTCGATGCTAGAACAAGATATGAATCTATATGAATGCCTCCGGCGGTGTACCGGGATGTGCAATTATCAAGAGTGTCATGCATAAAAAATATGAACGGCGGCCTTGCACAAATACTATGCCAACTGCATGATCATGCAAAGCAATATGACAATGATGGTGTGTCACATCCCTAGTTCTGGTAATGCCTAGTGCTAGCATCTGGTGATGCATCATGTTTAAATTTCAGTTAAACTTGAAATGGGGAATGTCCAAACCCTAGCACCAATGTAATTGAAATAGGGTTAACCTAAAATATTTTCAGTGAACCCAAAATGGCTTTCAAAAATGTTCATCATTTTCGGAAAATGATGTAAACAACAACTAGAGGTGATGCACATTTTTCCTATCCATGTTGTATTTTAAATTAATCCATATTGTATCTTGAATTGGGGCAAATATGTTCTATAAATATTCCTGTTGCTCCAATAATTCTGTAAATTTGTGAGGGGCTTTGGAATAATCCCTTTAGTCCCTGCAAAACTATCAGAAGCAACTAAATTAGTTTGGGTCAAAACCCAAATTAAAACAAATGTCAAAAATAGAAAAACAGAAACAAAATGAAAAAAAGGGAACACTTACCTGTCAGCCCAGCCCACCTGGTGACTTGCCAGTCATCTTCAACCTCTGCCAGTAGGCAGAGGGAGAGACATCGCACGCGGCCGAGTGCGGCACCTCCTGCTTCGCGCCGGCTATCCTCCCCCAAGTCCACCTGCGCGCCCAGGAGATGAGGACGACCCCCTCTCACTTTCCCCTCCTTCCTCTGCCTCGCCCCCTTCTTCTGGCCTCTCATCCTCGCGCCGTCGAGCACACCCGAGACCGCCGCTCACCATAGCCATGGCCACCGTGCTCCCCTCGCCTCCCCACCGGGTGTGAAATCTCCGCCGACGTCCTCTACATCGATGGACACGAGTGCCGAGCGCCCCAACGCGCTGAAGCGACCGCCACAACATCGCCTTCCAGCCTCGGCCGCTAAGATCGCCATCGCCATTTCGTCGCCGTCTCCGCCTCCCCGAGCACGCCGTCTACCTTGTCCGACTCGCTGTGAGATCCTGCGTCGAACCCCCCTAACCCTGTTGCCTTTCGCTCGCCGTTGCCGCCATCCCATTGACGACCGTAGCACGCCGCCGCCCCAGCTCGCCGTCGGCGTAGCTCCGATGACCATTTGGTCACGCGCCGGTGCCCAACGTGCTCAAAACATCTCCGCCAACCCATAGCCACCAGCACCTCTCCCTCCCGTGCTCTCTAGCGCTGAACCCGACTGCTCCCGAGCACCGCCGCCGGTAGAGCTCGCCGTCGCCCTAGCTAGCGACCACCTCTCGCAGCCATGCAGCCACCATTCAAGGCGCGAGAGCTCAAGCTCTCCAGCGCACCCATCCACGCGACCTACCGTCGCGGAAATGACTGGAACGGCGAACGCCGTCGCCTCTGCTTACGCCGGCGACTAACCGCCGACCTAATCCGGCCATTAGGGCCTAAACAACCTGCTAATCACCCCCTAGAGCCACTGCAAGTTGGTCCCCGTGCCTGTTTAGGATAGTCTAATTTTCTGTTTAGATTAGTTCTAATCCCGTGGAGCCCACGTGTCAGCTTTGATTTGGCCCAGTCAGCGTTGACCGGGCCCAGTCACCGACCAATGGGACCCACTAGTCAGTTTGACCTGGGCCACCCAGTTGACCTGCTGACATCACAATGACACAGTGCTGATGTCATAATTGTTTTCTGGATTTTAAATAAATCAAAAATGATTTATTTATTTCAGAAAATATCCTAATCTTCTAAAAATCATAGAAATTAGACCGTAGCTCGGAATGAAATAAGTTATATATGAAAAATTATCAGAAAAAATCCAATCTATCCATCTACACAATTTTCATGCATGTTGGAACAACTTATAGTTGATGAATAAGGCAAATCAAATGTTTGGCATTTAAATAATCACATATGGAGTTTGAATTTGAATTTAGTGTTCAGACCTACTCCATTTAAATCATTGCTAGCTGCATTAGCTCAAATCATAGCATATTGCGATGTCACATTCATGCATCATATTGTTGCATTGCATTGATTGTGTTCCCTCTTGTTTGCCGATGGTTGTTCCCCCTCGATAGACGTATGTTCCGACGATGAGTTCGATGACACCGATGAAGAGCTATATCATATTCAGAAGTGCCAGGCAAGCAAAAACCCCTCGTTCATTCTGATACAATCCCACTCTCTCGCCTCTGCTCTCTTTTACTGCATTAGGACAACAACGATTCAACTGTTACATGATGTGGTAGTTGAACCCCTTTCCTCTGCATGACATGTCATTGCCACAGTAAATAGATGAAACCCACTAGCATGAGTAGGAGTTGTTTGAGCCCTTATGTGCCTACTCATTCATGCTTGTTGTCATGCCTGCTACTTCTTAGAGTTGAGTCAGGACTGATCCATCGGGGATGAATTGGAATGTGGTGAACATGTCCTACCGTTGAGAGCTAAGTGTGTGAACACGATTTGGTAAAGGTAGCGGTGAGAGGCCATGTAGGAGTACATGGTGGGTTGTCTCATTGAAACCGTCCTTAGGAACCGAGTTCTGTGTTTGTGATCCATGAACAGCTACTACCACACGTTGGGCCCTCAAATATGACCCCGCTCGACTTATTAACCCCCATGTCCTCTGTCCAGGAGTTGCAAGTAGTTTCTGGTGTTTGTAGTATGCTGGAGGCCGTGCGTAGCGCTGACCCGTGGGGTGGGCTGTGATGTGTTAGGCACGTGGCACGGTGTACCGGGATGCCCGTTTGGTGCCTCGGGAAACCTGCACACATTGTTCGGGGCCGTAGTGGAAACCTCGGCCGGACTCCTTGCGGATGGAACCTAAATAGGCGATAAACCTGGACTAGGGACTTATGTGGTTAGTCAGGTCGTGGTCTACACCCACGTCGGCTTTCGCTTGAAGTCTTCCGAGCACATGTCGTGTGCAGACGCTAAGTGGTGGAAACATGTGTGAAGAAGTACACCCCTGCAAGGTTATAAATGATCTATTCGAATAGCCGCGTCCGTGGTAAAGGACTTCTGGGTTGCCTATACAGTTCATAGATAAGTGAAAGTGGATACTCTAAAATGCGCAAGATAAGTGTGAGTGCTATGGATGGCCTTCTCGTAGGGAGACGGGAGCGGTTCCATAGTGGTGTATTGATTGGTGAATATGTGGACTCGTGTGCGCCACCTCAAAAGAGTTAGTTGCAGACGTAGTTCAGGATAGCCACCGAGTCAAAGCTGGCTTGCTGCAGTTAAACTACACCACCCCCTTTGTTGATACCGATGCATATGTAGCTAGATCTGATGTAAGTCTTGCTTGGTACATTTGTACTCACGTTTTCTTAATTTATGTTTTGCAGAGAGACTTCAGTCTCACTAGTAGTTCCGCGTGGACTTCGTCGTTTAGCTTGTTACCTCGGCTACGATCTTGTACCCTTTGGAGGGTCTTGTAGATAGATAGGCTAACTAGCCTTCTCTCTTTTCAGATGTCTGTACTCAGAGATGTTTATGCTTCCGCATGTGCTTGTTGCTTGTATGACTTGAATGATGGGTCATCAGACACATGTTTGTAATATCTGGCTCCTCGGAGCCTAATGAATAAATACTTTGAGTCATAGAGTTATGTTGTGATGCCATGTTGTATTTGCACATATTGAGCATATTGTGTGTATGTTATTGAAATGCTCGGTATGTGTGGGATCCGACAACCTAGTTGTTTATTCTTGGTAGCCTCTCTTATGGGGAAATGTCTCCTAGTGCTTCCACTAAGCCATGGTAGCTTGCTACTGCTCTGGAAAACTTAGGCTGGCCGACATGTGTCCTTCTTAGTTCCTGTGTCTATCCCTACGGGGAAATGTCATGCGGTGTCTACCGGAGTTCTGTTAGCTTGCTACAACCCGTATTCACTCACTGATAACCGACATGTTCATTGCTGGGTCATGTATGCCTGTCCCTATAAGTTAGTGCCACTTTGGATTCATGACTAGTCATGTCGGCCCGGGTTCTCTGTCATATGGATGCTAGCGACACTATCATATACGTCAGCCAAAAGGCACAAACGGTCCCTGGCCAGGTAAGGTGGCACCCGTGGGAATACCGTGCGTGAGGCCGCAAAGTGATATGATGTGTTACATGCTAGATCGGTGTGACTTAGGATCGGGGTCCTGACATGGTGCATTTCGTAATAAAATGGAATGGTGGTAGTTGCATGGCAATATATCTCGGAACGGCTATGGAAATGCCATAATAGGTAGGTATGGTGGCTCTTTTTAGGAAGGTATATGGTGGGTTTAATGCACCGGCGAAGGTTGCATGATACTAGAGAGGCTAGCAAAGTTCCATGGACTCAACATTAGTCATAAAGAACTCATATACTTATTGCAAAAGTTTATTAGCTATCAAAAGAAAGTACTACACGCATGCTCCTCGGGGGATAGATTGGTAGGAAAAGACCATCCCTCGTCCCCGACCGCCAATCATACAGAAGACAATCAGAAAATAAATCATGCTCCGACTTCATCACATAACGGTTCACCATACGTGCATGCTACGGGATCGCAAACTTTAACATAAGTATTTCTACCAATCCACAATTACTTACTAGCATGACTCTAATATCACCATCTTTATATCTCAAAACAAATGCAAGGAATCAAACTTCTCATAGTATTCAACACTCTTCATATGAAAGTTTTTATTATATCCTTTTGTGTGTCCCTTTGAAAAGGTGTCTACAGCAAGGATGATTGTGGCAAATAAAAAGCACAGACTCATATCATACAAGACGCTCCAAGTAAAACATATATCATGTGGTGAATAAAAATATAGCCTCAAGTAAATTTACCGATAGATGAAGACGAAAGTGGGGATGCCATTCGGGGCATCCCCAAGATGTCATCCCCAAGCTTAGATGCTTGTTTGTCCTTGAATATTACCTTTGGGTGCCTTGGGAATCCCCAAGCTTAGGCTCTTGCCACTGCTTATTCCGTTGTCCATCAAATCTCTACCCAAAACTTGAAAACTTCACAACAAAACTCAACAAAAAACTCATGAGATCTGTTAGTATAAGAAAACAAATCACCACTTTTTGGTACAGTTGTGTGATACATCCATTTTGCATCATGCTTTTATATTGATATTTATTGCATTATGGGCTGTTATTACACATTAATCACACTACTTATGCATTTTCTCTCTTATTTTACAAGATTTACATGAAGAGGGAGAATGCCGGCAGCTGGAATTTTGGACTGGAAAAGGAGGAAATATTAGAGACCTATTCTACACAACTCCAAAAGTCCTGAAACTTCATGGAGAATTATTTTGGAATATATTAGAAATATTGGACGTACAAAGCACCACAGGGGGGCCACCAGCCATCCACAAGGGTGGGGGGCGCGCCCTACCCCCCTAGGCACGCCCCCTGCCTTGTGGGCCCCCTGGCAGGCCTCCGGTGCCCATCTTCTGCTATATGGTGTGTTTTGACCTGGAAAAAAGTAGAAGGAAGCTTTCGGGACGAAGCAATGCTGTCTCAAGGTGGAACCGAGGCAGAACCAATCTAGGGCTTCTGCGAAGCTGTTCTACCAGGAAACCTTCCCTCCCGGAGGGGGAAATAATCGCCATCGTCATAACCAACGATCCTCTGATCGAGAGGGGGTCAATCTCCATCACCATCTTCACCAACACCATCTCCTCTCAAACCCTAGTTCATCTCCTATATCTGATATTTGTCTCAAAAACTCAGATTGGTACCTGTGGGTTGCTAGTAGTGTTGATTCCTCCTTGTATTTGATGCTAGTTGGTTTATTTGCTGGAAGATCATATGTTCAGATCCTTAATGATAACTAATACTCCTCTGATTATGAACATGCACTACTGTAGGATGCTGCTAACGCGACACTACGATCAGAGACCCTTCGACGAAACTGTGTGGGATGCAATAATCGCAAACGGTGGTGCAAAAAAACCATCAAAAAACATGCAAAATGTTTGCAATGATGGATGCATCAAACACGGTTCAGTATTTGGTTGTGTGTGGGATGTGGGGCATACGGTTCAGTTCAATGAACTGTTTGCGATGAGGCGGAACGAAAGAAACGGGCAGCCAGATGAAGGTGTGTGCGATATCACTACGAAAAAAAGACACATCCGTGACATTTTTGGCCGAATGGATTTTCTTTCCTGACATGCTTATGACACTTCTATGACGACAATTGTGACAAAACCCGGTATCATCATAGATGTGGTGGACTCCTACTTCTATGACAAAAAATCATGACAGAAAATGGGCTCTTCGTCCTGGGCGGGCCAGAGACGCGGCCGCATGACATTGTTTGGGTCGTCCATGATAGAAAAAACCGTGGTAGAAGCGAGGGCGAGGAAAATATCGGGGAGTTCCCGGTTACGGTGGGTGGTCGGGGGCCGAGCGATGCACGTTTCTCTCTTACACGTACGCGCGTGTGTGCGAGGCGTTGGGTTCTAACTAAACCCGAGCGAGGCGTTCGCCTACTGAACCCGAGCGATTGCACTGCAGGCTACACGTTACTGAACCCGAGCGATCGATCAATCTGGCTGTTAACTGAACCCGATCAAGCGATTCCTTTGCTACTGCTGCTAACTGAAGCCAATCGAACCTGCTGCCTCTTGATGAACAGTGATCATGGTTGGGGGTTGGATCAAAAGTTCCCGGTGGGGGGTTGGATGAACAGGACCCCGTGGTAGTATAGGCTGTTGCCGCTGGATGAATAGGACCCCGGTCGAGCCGGTTGGGGGTGGATGAATAGGACCCCGTGGAGGGCTGGAGGAACAGGACCCCATGGAGGGCTGGTTTAACAGTAGCCGGTGGAGGGCTGGATGAACAGTAGCCCATGGAGGGGTGGTTGAACAGGACCCCATGGAGAGGGCTGGTTGAACAATAGCCGGTGGAGGAACGGTGGAGGCTGGATGAATAGGAGCCCGTGGATCAACAGTTGTAGGTGGAGGCTGGAGGAGGTCGACTGTCTGTGAAACAAACCCTGGGTCTGTTGCCCAGACTGTGCACAGGCACGAGAGCAAGGACCAAGAGATTTGAAGAACTAATATGCAGCTCAGAGGGACAAAGATCAAGCCAGAGGAGCAAGATATCGGCAAGAGAAGGGCCTCCCTTGCCAGGCAGGCGAGCCCGGCAAGGGGCGAGGTCACCACCAGAAGCGAGCAATCAAGGCTTCCCGGCAGAGCCTGTCGGGGATCGCGGGGGGTTGAACCACCCCACCAACCACTCAAGCACGACCCACGTCATCGATCAGTGTGGTGTCAATCCGGAAGGTGATTAAGTGGCAGCCATTCGCCACATGGCAGCCATTTCCTACAGAAGAAGCCTACAAATGACACCCGTCCTGCGACGTGTCAAGGGAACAAGCGCGGAGCTGGCGAGACAGCCCAGCAAGCCTTGCCGGGCAACCAACGATGTGACACTAAGCCATGCATCTAATGCACCCTATCAGCCCGCGGAGTTAGGTATGATAGCACTGTTTGCAATCATATTAGTGGATAATGACCACTTTGCCATTGTGGTGACCCCTTAAATTTTAAAAGGAGGCCCATGGCACCCGTAGGAAGGGTTGAAAGTTGAGGAACCCACTCCACCATACGCGTGTAGTCGTTGCTGCCCTACGGCAACCCTGCGGGGCAAAGTGTACTGCGTTCCACCATTCCCATTTCATCATCAATCCACTAAAGCAGGAGTAGGGTCTTACGCCTTGCGGCGGCCCAAACCTGGGTAAATTGCTTGTGTGCTCTCTGCCATGCTGCCGTGCGCTGGTCTGCTCTTCGTGCAATGTGCCATCCCCCTGCCGAACCATCAAGGGGCCTCCTAGTCCCATAGGTGTCCTGGATATTCCGTGACATCTTTGGCGCGACAGGTAGGGGGAGCGCTTGCGCGAACCTGAGAGCGTGTGCAGTGCGTCATCTTCATCACCATCTTCATCTTCGACGACACCATCGACCATGGCACCTAAGAATAAGAAGTCCGGCCCTTCAGCCCACCCTTCCACCTCAAAGGCTCCGCCGCCCGCAACCTCTAATGTTGTGAGGGATGCGGAGACGAGCGAGGACGTGAGCACTGCTGGGGTCATAGTTGGAGCAGGTGGCGCCATCACCGCTTCCCTCGCGGCCGACACGGGAGTTGTAGATGTCGGAGGAGAACGGCATCAGCAATGCCTTGGCGGTCACGCTCCACAACGTGTGGG
This sequence comes from Aegilops tauschii subsp. strangulata, assembly GCF_002575655.3. Taxonomy (NCBI): domain Eukaryota; kingdom Viridiplantae; phylum Streptophyta; class Magnoliopsida; order Poales; family Poaceae; genus Aegilops; species Aegilops tauschii. The sequence continues at coordinate 225,779,432 of NC_053038.3, forward strand.
CGAGGGGGTCACTCCGTCTGCACCCTCTCCTCCCATCGACAGGCACAACCACAGCAACGACGCTCGGTCCGGGGTGAACCATCGCCCTCCAGCCACCTCCACCACGCGAGAGACCGCGGCCCATGTGCCTCCTCCCGGACGAGTCGACCAGACCACTGGGCTCGACGGAGCCGCTCACCCTCGAGCACCACCGTCGTGTGACCCCGCTGCCCAGGTGGTCGTCCCACAACTGCGTGGACATGACACCCCCGCCGTCGCCGCCGCTGGCACCTTCAGGAGCCGGGTGATCATGCGGTCGAAGTCATCAACATCTATGCCAAGCAATGCCACGGAGGCTATGGCGCGAGCTCAGTTGCTGCTGAGGTTTCCGCCAGCGGCTGAGCAGATGGATGAATGGCGTGCTACCATCCAGAGCCTGCCCGGTTTCGCCGAAGCTGGGGGCTCACGGCGTGCGGGCCTGCCACGACCTCCCCAAGCGACAACAACCGCCAGCACTACTGGCCGAGTAGAGGGGGCCGTCCACACGGTGCAGTCCACACCACGGCTACCGACGCGGGCGCAGTTGAATCAAGACCCCGACGACATCTCGATGGCCTCTTCTGACCCTCAAGCATGTCCAGGCCAACGTCGAGCCCCGGAGGATAGGCTGCGTGTATGATCAAAAGTATGTCTAGAGGGGCGGGGTGATTAGACTACTTGACCAAATAAAAATCTAGCCTTTTCCCAATTTTAAGTCTTGGCAGATTTCAGCATCTTAACACAAGTCAAGAAATCAACCTACACATGCAAATCTAAGAGTATAGCAGTGGAATGTAAATCATTGAATATGAAGGTAAAGGGGAGGAGTTTGGAGGGAGCAAATGCAATGTAGACACGGAGATTTTTGGCGTGGTTCCGATAGGTGGTGCTATCGTACATCCACATTGATGGAGGCTTCAACCCACAAAGTGTAATAGCTGCGCGAGTCCACGGAGGGCTCCACCCACCAAGGGTCCATGAAGAAGCAACCTTGTCTATCCCACCATGGCCATCGCCCACGAAGGACTTGCCTCACTAGGGTAGATCTTCACGAAGTAGGCGATCTCCTTGCTCGTACAAACTCCTTGGTTCAACTCCAAAATCTTGACGGAGGCTCCCAAGTGACACCTAACCAATCTAGGAGACACCACTCTACAAAAGGTAATAGATGGTGTGTTGATGATGAACTCCTTGCTCTTGTGCGTCAAATGATAGTCTCCCCAACACTCAACTCTCTCACACAGATTTGGATTTGGTGGAAAGATGATTTGAGTGGAAAGCAACTTGGGGAAGGCTAGAGATCAAGATTCTTGTGGTTAGATTGGAATATCTTGGTCTCAACACATGAGTAGGTGGTTATCTCTCAGAAAATGAAAGCTGGAAGTGTAGGGGTCTCCTCATGAATGGAGGAAGGGTGGACGGGTATATATAGCCTCCACACAAAATCTAACCGTTACACACAATTTACCAAACTCGGTGAGACCGAATAGTCAAACTCGGTCAGACCGATTTAGTTGAAAATGTGAACGTTAGGATTTTTGGTGGGACTGACATGTCAACTCGGTGGGACCGATTTCATTAGGGTTAGGGCATAACGTAATCTCGGTGAGACCGATCACATAAAATCGGTGGGACCAATTTCTGTAATAGGCAAACAGAGAGTTGGTCAGGCAAACTCGGTGGGACCAATCGCTCATTTCGGTGAGACTAAAACATTACAAAAAGGAAACAAAGAGTTTGCATTGCGAACTCGGTGGGACCGATCGCTCATCTCGGTTAGACCGAAATGTTACGAAGGGAAACAGAGAGTTTGCAATCCCATCTCGGTGAGACCGAAATCCCTATCGGTGAGATCGAACTGATTAGGGTTTCTGGCTATGGCTATGTCAAACGAACACGGAGGCGCCGGATAGATAAAATCGGTGGGGCTGAGTTTGAATTTTCGTTTGGTACATATGTAGAAATGAGAAAGTGGTTTAGGGCTTTAGAGCATATCACTAAGCATTTTGAGCAAGCAAGCCATTAGGCAACACCTCACCCCCTTTTAATAGTATTGGATTTTCCTATACACTCAATGTGATCTTGGATCACTAAAATGAAAATGTAGAGTCTTGAGCTTGAGCCAATATTTGTCCTTAGTTCAATGAGCTATATGTTGTTAGGAATTACCAAAACCACCCAGGGATAGTTGCACTTTCAATCTCCCCTTTTTGGTAATTGATGACACCATATAGATCAAAGCTTCGACAAATGATAATAAGATTGAAATACATTGTCGCTTTGAGAAGTATGTGATAAGAAAGAGCGCCCCCCTAAATTTGTGCATTATTTAAGATTTGCTTTTGAATGCAAATGCACAATCGATTAGGATCATGGGTTACTCTTCCATGTCACATACATCTTGGTGCAGTGCTCAAAATGATAGAAAATAAAGTATGCACTCATCACCAAGGCAAAGTGAATGATCATACATGAGAGATAAGTAATAGCATCATTCAAGTACAAGCATTAAGGTATGATATGATCAAACACATGACCATACATGTATCTCACACACATAAACATGAAGTATCATCCAAGCAAGCACACAAATAAGTGTCATCAAAAGAGCAAAAGAGATAGCAAAAAGAAGTAAGCTCTCTCTCTCTCGAAGCCTATGATCTATACACTTTCTCCCCGTTTGGCAACAAGTTACCAAAAAGCTCGAAAATGCATAGTGCTATGCGTCTCTCTAGGCTTGATCTTCGGGAGGTGGCGTTGAGAGGACTCCAAGGATGAAAGCATCTGTTGAAGTTGTTGGAGCTGGTGGAGTGGCAACTGGAGGTGCTACTGATGCTGTGGCTACAGGTGCTGATGTAGTAGCTCTTATGTCTGTCACAGGCACTACTGCAAATCTCTGAGCCCTAGGCACTCTCTAAAAGGCATCCGTGATAGCTTTCCCTTTCTTCTCCCCACCTTCTTCCTAGAGCTGCTCAACAGTTGTCTGCATCTCTCTCACTTTCAAGTCAAGATTGTCGGTGTACAAAAGGAGGGCCGCACTTTTGTACCCCTTTACCTGTGCACGGGCAGTCAGAGCCGCGCCCACGGTCACACCAAGCAGAACAAGGGAGGTGAGCCAAGGTAAGACCGAAGCCCAAGATAACTAGAGCAATGCCAAGGCCAAGACCACAAAGAGCAGAGGGACGAAGCAGGTTCCCCCGGCAAGACCCTTGCCGGGGCAGCTCACCCTACACCAACAGAGCGAGCCACCCTTGAGCCCACGGTCTCCAACATCACGTTGGGCCAGGGCTCGGGAGGCACCTCCATGGTGTCATGCAGATCTTTGTGAAGACAAGGAACACCCAAGATCAGGTGAGAATTAGAAGACGACGATCCTCGGCAAGATCCTTGCCGAGGAAGGCCACGAGACCCCCGGCAAGATCCTTGCCGGGGATGACAGCGCGCCACAGCAAGACCCTTGCCGGGCCACCCGGCAAGGCCCTCGCCAAAGACGACAGCAGGGCCACTGCCAGGCCCACGCCAACCAAGTTTCCACCGCCGTTCACATGCAGCTGCCAGCCCAACCAGCTGAGCGGGCACCTGCGTGGCAACATGCAGCTCCCAGGCCAACTCAACAAGCGCCTGCGTGGCGGCATGAAGATCTTCATGGAGGCTCCACCACCGCGCCACCTCAGCTGCCTGCCTGCCTACGTGGAGCCGCATGCGTCGCTGGCCAGGGCGCGTGTCGAAGCAAGGAGGAGCGGCGACGGACAGGATGGGCCTCGCCCCGTCCCCAATAAATCAAGGGGACACCTAAGCTACGCATTAAATGTGTCTTGTCCTGTAATACGAGCGATAAGCTCATAGCACTGTGCGCCTTTCCACCTCCTGTGTGCCACTGTGGCAACCCCTTTCGACTATAAAAGGAGGCCCATGGCATACTGGTGAAGGATTCGGCTCTTTGGAACCACACACTCACCACAGCTAGTTTGAGAGCTCAAGAACTCTCTGAAATACACCCACCAAAGCAGGACTAGGGGTTTACGCATCCTCGCGGCCCAAACCTGGGTAAATGATCCTTGTGCTGGTTACTAATCCTGCTCTTCTCGCAACCCTGCGCCCCGGCAACCGTAGTAGGGATTCTTGTGATCCCATAGGTGTCGTTTTCCCTGACAAAGATCATAGAATTTTGTTTCAATGATCCTCTCTAGGCTCTCTTGATTCTGAGTCAGGGCGGCCAGTTCTTTCTCAATCCTCAAAGTTTCTTGAATAAGATATCCAAGTTGATCTTGCTTAGACTTGAGAAACACTTGAGAAGCGTCTTCAACACTTGGCATTTTGGCCGCCTTCTTAGCTTTTGCTTTCTCCCACTTCTCTTGATCCTCTAAAGATGTGGGATCTTCATCATTCATGACAAATATGTTGTCCTCAAAGTCAGGCCTCAAGGGAAGATGTTCCTTGTCCAATAAGTATGTGCCTGTGCCCATCTTGGAGTTGATGAGCATATGGATGTGTGGAGCATACCCACATGATCTCTTCTGATCTGCAACTGTCCTCTTGATTGTCTCAAAAATCAGACTCATCACTTTGAACTTCTGGGGCACATCAAACAACTGCAGGAAATTTATGGAATGGCCTATGATCATCCTATGATCTCCTGATTTGGGCAACAAGGTGTGCCTCAAGATAGTGTTGATGGTGGTCAGACCAGACAACAGATAATACACAGAGCCCATCTTGTTAGTCTCCAAGGCTTTGTCAGGAATCTCCTTGTACATGTTAGCCATGGAGTTGTGATCTTTCTTCTTCTTGGCATAGACATCTATGTCATGCTCATGCTCTGCAGGGTCATTTATCAGCTTGGCCCATTCAGCAACTGTTGATTGGTACCTTGTACCTTCAGACATCCAAATTATCCTTCCATCAGGATAGAAATGAGCTGTGGAATAGAATTGCATAATGAGCTTATCATTCCACTAGGTGAGTTTCTGACCCACAAAAGTGTCTACTCCACATAGTCTGAAGCTCTCATGTACTCCTGAAAAGTGGTCTTCATTGTTGTCGATGTATTTCCAATCTGCCCACTTCATATCACACACTATGGGCTTCTTGTCAAGCAGAATAGTTTCACAGAAGTCCTGCTGCTCCTTGGTGTGGAACCTATAATCCACAGCAGTCCTTCTCCTCACAGCACATGGATCTGATTCTCTCCATAATCTGAGACCTGCATCTTTTCTTATTTTCATATTCTCTGCCATTGGATGATTGTCATCATGGTTAGGGATCTTGGGCTTTAGCTTCCTAAGCACTTGGGCTTCAACTTCTTCTTCTTCTTCAATCTTTGGCACTGTGGCCTTGTTCTTCTCAGCAGCTAGTATATTCCTTGTGCTCTTCTTTGGTGCAGTCTTGGGGGCTGGAGCAGAAGCTTTGGGGGCTGTCTTGAGCTTAGAAGGGGCAGCCCCAGACTTGATGGCATGCCCCATCAGCTTTTGAGCTTTGGGTGCTGGTGCAGCATGCTCTTCCTCTTCTACCTCTTCTTCATCATCAGAGGAGTGCTTCTCAAATTCTGCCATGGGATCCACTTTCTTGCACCATCTCCCTCTCTTCCTTTCCATCTTCTTCTTGCCCTCACCAGCAGCCTCTCCACCAGTAGATTTGGAAGTTTCAAGAGTGGAGGCTCTGGTGTCGGGGGAAACGACACCTATGGGATCCCGGGGAATCCCTTCTACGGTTGGCGGGGCGTGGAGCTGCGCAAAGAGCAGGTCTAAAAGATCAGCGCAAGGGGATTTTTACCCAGGTTCAGGCCGCAAATGATGCGTAAAACCCTAGTCCTGATTTTGTGTATATTTTGTGTTCTTGAGCTCTTGAACTAGCTGCGGTGCATGCCCAGTCCAAAAAGTCCGAATCCTTCCCTAGTACGCCTCAGGCCTCCTTTTATATGTCAAAGGGGTCGCCACAGTGGCACACAGGAGGTGGAAAGTATCTATAGTATACAAGTTTATCGCCTGACACCGTATGACAAACACATTTAATGCACTGCCTACGTGTCCTCTTGCTTTATCAGGGGCGGCAACAGAGCTCATCTCGTCCGTCGCCGCCTCGCCCTGCTTCAACGCGCGTCCAAGCTGACGAGGCATGCAGCGCCATGCTGGCTGGCTGGTTGCTGAGCTGGTGCGGTGACAGGGTCTTCACGAAGATCTACATTCCACCACGCAGGTGCTTCACTAGTTGGCCTAGAAGCTGCATGCTGCCACGCAGGCACTCGCCTAGTTGGTGGGTGCGGGCCTAGCCGTGGCCCCGCAGATGTCCCCGGCAAGGGTCTTGCCAGGGTCTCGCGGGCGTCCCCGGCTAGGATCTTGCCGGGGGTCTTCGGCCGTCTCCGGCAAGGATCTTGCCGGGGGCCTTCGTCTTCTGGTCCTTATCTAGACTCGCAGGCCTTTTGTCTTCACAAAGATCTGCATGCCACCATGCGGCCACCCCTGAGTCTTGGTCCCGACGCTGTAGATGGTGTCAGAGCTCTCAGGCTCAAAGGTGGCCGCCTTGCTGGTGTTGGGCAAGTCGCCCTGGCAAGGCCCTTGCCAGGGCTATGCAGGCCGCCCCGGCAAGGGTGTTGCCAGGGGGAATCCATCTTTCCCCTTTGCTCTTCGCGCCTCTGGCTTGAGTACTACCTTGGCAGTCTTGTACCTTTGCTTCTTCTGCCCCGCCAAGCATGGCTGCAGGTGTGGCTATGACTACCCGTGCACAAGTAAAGGGGTACAGAAAGGCTCCTACTTTTGTACACTAAGAGGAGCCCCCGGGCCTGGGCCACACATAAGCATGAAGCGTTGTTGGGCCAAGCCCAGAACGGTGCGCGAGCACACGTGGCAGAGTTTTTACTGTGGTAACTTTTTTGCCAGTTGCGCTTCCCCACGACCCGCATTGAGTGGGCTACGTGGGGATCGTGCGTGGAACGGTCGCAACCCGCTTGCGTCACCCTATGGTGAATAGTAAAGAGGCAGCCCGCGTCTTCAACATAAAAGAGAGGAAACCGCAAGGGCGCTGCTCATTTACCCCCCACGCCTTTTCTAATCTTGGAACCGCCGTTCCCCTCTTCTTCTTCAAACGCAAATCGAAGCTTTCACCTCTGCTCGCCGCCACCGCGCCCCTATTGCCCTTGATCCCTCACCCCCTCTCAGCCGCCATGGCGCCCAACACAAGCAAGAGCAAGGGAGCGGCCATGGACGCCGGGGGGAAGGAGGCGCCGGAGAGCGAGCTGGTGGAGCTGCGGACGCAGTACGCCCTCTTCACCTCGATGGTCAACGCGCTCACCCTCAAGGAGTAGTTTAGGCCCCTGTGTGGAAGGGAGACATTGGGGCATCCCACCGCACGCATCGTCCCCGCCTCCTTCGCCAAGGCCGGTCCAAATCGATATCCTTTCTTTGTCGACTATTTCTCCTGCGGGCTTTGCCCCCCTTTCTCAGATTTCTTCAACGACATCATGCACACCTATGGCTTCCACCTTCTGGACCTTACGCCGAATGCCATGGCGTGCACGGCCTTCTTTGCCCATCTTTGCGAGGGATTCGCCGGAGTGCACACCAACACGACGCTCTTCCGGCATTACTTCACCCCTCGCATCGAGCCAGGGGGCGCCATCTCTGGCTGCATCACTTGGATCCCGAGGACCCAGAGCAAGGGCACGTACCCGGAGGGTGCCCAGAAGGAGAGGTGGGACGAGTGGCAGGGCCGATGGTGCTGGATCGAGGAGGCAGATCTGCTGGAGTTCTGTCGGGTCCGTTGGAGGCCGCCAGTCCGCAACAAGGACTGGGATGATGTCGACGCGGACGACAAGAAGCTCATGGTTACCACCACCAGGATCCATCGCCTCACCTCGGCCGGGCTCACTCCGGAGATGATAGGGCTGACTTCATTCGCCGCCGGATTGCCCCACTACACAACAAGGGGAGGTCGGCCTGGGATTTTAGGAATGCGGCTGATATCATGAGGCTCCGCCCTGGCTTGAACCACAACTTCACGGTCCTGCAGCATGCTCATTATTGTCAGAGGCTTTTCCAGCTCAAAGTTGACAAGGTCGGCAGGGTCGAGAGGACCGGCAAGGCCGAGAAGTCCGGCAAGGCCGCCAAGGCCGGCAAGTCTGACAGCCTGTTCGGGTTGCCGGCGGGGGTAGTCCCGTTGAGCAACAACTCTTGCCTGACCGCCATCATCGCCATGATGCCGGTTTTCAACGCATACAGCATCGGTTGAGCCGAAAGCGGAGCTGGTGCAAGCCTTCTTCGACAACTTGTCGGAGAGGTATGTTCGTGACGAGCCGCAGCTCATCCGCGACACCACTGAAGAAGAGCTGGCGTACATTGCCGCCAGGGCGGAGGAGGCAGCACTTGCCGAGGAGGCCGGCAGCCTCGGCACTACGGAGGACGAGGCCGACGTGGCCACAGAAGAGAGGGATTTTGCCGAGTGGATGGGGTCTGCCGGGGAACCCAGCGGCGCCAGCGCTGGGGTCCCCCTTGTTGAAGAAGTGGTCGAGGAGTCGGCCAAAGAGGGGACAGATGCGGATGACTCCTCAGCCCCAGGGAGGAAACGCGTCCTGCGGCGGGCTAGTTCGGGCGAGCCGGTGCGGCCCGGCAAGACCGCGCAACGCAACGGGCCCAGGCACAGCCCGTGCGCCAGACGAGGGCTGCGGCAGCAAAGAAGGCGGCGGCCACTGCTTCCTCCTCGTCCAAGCTTCCTAGGACGACATCCCCTTCTCCTCCCCTTGCGGCGCCGCCCCGAAGGCCGACTTCGATCTTGGGTCCTTCAGCCCGAAGAGGAAGAGGAGGCCAGCAGAGGAGGACGAGTAAGCACCTTGCCCTTCATCATTTCTTGACCCTCCGCCCGTGCCATCTTTCCCTGACTTGATTTTATCTTCACAGTGACACGGAGACGCTGGCCCAAAGGGCGGCGAAGAGGGCCAAAGCTTCGACGGGCGATGAGCCCCCGGCGAGCGCTCCGCGCGCGCCGGCGTTGGTGGTGATCAGCCCGGACAGCAGCCCTCGACGCAGCCCCTGCTTCAGCCCCTAGCGTGAGTTCATTATTCACTCCCCATCGATTTGCATTGGGGTGTGTACCCTTGGTGCTGACCTTGCCGGGTTTGCAGGAGGAGAGCGGCAACAGGAGGAGCCGATGAGGGCCACGACTGACACACCGCCCCCGTCAACCACGCCGCCCAGAGGGGTGTCACCCGCAAGGGCATCTACTGCCGAGCCCCCGCGCATGAAGGAGGGGGAGGCAAGCTTGGGCGCTGGTGGCTCCGTCCCGGCAACGAACGTTGGCGGGGAGGGAACCACTTCTTCTCAATTCGGCACGAGTAAGTCGCCTCCCTCCCGTCCCTTGCTATCTCTACCATGCAATGTTCTTTGTTTTCTTCGTCCTGAACTTTGATTTTGGCCTCACTTCATTCTCCCTTCTGGTTTCCAGACCCTCCCTCGACGGACCAGGTGGACGTCGATACTATCATCGAGGAGGTCGCCAAGGATGCCGAAGTCGAGGCCACCAGGATCGCTGCCGGGGAGGCCACAAAGTCCGCCGCCGAGGAGGCCGCCAAGGAGCCTGCCGGGGAGGCCGGCAAGGCTGCTGCCGAGGAGGCTGCCAAGGAGCCTGTCGGGGAGGGGGTGGCCGATGACCAACCCTCCTCCCATGCAGCGCCCGCCCCGGGCAAGTACTTGAGGGTGGGCGATGATCTGTTCATCCGCCTCCGAGGGGCGGCCAGCACCAGAGCGCTAGCCGAAGGGGAGGTTATCGACGATGAGGCGGTCGCCATCACCGGGCTCCAGGTTGTCGACAAACCGAGCACCAGCGGCGGCGGTTCCCAAGAGGAGCAGCTCCTCCGGGCCACGAGCGCTAATTTCCAAAAGCTTCAGGCACTCCACCGTGCCCGCCCGGATAAGGTGAACTCTAGGATGGTGGCCGTGGACAAGGCGGAAGTGGATTTTAGGAGCGCGTCGCTCAGACGCAAGTCTGGTTCGGCGAGGCCTGGGAGGAACTGAGGACCGCCCAAGGTGAGCTGGATGAGCTCAAGCGAAAGCTCCTCCTAAAGCAGGCTAACATAAAAAAGGCCCAAGAGGCGGCGAAGGAATAGGCCGCCAAGAACGAAGCTGGCCGGAGGCAGCAGCAAGCTCTACTGGACAGTCAAGAGGAAGACCTCGTTGCTCGTGAACAGGCGCTTGTCGCCACGCTTCGCGGCAAGGACGAGGAGATCGAGAAGCTCCTCATGCAGTAGACCTAGGAGCTGGAGTGGAAGCACAAGGATGCACTTGATGCCCTGCCCCTGGACCAAGCCGGCAAGGTGGAGAAGCTGGAGCTGGAGTGGGAGGAGTTGAAGAAGGATATCTCAAAGCTGACGGAGGACAGGGACACGGCTAACCGCACTCTGGCGGATTTGCAGGTCACCATCTCCGACAAGACCAAGCCGCTCTCCGAGGCCAACAATTCCATCGATGATCTGAAGCTAAAGCTGGACACCTTGGAAGAGATGCTTTCGGAGGTCAGGGCCCGTGAGCAGACCCTGAACAAGGCCCTTGAGAGCGAGAGGCAGCTGCGGAAGGATGACGCCGCTGACCACAAGGACTATGTGGACAGCGTAAATCTCTGGATCGGCCGCCTCATCGACGTTGCAGAGAAGCTCACCATGCAGCTAGCCGTGATGGGCATGCCGGACATCAGGTACTCCCAGGAGGTGAACATAAGCCCCAATGCCAGGCTGACCTTGTTCTTCGAGCGCATCCTCGACGCCCTGGAGCAGCTCCTCTCCAATCGAGCGACTTATCTGGCCAATGAGGCCCAGAAGCTTTGCCGGAGTGCCCTGACCAAGGTGCTCACCAAGGTGGCGTTCTGGAACCCCAGCGTCGACTTCGCCAACGCGCTTGAGAGCTTGCCAGAGGATTCGGACCTCACGGCACTTGAAGAGCATATCGAGCCCATCATCAGCTGCGTTGACGGAGTCAAGAGGTTGGAAGGCCAGCGCCAAGACTTGCCACCCCGTTTCTCATTGCCGCTGCAAGTTCATGCCCAAGACAATTTCATCTTAAGTTAGAACCGCGGCAACTATCGATGTAACATAACTTTGCAGTATTCTAAAATAGTATGTGCTATCTTCCTGCTTGATCTTTCTTTGTATGTACACACCCTAGGCTTAGTTGGATAGGTTTGTCGCCGTGTAAACCCGTGATGTGGCTTTTTCAGGAACGGATCCTTAGTAGCCTGCCGGGGGCGCTTGCTGCCGGGCAAGCCACCTTGCCATTCTCGGCGCAGCCGCTTGCACCGTTGAGAGGACTCGAAACATAACAAGGGTGTTGCCAATAGCGGAAGGGTTCCCTTGCGTGCAGGTTTTCCATACAAGGAGAAAAATCCTTCGAGGAAGATAACCCTATATAAAGAAAAAGGAAATTTCTCAAGGTTTTGTGTGACTTAGCTTTTCGTCACCACGCGGACGGTGGTCGCGGCTGCAGACGACACCGCTCGCCTGGCTGATGCCACCAGAGTGTGGATGGTTGTTATTGCCCTCTTCCTTGGATCCATCATGACGAAGGAGTCGATGTGTTGACTTTTAGATCAAATTTCACAGCCTCAGCGCCCCCTACCTGGCACGCCCAAGATGTCGTGGGAAACGACACCTATGGGATCCGGGGGAATCCCTTCTACGGTTGGCGGGGCGTGGAGCTGCGCAAAGAGGAGGTCTAAAAGATCAGCGAGAGGGGATTTTTAGCCAGGTTCAGGCCGCAAACGATGCGTAAAACCCTAGTCCTGCTTTTGTGTATATTTGGTGTTCTTGAGCTCTTGAACTAGCTGCGGTGCATGCCCAGTCCAAAAAGTCCGAATCCTTCCCCAGTACGCCTCGGGCCTCCTTTTATATGTCAAAGTGGTTGCCACAATGGCACATGGGAGGTGGAAAGTATCTACAGTATACAAGTTTATCTCCTGGCACCGTAGGACAAACACATTTAATGCGCTGCCTACGTGCCCTCTTGCTTTATCAGGGGCGGCAACAGAGCTCGTCTCTTCCGTCGCCGCCTCGCCCTGCTTCGACCCGCGTCCAAGCTGACGAGGCATGCAGCCCCATGCTGGCTGGCAGGTTGCTGAGCTGCTGCGGTGACAGGGTCTTCACGAAGATCTGCAAGCCACCACGCAGGTGCTTGACTAGTTGGCCTAGAAGCTGCATGCTGCCACGTAGGCGCTCGCCTAGTTAACGGGTGCAGGCCTAGCCGTGGCCCCCCAGATGTCCCCGTCAAGGGTCTTGTCGGGGTCTCACGGGCGTCCTTGGCTAGGATCTTGCCGGGGGTCTTCGGCCGTCCCCGGCAAGGATCTTGCCGGGGGCCTTCGTCTTCTAGTCCTTATCTAGACTCGCAGGCCTTTTGTCTTCACAAAGATCTGCATGCCACCACGCGGCCACCTCTGAGTCTTGGTCTCAACACTGTCGATGGTGTCAGAGCTCTCAGTCTCAAAGGTGGCGGCCTTGCTGGTGTTGGGCAAGTCACCCTGGCAAGGCCCTTGCCGGGGCTATGCAGGTCGCCTCGGCAAGGGTGTTGACGGGGGGAATCCATCTTGCCCGTTTGCTCTTCGCGCCTCTGGCTTGAGTACTACCTTGGTAGTCTCGTACCTTTGCTTCTTCTGCCCTGCCAAGCATGGCTGCAGGTGTGGCTACGACTGCCCGTGCACAAGTAAAGGGGTACAGAAAGGCCCCTACTTTTGTACACCGACATCTGGCCTTTGACATGGGCATCCTCTTTGCAGGAGCCTTCTTGTTCAATCCAGGCTTGGTTGATGCAACTCTAACAAATTCCTTCTTGACAACCTTCTTCTCAGAACTGACCTCCTCCTCAGCAGCTACATAATCTTCATCTTCAGAATCAGAATTCCTTTTCCTCCTCTACCTAGTAGCAGCCCTAGGCAAGTTGCTAGGAGTACTTCTGCTGCCTTCATCATAACTGCCTGAGGGACTGGTGCCCTCACTCAGATTCACCTGTTCTGGCTATCACTCTGATCTGACATGTCTGATACTGCAAACTAACAGTTGACCCTGTGAATAGTTATAGATGAGATAGAGTGGATGAACATCACAAAGTGCAGAGGTTTTCCAAAACAGATGAGTCAAAAACTTGGTTTTAGTTTTCCACAGAAAGCATTTCGGAGCTACCGATTTATTAAACTCGGTGACACCGAAGCAACTTTTGGAGTCTAAACTAGTGAAATCAGTCAGACCGAGAGACAGTTTGGTGACTCCGAGATTGCTAGGGTTTCACTGAGAGTTGAACTCAGTCACACCGATTTGCAAGTTTCGGTCAGACCAAAAATTACAAGTGCAATGGCCTAAGCCAAATCGGTGAGACCGATTTCCACAACTAGGTCAGTTCGAGATGAGTTCGGCGAAAACCTAACCCTAAAATTTTGAATCAAATCTAGTCTAAAGGAAGTTTTTGCTGGACAGGATGATCTCATACATGGTAAGAAACATGGCATTCGCTTTGTGCTAAGAATCAGAGGTAAGGATAGCACAAAGATTCGAACTCATACCCTAGCTCGGTGATGAGCTCGCTACGGCGTCAACGACGGTGTAGAATTTCGTTGACGGCAATGGAGACCAGCGGCGGGAGGTCGCTGGCGACGAGAGGATGATCCGGAGACCCGAGACGGCAGAGCAGGATACGCGCAGGCGAATAGGTTTCGGAGAGATTTCCAAAATTTTACCCGTCGGTATTTATATCCTGACCCTGTCTGTGTTACCGAGTGGAACAACACGGTGGCACCGAGATGCAGAATCGCTAGCGGTTACTGCAACTTGGTGTGACCGAAAGGTTCTAATCGGTTGCACCGAGATTGAAAACCTAGATCAACTCAGTGAAATCGGTTTCACCGAAAAGGATGAATCGGTCAGACCGAGATGCACAGAGAGGTTTTGGAAGTTTAAGTCTATGACTAATCGGTGACTCCGAGTGCTCCTCACCCAGAGGGTTCGAATCTGACTTGATCAAACTTTGTGATGTAGCATGAATAGAGTTTGAGACGAGAAAAGCATAGATAGATAGAGGAAGTTCTTAGGCATTCTTGTCCATCCATTTGGCAAAAGAAAAAGAGCCAAACAATCAAAGCAACAAATGGATGTCCTCGAATGAGTAAAGTATGCAATCAACATGCTCACACAATAAAATGGTAAATGAAATATGTGACAAAGCATGCACAAACACTCTAGCATCTATCAAGAAATTTGTGATGACTAAGTCATCTATATATGAGTATATTGACTTAGGAGTCAAAAGAGAACATTTGATCGTAGGTCATACCCATCGTTTAAGCACAAGTGGGGTTACCACTTTTACATAAAGCATTGCTGTGTTCACACCATTAGAGTTGCTTTAGCTCAATACTTAGAGTAAAGCTCCCCCTAGATGTGATATTCTCCCTAAGAGGGATGAACTAACCTAGGGTTTTGTCGATTATGACTTCATGTAGATGTTGAAGATGTGGATCCTCAATGTTGATGTGGATCATTTGGAGCAATCCATTGGAGTGAGTTGCACTTTCATTACCTACACGGGTTAGTCCCACAAGGAAAAAACAAGGATATCCATACACATAGAGTGAAGTACACGCAAGATGATGTCCACGAAAGCATTAGGTTACCTTGTCCCTTTTCTTACCAACAAGAGGATTTGTGACTCCTTGAACTAGTGCAAGATGTGGAAGTTGTTTGCACTTGTTTTCGCGAAAATGATATAATAGAAGTATGTTGGCGGAGTCACCCTCAAGAACTTTCTAGTTCTTCTTCTTGGGGATCCACATCAACTTTATGGGAATCCTTGGAGTTGTAGTCATACTTGATGTAGTCTTGGGAACCCACTTGACCAAGGCCTTGGGAGCTTCCTCAAATGCACCAATCTCCTCTTGAAGCTTGTCCTTGCCTTTTTTTCTTGTGGTCTTGTGGTGGAAGATCATCTTGAGCTTGTGTCCGCTTGAAAGAAGTAGGATCATACTTCTCTTGTTGAGGAACAAACTTCGTCTTGGAGTATTTATCTTCTTCCCACTCAACTCCATTGGCATTGAACTTTCGTTCAAAACCAACACCTTGATTCTTCCGGTGCCTTCCTTGCTTGCGTACAGTTTCCTCAAATTGCTTACTTACGGCAAGGCTCTTGTAAACACCTTTCTCTATAACTCCCTTCAATAAGCTATTTTCTTGCTCAAGTGCAACTTGTCTAAGAGAATCATTAGTGGAATCAAGAGAACTACTAGAAGCAACATCATTGGATTTAACATGATTATTGTTACTACTAGAAGAAGAATATTTCTCATTCTTGTTGCTAGATTTTATTTGTTGCATGAAGTACACAAGAGTAAACGCTTGACAATGTAAGAAGAACTTTTCTTACGAAGATCATCATTGATTTCCTTTAAGAACCCATGCTCATGCTCAAGGTTGAGCTTTTCAAAGCATAGCTTCTCATGAGTCTTTAAAAGCTCTCGATGATCTTCTAAGGTAGTTTCATGAGCTAACTTAAGAGTGCTTAGTTCTTTAGTTAGACGCTCAATCTCCTTCTTATCATCGTCATTCGTTTTATCTTGATTAGCATGATTAATAGCAAGTTCATCATAGTTTTGATCACTAGACTTGTCAACAAGTAAATCATCATCACCTAGCAAATCATCTTCATCATTATTGAAATCAACATACTCGGGGTGTGATACCTTTGGGCCTTTATGTCAGGACCCCGATTCCAAGTAACGTCGATCTAGCCGGTAACACCTCATATCACTTTGTGGCCTCACGCACGGTATTCCCACAGGTGTCACCTTACCATGGCCCGGGACCGTTTGCGCCTTTTGGCTCACGTATATGATAGTGTCGCTAGCATCCATATGACAGAGAACCCGGGCCGACATGACTAGTCGTGAACACAAAGTGGCACTAACTTACGGGGACATGCATACATGAATCAACATAGAGCATGTTGGTTAGCAGCGTGCGAATCCGGGCTGTAGCTCTGGGCTAACAGGACTCCGGGAACCAGGGCTGTAGCAGGCTAGGCAGGACTCCGGTTGTCACCGCGTGACATTTCCCCGAAGGGACAGACACAGGAACAAAGTGAATCACATGCCGGCCAGTCAAGTGTTCCGGAGCAGTAGTGCTGGGCTAGCAGGACTCCGGTGAACTGGGTTGTAGTGGACTACTATGGCGCATGGAAGCACAAGACTACATTTCCCCATAAGAGAGGCTACCAAGGATAAACAACTAGGTTGTCGGATCCCACACATACCAAGCATTTCAATCATACACACAATATGCTCGATATGTGCAAATACAACATGGCATCACAACAAGACTCTACGACTCAGAGTATTTATTCATTAGGCTCCGAAGAGCGAGATATTAAAAACATGGGTCTCATGACCCAACATTCAGAGCATACAAGCAACAAGCACATGCGGAAGCTTAACTTGTCTGAGTATAGACAACTACAAAAGAAAAAGGCTGCGAAGCCTGACTATCTACCAGATCCTGCCGAGGGCACAAGATCGTAGCTGAGGTAACAAGCTAAACGTCGAAGTCCACACGGAACTACTAGCGAGACTGACGTCTCTCTGCAAAACATAAAATAAGCAAACATGAGTACAAATGTACCCAGCAAGACTTACATCAGGACTATCTACATATGCATCGGTATCAACATAGGGGGTGGTAGAGTTTAACTGCAGCAAGCCAGCTTTGACTCGGTGGCTATCCTGAACTACGACTGCAAGTAACTCTTTTGAGGTGGCGCACACGAGTCCACATATTCACCATATCAATACACCACTATGGATCCGCTCCCGTCTCCCTACGAGAACGCCATCCATAGCACTCACGCTTATCTTGCGCATTTTAGAGTATCCACTTTCACTTGTCTATGAACTGTTATAGGCAACCCAGAAGTCTACCGCGGACACGGCTATTCGAATAGATGATGTTAACCCTGCAGGGGTGTACTTCTTAACACACGCTCTCGCCACTTACCACCATGTACACGTCGTGTACCTCGGCAACCTTTAAGCGGAAGCCTGGCGAGGGAGTCGGCCACGACCTGACTAACCACACAAGTCTCTCGTCCAGGTTTATCGCCTATTCTGGTTCCATCCGCAAGGAGATCCGGCCGGGGTGTCGCTCACGGCCCCAAACGATGTGTGCAGGGTTCCCAAGCCCACCTCGACGGATGGATCTACGCTTGGTACACCGTGCCACGGTGCCTAATCTGTCCCAAGCCCACCTGTACCGGGTACCACTTGGTAGACTACTAACACAACCTACAAACACCAGAAACTAGTTGCAACTCCTAGACAGAGATCAGGTTGATTAATAAGTCGAGAGTGCTTGGAGCGCCCGGAGCCCAATGTGTGGTAGTAACTGTTCATGGATCACAAACACAGAACTCAGTTCCTGAGGACGGCTGCAATGAGACAACCCACCATGTACTCCTACATGGCCTCTCACCGCTACCTTTACCAAATCGTGTTCACACACTTAGCTCTCACACCGTAGGACATGTTCACAACTTTCCAAATCATCCCCGATGAATCAGACCTGACACAACTCTAAGCAATAGCAGGCATGACAAACAAGCATGAATGAGTAGGCACATCAGGGCTCAAACAACTCCTACTCATGCTAGTGGGTTTCATCTATTTACTGTGGCAATGACAGGTCATGCAGAGGATAAGGGGTTCAACTACCGCAACAAGTAACAGATGAATCGTTGCTGTCCTAATGCAATAAAAGAGAGCAGGAGCGAGAGAGTGGGTTTGTATCGGAATGAACAAGGGTGTTTTGCTTGCCTGGCACTTCTGAAGATAGCATTGAGTCTTCATTAGTGACAACGATCACAACGCCAGAACATCGTCTACCGAGAGGGGACAAATACCGGCAACAGAGAAGAAATACAATCAATGCAATGCACGATATGATGCATGATCATGACATGGCAATATGAATGTGTTTTGGGCTAATGCAAGCTAGAACAGATTGAGATGAGTCCATTTGAACCAAAGATTCAAATGCAAACCCATTTTATAGTCATATAAGTGCATTATCTTGTTTCATCTAAACAGCATGGTTAGGTTGCTCTAACATGCATGAAACTAGTACAGATGGATAGGTTGGATTTTTCTGATCATTATAATTTGTTTCATTTGGAGTTATGGTTGAGTTTCTATGAATTTTTGAAGTTGTAGTATTTTTTGGAATTTCCTGTATTATTTTAAATCCAGAAAAGGATTAATTGCATCAGCACTGCGTCATGCCTGTGTCAGCAGGTCAGCAGTGCTGACCAGGGTCAAACCTGACGTGTGGGGTCCACACGTCAGTGACACCGGTGCTAACCCGCATTGACTAGCACTTTGACCTGCTGCGGGGCCCATTGTCATTGGCTAAAGGGCGGCTGAGCTGGCGGGGATTAGCGCTAATGACTGCGCCACGTCGGTCCTCGCCGGAGTTCCACCGGCGGCGACCAAAGCTATGGCGGAAGCTCGCCGGGGCTGCGCTACAGGCGGCGTCTGGACGCGCAAAGGCCACCAAAAGGTAGCCCGAGCTGGCCCGCATCTAGCTAGCCACACGGGAGACCGCGTGGTCGCCGGAATCGACGACGGCGAGCGCATCCGCGGTGGCTGGAGTTCGTACGTGGAAGGGGTCGATGCTACGGTGCACTAGAGGAGAAACCGAAGGGTGCTCCGTGCTCCTGGGAGTGCAGCGAACACGGCGACGCACTCAGGCGCGAGCTGGGGTGGCCCTGGCCACGACGGTGAGGAACTACGGTGGTGATGAGCTCTCGGGTCCGGTGCTTAGTGCGGCTATGGCACGCAAACGAGGAAGAGAGGAGAGGGGAACGACGAGGTGCTCACAGCGAGGCCGTTAGAGTGCTCAGCAAGCTCGGGAGAGGTCCGGTGTAGGCGGAATGGTGGTGTCGATCTCGGCGGACCGAGGTTGAAGAAGACGGCGTGCTCGGCGTTTGAGGGCGTCCGGGCTTGCGCTTGTTGAGGGGGAAGCTTCACGGTGTCGAGGCGGACGGCGGGGATAGCACGGAGAGGCGCGGGGACGGCTGTGGCCACGGTGGAGCTCGTCGGCGGCAACGGCTGCGTTCGGTCGCGCTCGGGGAAGGGACTAGAGGGCGAGGGGGAGAGCAGAGAGTGAGGGAGAGGAGCGAAGGGGCTGCGGGGCATCTCCAGACGCGTCGGGGCGCCTCGGTGGCAAGCAGGAGGTGGAGCTCGGGCGCGCGCGCTGTCGACACGCCTCTGCCTACTGGCAGAGGTTGAAGACAGCCGCTTAAGGCCAGCGGGCTGGGCCAGCTGGAGGAGCTGGGCCAGGTGGGCTGCCAGGTAAGTCAGGTGGGTCTCTCTCTCTCTTCTTTTATTTGTTTCTGTTTTCTAGTTTTTTGCTATAGTTTGAGCTTAGGAAAAATACCAAGGCATTTCCTAAAATCCTGAAAATATTCATGGACACTTGCTGAATTATTTCAGTGGTCCAAAAATAGTTCCAACATTATTTGAGCATTTAAATTATTTATAGTACTTAAATGCCCAAAGTCAAATACAATAAGATTTAATTCAAAAATCCAGAATGGCCTAGAAATATGTGCATCATTTTTGTCAGAGGTGCTGGACCAATTCAGAAATGATGAACATTTCTAAAGGGCATTTTGGGATCATTGAAAAGATTTAAGTTTGAACCTAGTTGAATTTCATTTGCTGCTAGGGTTTATCATCCCCCATTTCAAGTTTCTGAGAAATTTAAACATGATGCAACATGACTAGCTAGCCTAGAGCAAACCAGAACTAGGGATGTGACAACTCACCCCCACTAAACAAGAATCTCGTCCCGAGATTCAAGCGTAGGGTAAGAGGAAGAGGGGACACAAAAGCTAACATAATCTTCACGATCCAATACCCTCATCGAAGATGTTGACTCATTGCTTCAAATTGATCTTGTCGTCTTTGCTTTCGGGATCTTCATCCAACATGATGACGACCGAAGAAACTCTATAGGAATCGATCTTCTTAAAGATCGAGCAACTCACGATCAACTCACGGAATGAGATGTTGAACATCTCTCGAGCCAAGACACGGAACATACATCAAGAGGGAAGATGTGAAACAGAGAATGAAGATTCAAGTTGATAAGCACAATTCCACGCTGAATAAGACGGTGCATGGTTTCAAGATAACGAGGAGTTGTCTGCCATCATTCCATAACGGGGCACCTTAGGGAGGGTGGCTCATAGAAATATTCCCTTAAGTGGCAAAAGAATTACTTTTGATTCAGAGATCATTGAAACTCTTCATACCAGCGTAAGGCAATTTACAAATGATCGTTTGAAAGAATTCAAAAGAATGGCACACTCAGTTTGGAAAGGAAACTATGGTTATAGAACAACTCGGCAAATGGAAGGCACTTTCCAGTTGATACCAAGGATATAACCTAGTGACTGAGCGTGCTTTCAAGAACTTGAGCATTTCCATATTCATCAAGGTTTTACCAACATCCGTGCCGAGGATCCTGGCAACACATCATACTACCATGATGAACGGTGATGGAGGATGCAGGTGCAAAGGAGGACAACACTTTCTCAGATTTTTCCTTGGCAATGCCAAAGAAGCTAATCTGGATGATCGACCGAGAGACATTTATCACTCCGCTTCTAATGCTCTCCTTGATGTTCTAGCTACCACGATTATGCAAAAAAAACATCAACATGGCCATCAAGTAAAGGTCGGACTTCGGAGGCACAAAAATCCATAAGGAACAACTTGTGGGATAAGTCATATGAAATCCTCATGGGAAGTGACCAAACGGCTTAATCAAGATACTACAATAATGGTGCTTCCAGCTAGGTGCGTCCACTTCACTGGAACCTATATCGTAGTTCTTGGAGGAAGTTCCAACCATCATATCTGCCTGAGATTCAAATCTGGTTGGTAACAGGATAATTCAGACAACGTGTCTGGAAAAGAAAGTTTGCAACACAAACCGACGAGATGATGTTGCGAGATTCTCGGGAGATGAACTACGATTGCAAACTCCAAAACGAGCTGGTTCTGCTACAACCTGTGAACACGTTGTCCCAGACAAGCATGACAATGTAGTAGTCTTACAATACAACACTACCGAGTTCTGGTAAGGAACCAACATCGAGGATATCGAATTCCTAACATAAGTCTTGCTCTTAGGAAGGAACTTCTTCTCCTTGAACAAATCAGTCAGTGGCTTGGTGTGCTAGGAAATACCGATGGGATGGAGGTAGCTAATCTCTCAAGCCATGGTATACTTCGCACGTGCATGACTGGGATGATTCCAGAGGAAGCAAAACTAACTTTCTCGAATTCACGACGGAAACTGACACCTAATGCACGTGAACTTGGAGAAAGCCACTTCTTGCACCAAACATATACCTCATGAACGCAACATGAAGGCTATGGTTACAAAGTTTTCAACACTAGGTTGATGTTCAACATGAATCATGGGGGAGACAAAATGCTGCTGATGGGCTCAACAGCAACTCATCGGAATTTCCATATCACTGGACTTCCACCAACTCATCAGACCAAAGGATGTAATGGTGTATGCTCAAAGGATCAACCACGAGTAAGACAACATTACGAACATCACTGGTTCTAATTTGATTTGATGATAGCCCATACTCAAATCAAAGTTTGGACAAGACAATAGATCCAACAATTGATCACGAGGATCAATCAATGAATATAACATCTTTCTTCAACACACATACAAGATATCCCTTAAAATGAACTAAGCCAGGCAAGCTTTTATCTTCCAACTCTCCAAGTTGTTGTTTGGCTTAACCAACTAGCTCAGGGGTATCCAACACAGATCCTTGGAGAAAGAGTGGTTTATTGGAAAACCAACTTGATCGCGAGCTCAACATAGCGGTCAGGTGACAACCTGGTAAAACTTCCGAGAGGATATTCGGAAAATCACGTACCACCGATATGTTGCTAAACTTGAGAACAATCTTGCTTATCAGGGCAAGATGATATGACCGAATAAGCAAGGACTAACACTATCCTAACTCGTTGATCGAAAAGTGCACCGGAAATAAGGACTAGGTAGCACGATCAACCTTAGGATGTGATTCAGTAACCAACACGCTAAGGATGAAATTATTGTCCTTCAACTACCAAGCAACGGAGTTGCTAGGAGTATTGATTTCACACATCACGATTCACTTGTCGGTATTCCGGTTGTGACAACACGGGACC
Organism: Aegilops tauschii subsp. strangulata; assembly: GCF_002575655.3. NCBI lineage: Eukaryota > Viridiplantae > Streptophyta > Magnoliopsida > Poales > Poaceae > Aegilops > Aegilops tauschii. The sequence continues at coordinate 225,801,698 of NC_053038.3, forward strand.
GAGGAATGAATAATGATGGCGAGAAGTATCACTGCGTCAAGAATTCATAAGAGGTGGTGCAATTCGCATGACAGTCTTGACATAAAGATGGTAACGCGCCAAGGTAGAGCAGAGCAAAAGCTGGATTGGCATTTTGGTCTGCGGAATACAACTACTTTGACCCAATCCTCGAAATGGATGAGGTACTGGAGTTTGTTTCTCCTAGCCATCCAGAATAGAATGGCTTGATGGACCACAAGAATAATAGGCATCAATGAGCACGATTGCACACATACTCTTGACTATCAATTGATAGACGAGGTCAGAATACAACTAAAGAGAGACAACTCAAAGGGACATATGGTTTTCTGATTTGTGGATGCATTTATTTAGTATGTCAACAAGTTCCACATATTTCTTCCAGATGATCCATGCAGAAAGGTAGGACTGGCAGATTCACAATGCAGAATGGAGAACTCATCAAGAGCACTCTGGTTGTGATCTTTTGGGTCAAAGGAACTTCTGCCATATTGATTCATGGTATTGGAAGAATGATAAACCACGAACCTCGAGGACTATCGCAAGGTTACTAATATCCTAAAGGAACTAGCAAACACTATCAACATGAAGTAAGTAGGGTGAAGCTCGGGTTCAAACTCCCAGGAATAGAATGCCTACTAACTAATAACATCACGGGATGCTTTCGAGAAAGGTGGCCAAAATCATCACACTAGGAACACAAAACATGGCTAGATTATTAGGTGATCCTCTAAGACACCTAGGGTCGTGATAATAACTCCAACATATATACCGAGGCAATAGAGTGCCTCAACACACCGGTAGTGTGCTTAATCTGGCCCAAAGGGACGCAAAAACAGAGGGAAAGGATTTCGCAAATGCATCTGATTGTTTAGAAACCTGGGATGACTCGGACAACATAACGGCTGTAAATGCTCAAAAGATTTGAGACATCCTGCAAAAATGGTGGCATAACCATTTAGAATCACAATATCAAGGTTCCGAGATCAACTATCAACACATCCAATTTGGATTCCTTGACGGAGTCAGTACCTTCATGCATATCAATGGAATTATCCCAAATTTCCTTTGCATTCTCAAGACGGTTGATTTTGTTCAATTCTTCGGGGCACAATCTATTGAAGAGGATATCGCAAGCTTGAGCATTGTATTGCAACATCTTCAACTCTTCCGCGGTAGCTTCACGGTTCGGTTCTCTCCTATCAAAGAATTCACCTTGCAAGCCAATACACACAATAGCCCAAATGGCGGGGTTATATCCAAGAATATGCATTTTCATCTTATGCTTCCAACTAGCAAAATTAGTACCATCAAAGTAAGGACCTCTATGGTGGTAATTTCCCTCGCTAGACTCCATACTCTCATAGGTTGTGAAGGCTATGATCACCAAAGCTATGGAAATCAAGGCAAATGAAGACCAAAGCTCTGATACCACTTGTAGGATCGAAAGTATGTCTAGAGGGGGGCGATTAGACTACTTGACCAAATAAAAATCTAGCCTTTTCCGAATTTTAAGTCTTGGCAGATTTTAACAACTTAACACAAGTCAAGCAATCAACCTACACATGCAAATCTAAGAGTCTAGCAGCGGAATATAAATCATTGCAAATGAAGGTAAGGGGAGGAGTTTGGAGGGAGCAAACACAATGTAGACACGGAGAGTTTTGGCGTGGTTCCGATAGGTGGTGCTATCGTACATCCATGTTGATGGAGACTTCAACCCACGAAGGGTAAGGCTGCGTGAGTCCACGAAGGGCTCCACCCATGAAGGGTCCATGAAGAAGCAACCTTGTCTATCCCACTATGGCCATCGCCCACGAAGGACTTGCCTCACTAGGGTAGATCTTCACGAAGTAGGCGATCTCCTTGCCTGTACAAACTCCTTGGTTCAACTCCAAAATCTTGACGGAGGCTCCCAAGTGACACCTGACAATTCTAGGAGACTACACTCTCCAAAAGGTAATAGATGGTTTGTTGATGAGGAACTGCTTGCTCTTGTGCTTCAAATGATAGTCTCCCAACCACTCAACTCTCTCTCATAGATTTGGATTTGGTGGAAAGATGATTTGAGTGGAAAGCAACTTGGGGAAGGCTAGAGATCAAGATTCTTGTGGTTGGATTGGAATATCTTGGTCTCAACACATGAGTAGGTGGTCCTCTCTCAGAAAATGAATGCTGGAAGTGTAGGCACATTCTAATGGCTCTCCTCACTAATGGAGGAAGGGTGCAGGGGTATATATAGCCTCCACACAAAATCTAACTGTTACACACAATTTACCAAACTCGGTGAGATCGAATAGTCAAACTCGGTCAGACCGATTTAGTTCAAAATGTGAACGTTAGGATTTTCAGTGGGACCAATTTCATTAGGGTTAGGGCATAACGTAATCTCGGTGAGACCGATGACATAAACTCGGCGGGACTGATTTCTATAATAGGCAAATAGAGAGTTGGTCAGCCAAATTTTGTGGGACCAATCGCTCATTTTGGTGAGACCGAAACGTTACGAAAAGTAAACAGAGAGTTTGCATTACGAACTCGGTGGGACCGATCGCTCATATCGGTTAGACCGAAACATTATGAAGGGAAACAAAGAGTTTGCAATCCCATCTCGGTGAGACCGAGATCCCTATCGGTGAGACCGAACTGATTAGGGTTTATGGCTATGGCTATGTCAAACGAACTCGGTGGCGCCAGATAGATCAAATCGGTGGGGCCAAGTTTGACTTTTGGTTTGGGACATATGTGGAAATGGGAAAGTGGTTGAGGGCTTTGGAGCATATCTGTCGGATTCTGGGTTCCGGCAAACCTTTGAGGTTCGAACTCTAGGGTGCGCACGAAGAACTCTCTCTCCCAGGTTCGCTCGCACAACGATCTCACGACCTAGCTCGTCGAACCCAAAGAACACGGGACACAGAGGTTTATACTGGTTCGGGCCACCGTTGTGGTGTAATACCCTACTCCAGTGTGGTGGTGGTGGATTGCCTCGCGGGCTGAGGATGGACCAATACAATGGACGAACAGCCTCCTGAGGAGAGGTGTTCTTGAGCTTGGTGAGCTGATGCGTGTGAGGGTGTTCTGAATGATCTTGTCGGCGTTCTGGGAATGGGGGTCCCCAGACTTGCCTGCCTGCGGCCCACGGCGTGGCAGAGCTAGCAGGCTTGCACGACCCATCTTCATCGACAAGGCATTCAAGACCCTCGTGAGGGGCCAACCCTCGTGCGGCGGACGATGCAAGACATCCTCGGGAGCGGCCTCGCAAGGTAGGCTCGCGAGGGGCGGAGAGATCAAGTCAAGACAAACCTCGTGAGGCTCTTGTGATGTGAGCCATGACGATCGAGACTAGGAGTGCGCCAGGTGGGCCCCAGCATGCGCAGCGTCCTTGTTTCCTCTTTAGTGCCAAGGGCGCAAGCGCAGGCGCGGAGTACCGAGGCATCAAACAAAGGTTTCCATATCGGTACAACGAGACCAAGACCAGCAGGACGGCAAGACGGAGGTCACGATGGAGCCCAAGAAATCGTCACCACCAGAGCCTTTCGCAGGCGAAGACCGCTTTTGTCAGGATAAGCTGTACCAGCTGTCCCCTTTCAAATTGGCTGTTGTTGGCTCCCTTCCCGCTCAATATTTGGGGAGAGGACCAGGGCCTATATAAGTAGAACTAGACACCACAGTAGGGGCAACGGAGCAAGAGCCAGCCCCTAGCCACACACCGAGCACAAGAACACCTCAACCTCAGGAGGCTGTTCTTCCCCTTGTACTGTTCATCATCAGCCCAAGAGGCAATCCACCAACACCACACTGGAGTAGGGTATTACACCACAACGGTGGCCCTAACCAGTATAAATCTTGTGTCTTTGTCTTGTGAGTTCGTCGAGTTCGTCCGCGAGATCTTAGAGGGCTAGGGCATGGATCGGTAGGGAGGAGATCTTCGCACGCACCCCAGTGTTCGAAACTTGTGGGTTTTGCCGGAAACCGTGATCTGACATTTGGCGCGCCAGGTAGGGGTGCGCCGGAGCCTCTTCCCCGCCAATCGACCCGCCGACGCTCCGCGACCCTGATGTCCGGCGACCCAAGGGCCTACTCCGACCGCTGGGCAGCCTGGCCAGCCTGGGCGGCGCCACCTGCCCATGAAGACCTCAACCCCGCGCTCCAGGCGGCACGAGCGCCACCTAACGCTACGGGGCGCAGGCGGCGCGGCCAGGCGTCGTCCACCCTCAGTCCACGACAAGCACGAGCCGCTGCAAGGGCCGCAAGCCACGCCGCAGCAACGGCGCCACACACCTGGCAGGAGCAGGAGAACATGCGGGCCGCGCTCACGGTGGGGCGGGAGTTGCTACGGTGTCGACTGATGGAGAGCGGCCGCGACGCACTGCTGGAACGTGTCGCTGAGCTGCTGGATGCGGCGGCATCAGGAGCGTCGCCTTTCTGCTATCTGCTCCCCTCCCGGGTCGCTACTAGACCTCACGACGAGCCTCGCCGCAATCACGCACCCTCGGGTGCGCCTAGGGGCTTCATCGACACCAGGACGGCCGGCTGCGTCGGGGGCCCCGTTGCCCCCATGCCGCCTCCGATGAGCATGGGCACGAGCGTTGCCCCCCATGGCCTCAGTGAGGCATCGCGCCATCATCCTCAGGACGCCACGCTGGGCCGGGTGACGTGGAGTGTGGGGCACTACGGCGAGGTGTTTGGGGTGACAGCCCCGGAAGCCTATGTGCCCCGCATGATGGACTAGGAGTACACGCCGGAGGACGACCCTGGCTCGTTTCTCGGGGCAAGTTGGGAGGAGGAGGCATTAGGAGCAGAAGCCTTCCAGGAGCCGCCGGAGAGCCCCACCAACCGCGCCGTCGACAACAGATACAGGGTACCACTAATCCCTCAGGAGCAAGCTTACGCTAACCATGGGTCGCAGGACAATCAGGTCACCACAGCGGCTGGCGGCCCTAGCTCGGCGACCTCCCTCCCGCCAGCAGGATCGTGCTGGGGGCAGCAGGAGAGAATCCGGGAGCCAGATCCCTCGCCGCGCCGCATGGAGCAAGCCCCCCCCGGAGGTAGGCCCTCTGCTGGGGAGGTGCTGAAAAGCCTACCCCTGGCAGAGGACCCGTGGTCGCCGAGGGCGCCGCTGGCGTCCCCTTTCCCCCCTTTGTGTCGTCCTGGTTGCCTGTCGGCTCAAAGGTGGTCGAGGGCGGCGCAAGGTGGGTCCCTCGCCTGGCGATATGAAGCAAGGCCGGTACCTATGAAGAAGGCCCAGTGTCTGTGAAGATCGCCGCCCGTGACACTCTCACGTAATAATGAGTGGGGTTGTACACGCCCCGACGTCTCCGGAGAGCCGTCCTCGGGCCTCAGGGGCTCCCTCCCACGCCTAGTGGCAGCACTTAGCTCTGTGCTGGTGAGAAGACTTGAAGACAAGAAGACTAGACTAGGTGCCGGACGCGGCCATTTGCTTTGAATCTCTTTTCTGTAACCCTACCTTTTGGACTTGGATTTGAGTTGAAGTTGAGTTTTCATCGATGCGCGCGGGGGGTGCCTTTTCTCGTTCAAGCGATTTCTTTCCATCCGGTTTTCGCCTTGTTCTGAAGCTCGTGCTCGCTGCCTCCCCCTCGCGGGCCCCTCACGAGCGGGGCTGGGCGCGACACACGCACCGAACGCGCTGGTTGGCATTAGATCCTCGCGAGGCCCGCTCGGGCGGATCTGCAGGCCTTCCGGGAGCTCCGCGGCAACTCTCAATCATGCAATTCGATTCGGGACCCGCCCCAGCCAAGGTACGCCGCAGCAGCAAAACTTGCCACCAGGCTCGTGGATCCATGAAGGCGCACACTTGGCTTGGCATAACAGAGTAAAATTATGATTTGTTTACATGAGGGGCTCCCCCTGTCAAAATGCTCTCACAATCTTTAGGGGCCGCGCCCAGGTTTTTGCATACAGGATAAAATAGCAGGGGAACATGAGATCAGCCAGATATGTCGCTGGCCGCATCGCCTTCGGACGCATCACTCGCGTCGTCGCCGTCTTCGCCGGCATCGTCGCCACCTTCGGCGACGCCTCCGTCGCCGTCGTTGACCACGTCACCTTCGTCTGCCGCGACTACCACCGCTTCGTCTTCGGAAGTGAAGGCCCTGACCAGCGCGTCCACGTTGTCCTCCACCCACCGCGCCAGGTCACCACGAATGGCATGCGGTACAGGGGCAATGGCGGCGTCGAAGTTGAAGACGGGGAAGTAGTTCCGAAGATGGCTGAAGACATGGGAGAACACGCGCCCGAGCAGGCCTCAGCTTCTCTCTTCCACAAGCTGGCGAGCCCTATCAGACCAGGCTTCCAGGCACGTCACCACGTTAGTGAAGAAGTTCAGGTGACTGGCGTTGTCATTCGAGTGGGGGTGCGGTGCATTCTCATCACAGATGTAGCCCAGGGCGGTATTAGCCCCGTTCCGAAGGTCCTGAAGCATGGGGGCGTGCTCGCGATCCAACGTTTGTCGTTGAAGCACTTCCTCCCTGTTTTGCCGCGCGACGGCCTCGGCGTCATCAACCCATTTCCGAAGAGAAAGCAGCACGGCGCGGGCGGAGGCCAAGTCCGCCTGCGCCGTGACCAGGGCGGCAGCCGTGGCCTCATTGCGCCTCTCCGCCTCATCTAACCTGGGCCTAAGAGCGGCGGTCCTGCCCGCTGCCTCAGTTCCCGCAAGCTTCAGCTTTAGGTCGTGCCAACCTTCAAGATCCGCGCGCACCTCGGCCACCCGGCGGTCGACTTCCTCCTGGACCTTGGCCTCGCGAGCCCCGACGGCATCTTCCGCTTGGGCAACTTGACGCTCCCTCGTCTCCAGTTGCTCAAGCTCGAGGCCACGCTCCACAGCTTCCAGAGCCAATGCCTCCTTGCGCTTCCGGACCTCCTGTTCCTCGGCAGGCGTCCCCCTCAGCGACGCAAGGGCGGCTTTGTGCGCCTCCACTTGCCGCTCGAGGGACGCACTCCAGGTGTGGAGCTCCTACGCGCGCTCCTCCACAGCCTCGCGACGGCGGTCAGCCTCACAAGCCTCCTCCAAGGCTCGGGAGCAAACCTCACAGAAACCTTGAGGGACGCCTCGGGCTTCGCATTATCAAGATCACGCTGGTAGCGGCCAAGGTTGATGGCCACCCTCAGCTTACGCCGTTCCTCCACCAGCCGAAGACCCCCAGCCTCGCGAGTCGACACCCGCAAGTTCTTCACCAAGTCGGCTCATCGCGCCCATCGCCTCCTGGAAGAGCTCATGACGAACTACGCTCCGCCCGCGCTCGAACTCCAACGCACGGCCCACCTCGTCCTCCGCCATGGGGGCTGCAGGCGGGACGTGAAGCGGTGCACCCCCTCTCAGCAAGGGGCTGGTGCCGCTCCATGTGCCAGCCAGACCTCACGAGGGGCCCCGGCCAGTCAGGGCCCGCTGCTTGAGGAGGAGCTGAAGACCGAAGCCAACCAGCTGCTGTCCATGACCAGAGGAGGAGTCTGGGGAACGCCCGCCAAGTCCCAAGCCAGGCCGTGGAGGAAGGTCGACGAAGCAGCAGATTCAAAGCACCATGAAGGTGAGCCCGCCCCCTCGACCGGCTCGGCTCCAGGCGCGGCATGCAGGCTCGGGATGCTCAAGGCCGACGGGGGTGCCGAAGAAGGCGGGGGTTGCTTCTCGGGGGACTCAACGGCCCTGGCAAAGGGGGTCCTAAAGAGCCAGCCTTAGGGAGGAAAGCAGCAATCAAGAAATCACGAGGTGCAGTACTTACTCGTTGACGCCGATGTACTTTCGTCGCTTCAATGGCCCGAAGATACCGCTGCCGCTCGGAGATCCTTTCCTCTTGCGGAGCTCATCGAAGTCCACGCAAAGCCGACCGAAGTGCTGAACGTGGCGGCCAGTGCGGGGTGCAGCCGGAGAAGTGCTCGAGAGAACAACTTCAGGGGTGCCTGGCTGCGGAGAATAGTCGGGCGCCGTCTCACCGCGACTTCCCGAGGCCTCCGGAGTTTTAGCCTCGGGAGCCGCGTGCAGCATCGTCTCAGCGACTGACGTCCCAGAATCACGGGATCCTGAGGACGACGCCCTAGGAGCCCCAGGTGGCGTCCGCACAACAGCACTCATGCCGCCAGCCTCTGGCGGCGCTCGTCTCCCTGCACCCACATTCGGGACGAGCTCGGCGCCAGTGGCGAAGAGGGGAACCACGCTGACAGGGTTCTCGCGGGACCCCTCCAGGCCGTCCGGACGCAGCCCCCACTCGTCAAAGGTAGGCATGCTCCCTGCAAATTCAGCCTTGTTGTTGCAGCGGTACAGTAGACAGTTCTTCCCAGGCAAGTCGTCCGGTGAAGGGAAACCTGTCAGGACCTCGAGCACCGTTTGCCGCGTTCCAAGGGGGAGCCCGGACTCCTGAAACCTCATATGGTCCTGACTGCTGAGAAAGGTCCACATCGGGCGAGAATGGCGCTGAAGCGGAGCGACCCGGCGCTTGATGAACTCCTTCACCACCATCGGCGCGGTCACGCCGCGGTCCTTCAGCCTCCTCAGCCTGAGCCAGACGGGGACAAGACGGGGGCTCGCGTGCCTCTCGTGGCCCCAGCCGGAGTGGGAAATGGCAGGCGCTGATGGGGCGTGGAGCAGAGGGCTGAGCACACCGGCGTCGACAAATACCCATCGTGTCTGAAACTCGCTCGTGGATGGAGGAAGCTCGAAGTCGATCCTCGCGCCCGCCCTCGCGGCCACGGCCTGGAAGCTCACACACCCCGAGCTTTGCCGGGGATCAGCCAGATGCAATGAGAAGAAATGGCGGAGAAGGGCCACAGAAGGAGCGATGCCCACCATGGCTTCACAACGCAAAGGCGAAGATGGGGAGGAGAGTCACGAATTGGGGGTCGAGATGCAGCATATGGATCTGGTAATTTCTACCTCTTGAGCACTGCGTTGGTTTTCCGTTGAAGAGGAAAGGGTGATGTAGCAAAGTAGCGTAAGTATTTCCCTCAGTTTTTGAGAACCAAGGTATCAATCCAGTAGGAGGCTACGCGCGAGTCCCTCGCACCTACACAAAACAAATAAATCCTCACAACCAACGCGATAAGGGGTTGTCAATCCCTTCACGGTCACTTACGAGAGTGAGATCTGATAGATATGATAGGATAATATTTTTGGTATTTTTATGATAAAGATGCAAAGTAAAATAAAAGCAAAGGAAATAACTACGTGTTGGAAGATTAATATGATGAAGATAGACCTGGTGGCCATAGGTTTCACTAGTGGCTTCTCTCAAGAGCATAAGTATTTTACGGTGGGTGAACGAATTACTGTTGAGCAATTGACAGAATTGAGCATAGTTATGAGAATATCTAGTTATGATCATGTATCTAGGCATCACGTCCGAGACAAGTAGACCGACTCCTGCCTGCATCTACTACTATTACTCCACTCATCAACCGCTATCCAGCATGCATCTAGAGTATTAAGTTCATGAAAACAAAGTAACGCCTTAAGCAAGATGACACAATGTAGAGGGATAAATTCATGCAATATGATAAAAAACCCATCTTGTTATCCTCGATGGCAACAATACAATACGTGCCTTGCTGCCCCTACTGTCACTGGGAAAGGACACCGCAAGATTGAACCCAAAGCTAAGGACTTCTCCCAATGCAAGAAAGATCAGTCTAGTAGGCCAAACCAAACTGATAATTCGAAGAGACTTGCAAAGATAATCAATCATACATAAAAGAATTCCGAGAAGATTCAAATATTGTTCATAGAGAAACTTGATCATAAACCCACAATTCATCGGTCTCAACAAACACACAGCAAAAAGAAGATTACATCGACTAGATCTCCACGAGAGAGGGGGAGAACATTGTATTGAGATCCAAAAAGAGAGAAGAAGCCATCTAGCTAATAACTATGGACCTGAAGGTCTGAGGTAAACTACTCACACTTCATCGGAGAGGCTATGGTGTTGATGTAGAAGCCCTCCGTGATGGATGCCCCCTCTGGCAGAGCTCCGGAACAGGCCCCAAGATGTGATCTCGTGGGTACAGAAGGTTGCGGCGGTGGAATTAGGTTCTTGGCTCCGTATCTGATCGTTTGGGGGTACGTAGGTATATATAGGAGGAAGGAGTACGTCGGTGGAGCAACAGGGGGCCCGCGAGGGTGGAGGGCGCGCCCTGGGGGGGTAGGCGCGCCCCCTACCTCGTGTCCTCCTCTTTTTTTTCTTGACGTAGGGTCCAAGTCTCCTGGATCATAATCTTCCTAAAAATCACGTTCCCAAAGGTTTCATTCCGTTTGGACTCCGTTTGATATCCTTTTCTGCGAAACTCTGAAATAGGCAAAAAACAACAATTCTGGGCTGGGCCTCCGGTTAATAGGTTAGTCCCAAAAGTAATAATAAAGTGAATAATAAAGCCCAATATTGTCCAAAACAGTAGATAATATAGCATGGAGCAATCAAAAATTATAGATACGTTGGAGACGTATCAGGCATCCCCAAGCTTAATTCCTGCTCGTCCTCGAGTAGGTAAATGATAAAAACAAATTTTTTGATGCGGAGTGCTACTTGGCATAATTTCAATGTAATTCTTCTTAATTGTGGTATGAATATTCAGATCCGAAAGATTCAAGACAAAAGTTCATATTGACATAAAAATAATAATACTTCAAGCATACTAACTAAGCAATCATGTCTTCTCAAAATAACATGGCCAAAGAAAGTTATCCCTACAAAATCATATAGTCTCTCTATGCTCTATCTTCACCACACAAAGTATTTAAATCATGCACAACCCCGATGACAAGCCAAGCAATTGTTTCATACATTTGACATTCTCAATCTTTTTCAATCTTCACGCAATACATGAGCGTGAGCCATGGATATAGCACTATATGTGGAATAGAATGGTGGTTGTGGAGAAGACAAAAAAGGGAGAAGATAGTCTCACATCAACTAGGCATATTAACGGGCTATGGAGATGCCCATCAATAGATATCAATGTGAGTGAGTAGGGATTGCCATGCAACGGATGCACTAGAGCTATAAGTATATGAAAGCTCAACAAAAGAAACTAAGTGGGTGTGCATCCAACTCGCTTGCTCACGAAGACCTAGGGCATTTTGAGGAAGCCCATCATTGGAATATACAAGCCAAGTTCTATAATGAAAATTTCCCACTAGTGTATGAAAGTGACAAAATGAGAGACTCTCTATCATGAAGATCATGGTGCTACTTTGAAGCACAAGTGTGGTAAAAGGACAGTAACATTGTCCCTTCTCTCTTTTTCTCTCATTATTTTTTATTTTTTTATCTGGGCCTTTTTTATGGCCTCTTTTTTTTCGTCCGGAGTCTCATCCCGACTTGTGGGGGAATCATCCTTTTCCTCACTTGGGACAATGCTCTAAAAATGAAGATCATCACACTTTTATTTTCTCTAAAAATGCTTCCGGCGGTGTACCGGGATATGCAATGAATCAAGAGTGACATGTATGAAAGAATTATGAACGGTGGCTTTGCCACAAATACGATGTCAACTACATGATCATGCTAAGCAATATGACAATGATGGAGCGTGTCATAATAAACGGAACGGTGGAAAGTTGCATGCCAATATTTCTCGGAATGGCTATGGAAATGCCATGATAGGTAGGTATGGTGGCTGTTTTGAGGAAGGTATATGGTGGGTTTATGATACCGGCGAAAAGTGTGCGGTATTAGAGAGGCTAGCAATGGTGGAAGGAAGAAGGGTGCGTATAATCCATGGACTCATCATTAGTCATAAAGAACTCATATACTTATTGCAAAAATCTACAAGTTATCAGAGCAAAGTATTACGCGCATGCTCCTAGGGGGATAGATTGGTAGGAAAAGACCATCCCTCGTCCCCGACCGCCACTCATAAGGAAGACAATCAATAAATAAATCATGCTCCGACTTCATCACATAACGGTTCACCATACGTGCATGCTACGGGAATCACAAACTTTAACACAAGCATTTCTCAAATTCACAACTACTCAACTAGCATCACTCTAATATCACCATCTTTATATCTCAAAACAATTATCAAGCATCAAACTTTTCTTAGTATTCAACACACTCATAAGAATGTTTTTACTAATCTTGAATACCAATCATATTAGGATTATTTAAGCAAATTACCATGCTATTTAAGACTCTCAAAATAATCTAAGTGAAGCATGAGAGATCAATAGTTTCTATAAAACAAATCCACCACCATGCTCTAAAAGATATAAGTGAAGCACTAGAGCAAAACTATATAACTCAAAAGATATAAGTGAAGCACATAGAGTATTCTAACAAATTCCAAATCATGTATGGCTCTCTCAAAAGGTGTGTACAGCAAGAATGATTCTGGTAAACTCAAAAGTAAAGACTCAAATCATACAAGATGCTCCAAGCAAAACACATATCATGTGGTGAATAAAAATATAGCTCCAAGTAAAGTTACCGATGGAAGTAGACGAAAGAAGGGATGCCTTCCGGGGCATCCCCAAGCTTTGGCTTTTTTGTGTCCTTATATTATCTTGGGGGTGCCATGGGCATCCCCAAGCTTAGGCTCTTGCCACTCCTTGTTCCATAATCCATCAAAATCTTTCACCCAAAACTTGAAAACTTCACAACACAAAACTCAACAGAAATCTCGTGAGCTCCGTTAGCGAAAGAAAACAAAAGACCACTTCAAGGTACTGTAATGAACTCATTATTTATTTATATTGGTGTTAAACCTACTGTATTCCAACTTCTCTATTGTTTATAAACTATTTTACTAGCCATAGATTCATCAAAATAAGCAAACAACACACGCAAAACAGATCTGTCAAAAACAGAACAGTCTGTAGTTATCTGTAAGTAACGCAAACTTCTGGAACTCCAAAACATCAGCGAATATAAGAAGACCTAGAAAATTTGTTTATTGATCAGCAGCAATTGGAATCACTATTTTAGCATGTTCTGGTGATTTTTAACAATTATTTTCGTGAACAGAAAGTTTCTGGAATTACAGCAAGATCAAATAACTATCATCCAAGAAGATCCTATAGGTTTAACTTGGCATAAACAGTAATTAAAACATAAAAACACATCTAACCAGAGGCTAGATCAAATATTTATTCCTAAACAGAAGCAAAAAGCAAAAACAAAAAATAAAATTGGGTTGCCTCCCAACAAGCGCTATCATTTAACGCCCCTAGCTAGGCATAAAAGCAAGGATAAATCTAGGTATTGCCATCTTTGGTAGGCAATCCATAAGTGGCTCTCATGATAGATTCATATGGTAATTTTATTTTCTTCCTAGGGAAGTGTTCCATGCCTTTCTTTAATGGAAATTGAAATCTAATATTCCCTTCCTTCATATCAATAATTGCACCGATCGTTCTAAGGAAAGGTCTACCAAGAATAATAGGACATGAAGGATTGCAATCTATATCAAGAGCGATAAAATCTACGGGCACATAGTTCCTATTTGCAACAATAAGAACATCATTAATTCTTCCCATAGGTTTCTTAATAGTGGAATCCGCAAGGTGCAAGTTTAGAGAGCAATCATCAAAATCACGGAAATCTAGCAAACCGCACAAGGTTTTGGGAATAGTGGAAACACTAGCACCCAAATCACATAAAGCATAGAACTCATGATCCTTAATCTTAATTTTAATAGTAGGTTCCCACTCATCATAAAGTTTTCTAGGGATAGAAACTTCCAACTCAAGTTTTTCTTCATAGGATTGCATCAAGGCATCAACGATATGTTTGGTAAACGCTTTATTTTGACTATAAGCATGAGGAGAATTTAGCACGGATTACAACAAGGAAATACAATCTATCAAAGAGCAATTTTCATAATTAAATTCCTTGAAATCCAAAATAGTGGGTTTATTAGCATCTAGGGTTTTGATTTCTTCAATCCCACTTTTATCAATTTTAGCATCAAGATCTAAAAACTCCGAATTTCTGGAACGCCTTCTAGGTAAAGGTGGATCATATTCAGTCCCATCATTATCAAGATTCATATTGCAAAACAAAGATTTAATAGGGGACACATCAATAACTTTTAGATCTTCATCTTTATTTTCATAGAAATTTGAAGAACACGCTTTCATAAAGCAATCTTTCTTAGCACGCATCCTAGCGGTTCATTCTTTGCACTCATCAATGGAAATTCTCACGGCTTTGAGAGACTCATTGATATCATGCTTAGGGGGAATAGATCTATGCTTTAAAGAATCAACATCAAGAGAAATTCTATCAACGCTCCTAGCCAATTCATCAACTTTAAGCAATTTCTCTTCAAGCAAAGCATTGAAATTCTTTTGCGAATTCATAAACTCTTTAACACTAGTCTAAAATTCAGAGGGCATCTTATTAAAATTTCCATAAGAGTTGTTGTAGGAATTTCCATAATTATTAGAGGAATTTCTAGGATAAGGCCTAGGATTAAAGTTTCCTCTATACCCGTTGTTACCAAAATTATTCCTACCAACAAAATTCGCATCCATAGATTCATTATTATTCTCAATCAAAGTAGACAAAAGGCATATCATTAGGATCAGAAGAAACACTCTTAGTAGCAAATAATTTCATAAGTTATTCCATCTTTCCACTCAAAACATTAATGTCTTCTATCGCATGCACTTTTTTATTAGTAGATCTTTCAGTGTGCCATTGAGAATAATTAACCATAATATTATCTAGGAGTTTAGTAGCTTCTCCTAAAGTGATTTCCATAAAAGTGCCTCCCGCGGCCGAATCTAAAAGATTTCTAGAAGCAAAATTCAATCCGGCATAAATTTTTTGTATAATCATCCACAAATTCAAACCATGAGTAGGGCAATTACGTATCATTAATTCATTCCTCTCCCAAGCTTGTGCAACATGCTCATGATCAGGTTGCTTAAAATTAATAATATCATTTCTAAGAGAGATGATCTTAGCGGGAGGAAAATATTAAAGATAAAAGCATCTTTGCACTTGTTCCAAGAATCAATACTATTTTTAGGCAAAGACGAAAACCAAGCTTTAGCACGATCTCTAAGCGAAAAAGGAAATAGCTTCAACTTAACAATATCATTATCCACATCTTTCTTCTTTTGCATATCACACAAATCAACGAAGCTATTTAGATGAGTAGCGGCATCTTCACTAGGAAGGCCGGCGAATTAATCTTTCATAACAAGATTCAACAAGGCAGCATTGATTTCACAAGATTTAGTATTGGTAAGAGGAGCAATCGGAGTGCTAAGGAAATCATTATTGTTATTATTGGTGAAGTCACACAATTTGGTATTATCTTGAGCCATCGTGAAAAATAAGCAATCTAACACACGAGCAAACAAAAAGCAAGCGAAAAAGAGGCGAACGAAAAAGAGAGGGCGAATAAAACGGCAAGGGTGAAGTGGGGAGAGGAAAACGAGAGGCAAGTGGCAAATAATGTAATGCGGGAGATAAGGGTTTTTGATGGGTACTTGGTATGTTGACTTTTGCATAGACCTCCCCGGCAACGGCGCCAGAAATCCTTCTTGCTACCTCTTGAGCACTGCGTTTGTTTTCCCTTGAAGAGGAAAGGGTGATGCAGCAAAGTAACGTAAGTATTTCCCTCAGTTTTTGAGAACCAAGGTATCAATCCAGTAGGAGGCTACGCGCGAGTCCCTCGCACCTACACAAAACAAATAAATCCTCGCAACCAACGCGATAAGGGGTTGTCAATCCCTTCACGGTCACTTACGAGAGTGAGATCTGATAGATATGATAGGATAATATTTTGGTATTTTTATGATAAAGATGCAAAGTAAAATAAAAGCAAAGTAAAAAGCAAAGGAAATAACTACGTGTTGGAAGTTTAATATGATGAAGATAGACCCGGGGGCCATAGGTTTCACTAGTGGCTTCTCTCAAGAGCATAAGTATTTTACGGTGGGTGAACGAATTACTGTTGAGCAATTGACAGAATTGAGCATAGTTATGAGAATATCTAGTTATGATCATGTATATAGGCATCACGTCCGAGACAAGTAGACCGACTCCTGCCTGCATCAACTACTATTACTCCACTCATCGACCGCTATCTGTCATGCATCTAGAGTATTAAGTTCATGAAAACAGAGTAACGCCTTAAGCAAGATGACATGATGTAGAGGGATAAATTCATGCAATATGATAAAAACCCCATCTTGTTATCCTCGATGGCAACAATACAATATGTGCCCTGCTGCCCCTACTGTCACTGGGAAAGGACGCCGCAAGATTGAACCCAAAGCTAAGCGCTTCTCCCAATGCAAGAAAGATCAATCTAGTAGGCCAAACCAAACTGATAATTCGAAGAGACTTGCAAAGATAACCAATCATACATAAAAGAATTCAGAGAAGATTCAAATATTGTTCATAGATAAACTTGATCATAAACCCACAATTCATAGGTCTCAACAAACACACCGCAAAAAGAAGATTACATCGAATAGATCTCCACGAGAGAGGGGGCGAACATTGTATTGAGATCCAAAAACAGAGAAGAAGCCATCTAGCTAATAACTATGGACCCGAAGGTCTGAGGTAAACTACTCACACTTCATCGGAGAGGTTATGGTGTTGATGTAGAAGCCCTCCGTGATGGATGCCCCCTCCGGCGGAGCTCCGGAACAGGCCCCAAGATGTGATCTCGTGGGTACAGAAGGTTGCGGCGGTGGAATTAGGTTCTTGGGTCCGTATCTGATCGTTTGGGGGTACGTAGGTATATATAGGAGGAAGGAGTACGTCGGTGGAGCAACAGGGGGCCCACGAGGGTGGAGGGCGCGCCCTGGGGGGTAGGCACGCCCCCTACCTCGTGGCCTCCTCTTTTGTTTCTTGACATAGGGTCCAAGTCTCCTACGTTGATATTCCTTTTCTGCGAAACTCTGAAATAGGCAAAAAAACAGCAATTCTGGGCTGGGCCTCCGGTTAATAGGTTAGTCCCAAAAGTAATATAAAAGTGAATAATAAAGCCCAATATTGTCCAGAACAGTAGATAATATAGCATGGAGCAATCAAAAATTATAGATACGTTGGAGACGTATCAGTAATGTTCAAGCACCGCGTTTAAGAAGGCGGAGAAAGGGGGAATCAGGCCTACCCAAAGGGCATCAATGAAGATTGGGACCTTGGTGGCCGCCCGAGCAATGCGAGCACGAGACGCGGGCCAAGCCACCGTCTTCCCCCACTCGTTGAAACTGGTTAGCATGGGACGCACCTTGTCCATGGCCTCGTCGTTGAGCACCAAGGATCGGCCGACTGCAGGCTCAGCGGCTGGAGGCGCACTTGGCGAAGACAGAGGCTTCTTCCCCTTGTCTGCTTGTTTCGGCGCCATGGTGATGAAGCATGTGGAGTGCAGGTCAGATTGGAGAGGAGGAGCAGAGTCTCGAGGAAGCAGAGGGACTGGGGAAGCAAGGCGTGGGCGATGGGAGAATTACTGTGTAGGTTGCGGGGGGCGCATAGCCAGGCGGATTCCAATGCAGTGTGGGGAAGCGGAGATGCCCACGTCCAATCAACCACCACGCGTCAACCGAGACCGCATGCTTTTGGGGCCCGCGGTGCTACGCGCTTGACATTTGGCTTCGCCTCGAAGCCAAGCCCGAGCGCGCCTTGGGCCCGGGGGCTACTGTCGGTGTTCTGGGAATGGGGGTCCCCAGACATGCCTGCCTGCGGCCCACGGCGTGGCTGAGCTAGCAGGCCTCTACGACCCATCTTCATCGACAAGGCATTCAAGACCCTCGCGAGCGGCCAAGCCTCGTGAGGTGGATGATGCAAGACCTCCTCAGGAGCGGCCTCACCAGGAAGGCTCGCGAGGAGCGGAGAGATCAAGACAAGCCAAACCTCACGAGGCTCTCGTGACGTGAGCCATGACGATCGAGACCAGGCGGCTCCAGCGCGCACAGCGTCCTTGTTTCCTCTTTAGTGCCAAGGGGGCAAGTGCAGGCGCGGAGTACCGAGGCATCGAACAAAGGTTTCCATATCGATGCAACGAGACCAAGACCAGCATGACGACAAAACGGAGGTCACCATGGGGCCCAAGACGGCGTCACCACCAGAGCCTTTCGCAGGTGAAGACCGCTTTTGTCAGGATAAGCTGTACTAGTTTTCCCCTTTCAAATTGACCGTTGTTGGCTCCCTTCCCGCTCAATACTTGGGGAGAGGACCAGGGCCTATATAAGTAGAACTAGCCACCACAGTAGGGGCAACAGAGCAAGAGCCAGCCCCTAGCCACACACCGAGCACAAGAACACCTCAACCTCAGGAGGCTGTTCTTCCCCTTGTACTGTTCATCATCAGCCCAAGAGGCAATCCACCACCACCACACTGGAGTAGGGTATTACACCACAACGGTGGAACGAACCAGTATAAATCTTGTGTCTTTGTCTTATGAGTTCGTCGAGTTCGTCCGCGAGATCTTAGAGGGCTAGGGCATGGATCGGTAGGGAGGAGATCTTCGCGAGCACCCTAGTGTTCGAACCTCGAGGGTTTTGCCGGAACTCGTGATCCGACATATCTGTCCCTTTCCTATGGTGGTGGCTAGTCCTATTTAAAGAGGCCCTGGTCCTCTTCCCAAATGTAGGCGGGAAGGGATCCCACAACGACCAATTTTGAAGGGAGACAACTAGTACAAGCTATCCTGACAAAATGTGGCCTTTGCCTGCCAAAGGCTCTGGTGGTGATGCAGCTGTGGGCTCCGCGATGGACTCCGTCCTGCCGTCCTACTGGTCTTGGTCTTGTTGCACCGATATGGAAACCTTTGCCTCATGCCTCGGGACTCCTCGCCTGTGCCTGCCTCTTTAGCACCAAAGAGGAAACTGGTACCCTGCGCCCGCTGGCGCCCGCCTGGCCTTGGTCGTCATTGCTCACGTCACCTGAACCTCGCGAGGTGCCCTTGCATAGATATCTCCGCTCCTCGGGAGCTAGCCTGGTGAAGCCACCCCCAGGGAGGTCTTGGCGTTGTCCGCCTCGTGAGGCGTGGCCCCTCGTGAGGGTCTTGAGTGGTTGTTGCTGAAGATGGGCCGTACCAGGCCGTTGGTGGAGCCCGTAGGCAGGCAAGTCTGGGTACCCCCGTTCCCAGGACGTCGACAGTAGCCCCCGGGCCCAAGGCGCGCTCAGACCTGGCTTCGAGGCTGTAACGCCCCGGATCCGATGCGCGAGGTGTCTGCCAGTTATTCGCCGTCCTTGCCTTGTCATCTGCTTGCGTGTTGCATTTTTGTTCTTGTCATGCATCCCATATCATGTCATCATGTGCATTGCATTTGCATACGTGTTCGTCTCATACATCCGAGCATTTTCCCCATTGTCCGTTTTGCAATCCGGCACTCCCACCTCCTCTGGCGCACCCCTCTTGTTGCTTTTCGTGAGCGGGTGTTGAACGTTCTCGGAATGGACCGAGTCTTTCCAAGTGGCCTTGGTATACCACCGGTAGACCACCTGTCAAGTTTCGTTCCATTTGGAGGTCGTTCGGTACTCCAACGGTTAACCGGGCATCCGCAAAGTCCGTTCGTGTGTTGCAGCAAAACCCCCTTCAAACAGCCCCAAAACCCCTCTAAGTCTCCGCCATGCTCTCAGTCATTCGATCACGATCGCGTGGGCGAAAACCGCACCCCGTTTGGACTCTCCTAGCTCCCTCTGCCTATATATTTGCACCTCCCCCCGAAATTTTGCGGTACAAACCCTAGCTCCTTCCACCTCGCGCCACCGGACAAAGATTCCCGCCGCCGGACATGTCCGCGCCGCCACTCTCGACCAATCCGGGCGTGCCATGTGGCACCCGCCGCCGTTCTCCGCCGCCGGCCCGCGAGCCCGCAGCGGGCCCGCGAGGCCCATCCGCCGCCGGTCGCGCGCTGCCCGCGCGCCCCTGTTCCGCTCGATCTGGATCGGGAGGAGCCGGTCCCGAGCTTCCTCCGGCCCCCGCCGTTTCGTCGTCTTCGCCGGACCCCGCCGCCGGCCTGCCTCCTCAACCGACCGGCCCAAGTGGCCCAACGTGAGCACCCCCCTTTTTTTCAGCGCATGTGCGACTTATAGCCAAGTCACGCCCGTCTGTTTTTTTTCTTCTGAAAATCGGCTCAAGTCCCTGAAAATTGACAGTATGTGTGCATGTTCAACTGTGTGTAACATCATGTGTGCTAATCCGATTCATGCATATTATATATGAAAATGTTCATCATGAGGTGCTCTTCATTTTGTTCCATTGTGGCATGCTTGTTTGAGTCCATCTTGATGCCCAAACCATCGTTGCAAGAGTGCTATATGATGTTAACTGCTGTTACTTACCAGAACTTGGTGATTTGTTATTTTTATTGCATTTAATCTGTGCATCTCATGAGTATGAGCTCTACAGGTGTTTTGTTGTATGACATGCCATCTTTCCAATCGTGTATTCCATGTATTTTTGTGATCTCTGTGGTGACTAGCACAAGCATGCAAACTAGACCCCGTAATGTTTCTGATTTCTGAGACAGTAATTTCTCTAAGTCTTTCTCTGCTGTTATTTTGTTGCCATGTAAACTTGATGCTACAGTGAGATCCATGCATATTTTCGAGATGTTCAGTAAGGATGTTTTGTAGATATTGTTGTAGTGGATCCATTCCTATCCTTATTTGCAACTATGGAGTGACATAGCTTGACTCAATCTTGCTCTACTTTTGCTATAAAATATTTCTGGCAGATTGTTAACATGATATTCAAGTTTGCCAAGCTTGTTGTAGTTGTTTCATACATGCTATGTATTTGCTCTTGCCATGGATAGCTTCATAAACATGCCATATTCTGTAGGTATGATTTTTTTGTCATTCATAGCTTTGGGATGAGTGCATCAAGCTCACCAACATGCCTTCATATTATAGTTTCTGCCACGCTCTGTTCTCTGCCTAGTCTGAAACCTGATAACGAAACTTGCTATGTTTACGTGGTTGCCATCATATCTTCTGTTCCTTTTTGGCTTATGGTCAGTGAGGGACTTTTGTTATATGCATTTAGTAGTATACTGTCATGTCTTCTTTTGCCATGTTAAGTTCCTGGAGCATGTTGATTTCGTGCTCTGAACATTGCTATCTGATGTTATTTCTGTCATGTCCAGTAATTTCTGCCAAGTCTGTGAACCTGTTATTATTTGCAATCTTGCCATGTCCTTTTGAGCATGCTCTATTAGTTTCTGGAGATAGCTCAGTGTTCATGTTTTGTTGTGCTTTACCTGTACATCACGTCCATAACTTTCGTTTTCATGTTGAGTTGCGGTAGCATATTGTGTTGATGCTTGCTATATGCCTAGTTGTTGTTTTGGACAGATTGTTGATATATAATGTTTGGAGTGTATGTGTTGCACCGTTGCTCCGTTTTGAGCATGCTCTATATGAAACTTGCTTAGATTTGTATGTAGTTCCATATTATCATGTTGCATCCTTGTTTTGAGGTGTTTGCTTGATGGTTGTATGCGTTTTGCATCAATGCCATGTTTAACTTGTTTTGCTCATATCTTCTAGACCGTAACTCCGAATCTAATGAACTTTATATGTAACTTGAATAGAATTTCGTGTAGATCATCATGGTGCCCTCTAACTTGCTGTTTAATAACTTGGACATAAGGTATATTCAGTTCTGGACCAGTTTCGAAATTTGCATATGAGGTCTTACCGGATTTGTTATATGTTGTTTCCGGCCTCATTTAAACTTGCCTTGATGCGTTGTTCTTGTATGCATCATCTCTTGTCATGAGTAGCTTCATGTAGCCTTGTCATGCATCATTCTTGGTTGAGCATCATGATTTGTTCATGTGTGGTGTGTTTACCATGTTGTGTGCTTCTTCTCGATAGTTCCCGTGTCGTTGTGATCGTGAGGATTCGTTCGTCTTTGTGGCTTCATCTTCTTCATGGATTCGTTCTTCTTCCTAGTGGGATTTCAGGCAAGATGACCGTCACCTTGGATCTCATTACTATCATTGCTATGCTAGTTGCTTCGTTATATTGCTTTGCTGCGCTACCTATCACTTGCTCCTCAAGCCTCCCAAATTGCCATGAACCTCTAACCTTGTCACCCTTCCTAGCAAACCGTTGTTTGGCTATGTTACCGATTTGCTCAGCCCCTCTTATAGCGTTGCTAGCTGCTGGTGAAGATGAAGATTGCTCCATGTTGGATTATGTTTATGTTGGGATATCACAATATCTCTTATATTATTAATGCATCTATATACTTGGTAAAGGGTGGAAGGCTCGGCCTTATGCCTGGTGTTTTGTTCCACTCTTTCCGCCCTAGTTTTCCGTCATACCGGTGTTATGTTCCTTGATTTTGCGTCCCTCACACGGTTGGGTGATTTATGGGACCCCCTTGACAGTTCGCCTTGAATAAAACTCTTCCAGCAAGGCCCAACCTTGGTTTTACCATTTGCCTAGCCTATTTCTTTTCCTTGGGGAGTCGCTCTCTCGAGGGTCATCTTAATTTAACCCCCCGGGCCAGTGCTTCTCTAAGTGTTGGTCCGAACTGAGTAAACTGCGGGGCCCCCTCGTGGAAACTCGAGGTCTAGTTTTACTCGTAGGATGTCTCATCCGGTGTTGCCCTGAGAACGAGATATGTGCAGCTCCTATCGGGATTGTCGGCACATCGGGCGGCTTTGCTGGTTTTGTTTTACCATTGTCAAAATGTCTTGTAACCGGGATTCCGAGACTGATCGGGTCTTCCCGGGAGAAGGAATATCCTTCGTTGACCGTGAGAGCTTATAATGGGCTAAGTTGGGACACCCCTGCAGGGTATTATATTTTGAAAGCCGTGCCCGCAGTTATGTGGCAGATGGGAATTTGTTAATATCCGGTTGTAGAGAACTTGACACTTGACCTTAATTAAAACGCATCAACCGTGTGTGTAGCCGTGATGGTCTCTTCTCGGCGGATTCCGGGAAGTGAACACGGTGTTGGGTTATGTTTGACGTAAGTAGGAGTTCAGGATCACTTCTTGATTATTGCTAGTTCACGACCGTTCCTTTGTATCTCTTCTCGCTCTCATTTGCGTAAGTTAGCCACCATACTTGCTTAGTCGCTGCTCAACATCACCACTTTACCCCTTCCTTACCCTTTAAGCTTTGCTAGTCTTGATACCCATGGTAATGGGATTGCTGAGTCCTCGTGGCTCACACATTACTACAACACCAGTTGCAGGTACAGGTTTTGCGATGATCATGACGCGAGAGCGATGTTACTTGTTTTGGAGTTCTTCTTCTGCCTCTTCTTCGATCAGGGGATAGGTTCCAGGTCGGCAGCCTGGCTAGCAGGGTGGATGTCGTTTGAGCTTCTGCTTGTGTTTCATCCGTAGTCGGATGTTGATCTCATGTATGATGTTTTGATGTATTCTTGCGGCATTTGTATGCTTGGTATGTATCCCCAAATATTATGTAATGTTGATGTAATGATATCCACCTTGCAAAAGCGTCTTCAAGATGTGCTTCTATCCTTGGTGGGACCTTCGTGTTCCTTTAGGATAGGGTCGCATCTTGGGCGTGACAAGTTGGTATCAGAGCCTCGACCGACCCTAGGAGCCCCTTGATTGATCGTGTAGTTTGGCCGTTGTTGAGTCTAGAAGAAAACTTTTTCTGAGTCTAGTTATATCGGAGAGTAGGAATTCTTTTTACTCCTCAGCCCCTTCGTCGCTCTGGTGAGAAATCTTGACGTAGGTGTTTCGACTTACTTCTCTTCCCCTTCAAATTTTTCTTTAGGGTCACGCAGTTGGTTTTGCGATCGTTGTTCCTCAGCTCTTTGCATCCGGTGCATTTCTCGTCAAGATGATTCGATACTCCTTTGTCATTTGCGAGATCAGTCCTCAGTTCTTTCTCATCCGATGTAGTTTCCCTGTCCAAAGTTGTCCTTGTTTTTCCCACCCGCCCTCCCTTCTTATTGGAACCGGAGTTTATAATTGAGTATCCATCCTACTCGTGCGAAGTCCTTGCATTCTTTCCTCAATGTTTTCAACCAATGCTTTTCTCTTCAAAGCTATTCGTCGATTTCCCCTTCCAAGTTCCCGTTGTTTTCCCGGCCTCCCACCCTCTTCTTCCCGGAGCTTGAGTCTCTTTCGAGCATCAATTTCATTCGTGTGGAGCATCTACAATCTTTCCTCAATTATTTCAATCGGTGAATTTTTGCCTCGTTCGACATTCTTCACCTATCTTTTCTTCTCCGGTGGATTTAATTCCAATTTTTGGTAGTGATTATATTCTTTCCTCCGCTCAATTGGTTCTCGTTGCTCGTTCCCCTCTTGTTGAGGATATAGACATTAGAGTCACCCGCCAGGAGGGGCCAGGTTACTCCAATGGTCATTACCAGAAACCCGGAGCCAAGCTTGAAAACGGTGGGCCAGAGATGGGCATAAGACCCGGATATGGCTTAGGGCCCGTAGTTACAATCATTATTATGGTAGAACTTGTAGTGTAGGGCAAGTATGATTGAGAGTCCGAGCCGGACACTCTTATGAGCCGGCCGAGACTCTGAGGGCTGCTGGGCGTCAGCCTCCCTATATAAAGGGACGACCCGGCAGCGGTTTAGGGACAAGAACAATCTCAACGAGAGCCGGGCATAGCAGTTTAGCTCCCTGGTGATCGTAACCCTAATCAATACCACTTCAACTGGACGTAGGCTTTTACCTTCACCGAAAGGGGCCGAACCAGTATAAACCCTCGCGTTCCTTGTCCCACATTAACCCCTTCAAGCTTCCTAGTTGCGATGGCTCCACGAATAAGTCCTAGCTCGAGGACATTTGCCGTGACAATTCCACGACAGTTGGCGCCCACCGTGGGGCCAGCGCACGGTGGATTTGAGTTCTTGAAGGGCAGCTTCGAAGGGCTCAAGGGATACGCTGTGGGCCGGATGACCAAGAGTCGTCGCGGCAAGCTCTACATCGACGATGCAAACTGGGGCCCCGACGCCGGCTCAATTGAGTACGGGTACCGGGTCCCCTTCGGCGGAATTCATGTTTTCATTGGCAAGATTTGTGAACCGGGCCCTGAGCCGGGTCTCTGCGCCGATCTCGTCGAGACAGCTCAGCTTGCGTGACCCGCCCGGGCCCGGCCTGCCTTAAGGCATGCTTTTGTGGGGTGTATCCATAGAGGACTCTCTGATCGATCTGGATCTGGTGATGAGACGGCCGCCGGCTCTGATGGCGAGTCGGCCACCGATGAGTCAAACTCGTTGTACCAACTTCAGGATGGCAGGCTCATGGGTTGTTCCGACGGTGACAGTATTCCGGACCTATTTGAGTCGCCAAGTCAGGTTGGAGTTTTTATGGCTGGTGCGCAGCCTGTTCAGAACCCCGCTGCTGGAGCGAGTAACCCGGTGCCTTCTCCGGCTCAGGTGGTGATGGATCTCACGGACAAGTTGACGGCCCTGCTAAGCGCCGCGGTTGACCCGGCAGATCAAGCTCAGCATGATGCAGAGGTGGCACAGTTAAAATTGGATCTAATGAAAGCTAAAGAGGATCTCGCAGCGGAAGGGATCAGGCTGGCTGCGGAGAGGGCGGCTCTCGATGCCCAAACCCAGCTGATTCAGGCGCAGTCCTTCCAACTCACGATGGATCAGAACGCGGCTAATGAGGTCATGAGAAGGAGGCATCAAAAGGCCCAATCTCGACTCCCTCCGGTTTACGATCCACGCAACCTCTTCAACACGCCAGGTGCAGGGTCTAGTAACCCGCCAGGGATCATAGCTCCCGGGTCTGGACCCCTTATTCGGCCACGAGTGATGGGGCCTCCCCAGGTGCCCCCTGCCCCGCCTCAGTATGTGCCAATACCCCCAGGTCATTATAATAACCCGCTGGAGAACATGGTCGCTGCGGCAGCACGGCTGGCGGCTCTCCCAGTTGACGGCGACTCTCCGACGGGTATTGAAACCCACCGGGTCAGGGAACTCCTGCAGACAGCACTGGCGCAGCAAGAGGCGTACTCCTACAGCCGGGACAGGATCCACTCGACCCCTCGTCTGGGCCAGAGCCCGAGTTACAGCCGGCACATGGTCTCAGCAACCGGCTCAAGTAACGTCCGACGCCATGACCCGCCCCCTGGCCATGGCCCGGCTCATAATGGAGCCTTTTACGCAGCAGACCAGGACAAAGCGCAGCAAGAGGCGGAGCAAGTACCTCAATTGACGGCTTACCAGACCCCCCCGGCTTATCCGACGACTTCCGTTGATGTGGGTATCCCTACCAGGACCGGGGGTGTCCCTTGTTTAGTGCCAGCTATCCGTAATGAACGTCTACCTAAGGACTTCAAGGGCCCTAGGAAGGTGCCTAACTACACAGCTGACTTACAACCCGCAGCCTGGATCGAGAGTTATGAGATGGCTATGGAGCTGCTGGAGGTCAGTGAGGCGGCCATGGCCAAGTATTTCACCATGATGTTAGATGGGACCGCCCGCACTTGGTTGAAAGGGCTACCACCGAACTCCATTGGGTCTTGGGCTGAGCTGAAAGCCCGGTTCATCCAAAACTTCAAAGATACCTGTAGGCAGTCTATGTCAATTGTGGATTTGACTAACTGTAAGCAGCAGGAGGGTGAATCCACGACCCATTGGGTTCGCCGGGTTAAGGAGATCATACATTCATCAGACAAGATGGATGCCGTATCTGCAGTCTTAATGTTAGAAAAGAATTGTCGCTTCGTGCCCCTGAAGATGAAACTCGGGCGGCTTAAGCGCGACTGCAGTGATATGGGTACACTAATGGCAGCTGTTGTCAAGTACGCCGATTCTGATGGTACCAAGGATCCCCCTTCAGATGATGAAAGGACAGGGAAGGGAAAGAAGAACGGCAATGGCAAGGGTCTTCAGTTTATCCCGGGGAACCAAGGAGGAGGCAAGCGCAAGGCAGATGGCAGCCTAGAGTTTGTGGCCAACGCCAGCGCACAAGGCAACAACCAGCGACGCAAGGGAAGGCCCCCTCCCCGAGGCGGCGTGTCAGGACCTTCACTGGAGCAGCTGTTGAATGAGCCTTGTCCGAGGCACGGCTCTAGAGAGAAGCCAGCGACTCATCTATGGAAGGACTGTGCAATCATGAAGGCCTTTAAAAACTACAATGGCCCGGGCGGCGGCTCAGGCGCCGGCGGTTTTCATGGCCTGGGGGGCGGCTCAAATTCTGGTCCTCAGAACGGTCAAGGGGGCTTTAATCAACAGTCTGGCCAGGGTCATCAACAGCAGCAGGGGGGCTATCAGACCAATCCAAAGCATCTTAGCGGTGGACAGTATCATGTGTTTACCACTAGTTTGTGCAAGCGAGATCAGAAGCTTCACAAGAGGGCTGTGAATGCTGTTGAGCCGGCGGTCCCACGCTACTTGCGGTGGTCTGAGCAGCCTATAGTGTGGAGTAGGGAGGATCACCCTCCCCGAGTGGATAACCCGGGCCACTTGGCCTTAGTGGTGGCTCCTCAAGTGGGAGGATATAAATTCACAAAGGTGCTCATGGATGGAGGCAGCAGCATCAACATCCTCTATTATGAGACTTTTCGCCGTATGGGGTTGGTTGATAAGAACCTCAGCCAATCAAACACTATCTTCCATGGTGTGGTACCTGGTAAGTCGGCTTATCCAGTCGGCAAGATCGAATTGGAAGTGGCTTTTGGTGATGAGAACAACTACAGGGTGGAGAAATTGACCTTTGAGGTGGTCAAGATAAGAAGTCCATACCATGCTATATTTGGACGGCCGGCTTACGCCAAATTCATGGCACGACCGTGTTATGTGTACTTACAGCTCAAGATGCCGGGTCACAATGGGACCATTACGGTTCACAGCAGCCGGAAAGTGGCTCTGGAGTGTGAGGAAGGCGATGCGGCTTATGCAGAATCTGTTTGTGCTACAGAGGAGTTGAAGTTTTACAAGGACAATGTTGACCCAACAGATATGACCTCTCTGAAAAAGCCGACTACGGAGAATGAGCCGGCGATGAAATTTAAGTCGGCTGATGAAACTAAGCTTGTTGATTTTGTTCCAGGCGATCCATCTCAGCAGTTTAGCATCAGTGCCAATCTGGATCCAAAATAGGAAAGCGCGCTCATCGAGTTCATCCGTGAGAATAGGGACATCTTTGCATGGAAACCCTCTGACATGCCAGGTGTACCTAAAGAACTCACTGAGCATACTCTCAATGTTGATCCGAAATTTAAGCCGGCAGACAGTTCCTTCGGCGGTTTAATGAAGAGAGGCGGAAAGCTATTGGTGAATAAGTGGTCCGGCTCTTGGCGGCCGGGTTTATCGTTGAAGTCTTTCACCTAGAGTGGTTGGCTAACCCGGTGCTCGTACTTAAGAAGAACGGCACCTGGCGGATGTGTGTGGACTACACGGACTTGAACAAGGCGTGTCCGGCTGATCCTTTTGCCCTCCCCCGTATTGATCAAATCATTGATGCTACGGCAGGTTGTGCACGCTTAAGTTTCTTGGATGCTTATTCCGGATATCATCAGATTAAGATGGCTGTTAAGGACCAGGAGAAGACGGCGTTCATCACTCCCTTTGGAGCCTTCTGCTATGTGTCTATGCCCTTTGGACTCAAGTGTGCACAGGCGACTTACCAGTGTTGTGTACAGAACTATCTTCACAAACAGATTGGGCGCAATGTTCACGCTTACGTGGACGATATTATGGTTAAGTCCATAAAAGAGGAAACCCTGATAGATGATTTAAGGGAAACCTTTGAGAATCTCCGGGTCTATAAGATGATGCTTATCCCGGCCAAGTGTGTCTTTGGTGTTCCTGCAGGCAAACTCTTGGGCTTCTTGGTTTCTGACAGAGGCATTGAGGCTAACCCGGAGAAGATTAAGGCCATTACCTCCCTGGCTAAGCCGGCGTGTATAAATGACGTTCAGCGCTTGGCGGGTCGCATCGCTGCTTTAAGCCGGTTTATAAGCCGTTTGGGTGAGAAGGCCATGCCCTTATATCAGTTGATGAAGAAAACTGATAACTTTGTCTGGAATGATGCAGCTAATACCGCCTTTGAGGATTTGAAGAAGCAGCTGGCAGAGCCCCCAGTCCTTGCTGCTCCGGTTGATAAGGAGCCCTTACTACTGTATGTGCCGGCAAACGCACGAGCCGTCAGTGTGGCTATTGTGGTGGAGCGCAAGGAGGAGGGTAAGGAGCATCCGGTTCAGCGGCCGGTTTATTATGTCAGCGAAGTGGTTATCGAGTCCAAGCAGCGGTACCCGCATTGGCAGAAGCTGGTATATGGTGTATTCATGGCGAGCCGGAAACTTAAGCATTATTTTCAGGGTCATCCCATCACTGTGGTCAGTTCTGCCCCTCTTGGTGATATCATTCAAAACAGAGAGGCCACAGGGAGAATTGCTAAGTGGGCTATAGAGCTTGGACCTCATGGTCTCAAATATGTGCCATGCACTGCTGTTAAATCTCAGGCCTTGGTGGATTTCATCAATGATTGGACAGAGTCACAAGTGCCCGAGCAAAAGCCGGATAACACGTATTGGACTATTCACTTCGATGGGTCCAGGCAATTGGAGGGCTCAGGGGCTGGTGTTGTATTGGCTTCCCCTAAAGGTGACAAGTTTCATTATGTGCTACAGTTAATGTTTCCTTGCACTAACAATGCGGCTGAGTATGAGGCCTTGCTCCACGGTCTTCGGATGGCTAAGGAGATGAGCTTGAGTCGGGTAAGGTGCTTTGGTGATTCAGACTTGGTGGCTCAACAAGTATCAGGCAAGTGGGACTCTAAGGATCCTCTCATGGCGGCTTATCGCCGTGAGGTTGATACAATTGCTGGGCACTTTCAGGGCTACCAAGTAGAGCACATTGATCACAGGAAGAACGAGGCGGCTGATGCTCTAAGCCGGCTAGGCTCTCAGCAAAAGCCGGTGCCGCCTAACACCTTCCTGGACGTCCTGTATAACCCTTCGGTTAAGTTGCCTACAGAGGAAGACCTGGCTGTTCCTGACCCGGAGGCACGATTGGTGGCGGCTCTTCATGTCATACCAGACTGGACAATGCCATATTTGGCTTATATGACCCGGGGCGAGTTGCCTGAGGATGAAACTTTGGCCAGGCAAATAACCCGACGGGCTAAGTCAATGATCGTTATCGATGGCGAACTGCATCATCGCAGTGTTACGGGAGCATTTCAGCGTTGTGTCTCCCCTGAGGAAGGTCAAGAGATCTTGCGTGAGATACATGAAGGGGATTGTGGCCATCATGCCGGCTCAAGGTCCCTTGTGGCCAAGGCTTTCCGTCATGGTTTTTATTGGTTGACGGCTCATGCTGATGCAGAGGACTTGGTCAATAAATGTGATGGTTGCCAGAGGTTCTCACGACGGGCTCATGTACCGGCTCAGGAGCTGAGAATGATCCCAATCACTTGGCCCTTTGCGGTCTGGGGGCTTGATATGGTTGGGCCTTTTAAAAGGTCCAAGGATAAGAAGACCCACCTCTTGGTGGCAGTGGATAAGTTCACAAAGTGGGTGGAAGCTGAGCCAGTTAGCAAGTGCGATGCAGCCACGGCGGTTCAATTTATGAAAAAGGTGATTTTCCGCTTTGGCTTTCCGCACAGCATTATAACTGACAATGGCACCAATCTCTCCAAAGGCGACATGGAAGAGTTTTGTCAACGAGAGCATATCCGACTTGATGTTTCCTCAGTGGCTCATCCGCAATCCAATGGTCAAGCTGAGAGAGCTAATTAGGAGATTCTGAAGGGCATCAAGCCCCGGCTTTTGGTCCCTTTGCAACGGACGCCGGGTTGTTGGGTGGAGGAATTGCCCTCCGTCTTATGGAGCATCAACACTACTCCTAACAGGTCTACAGGCTTTACGCCTTTCTTCAAGGTTTATGGAGCAGAAGCAGTCCTCCCCAGTGACATCCGTCACGACTCACCTCGCGTGTCGGCTTATGTTGAGACGGATAATGAACAGGCGCGCCAAGATGCTCTTGACTTGTTGGACGAACAGCGTGATGTGGCAGCAGCCCGTTCAGCGATTTACCAACAAGACCTGCGCCGTTATCATAGCCGCCGGGTCAAATCCCGGGTCTTCCAGGAAGGCGATCTCGTGCTCCGGCTCATCCAGGATCAAACAGATGCACACAAATTATCCCCACCTTGGGAAGGGCCCTTTGTGGTCAGCAAGAACTTGCACAACGGGTCATATTACCTCATTGACATTCGGGAGCACAAAGATTCACGTAAGTCGGAGGAAGAGACCCGTCGGCCGTGGAACATAGCTCAGCTTCGGCCTTACTACACTTGAGCCACCGGCTCTCGTGGTGTACATATTTCTCTCAGCCATGTATATATTATGATAAGCAATAAAGCAGAACCTCTGTCCTTTTTTCTCCTCCAAATATGCACGTGTTGTTTTTGTTATAAGATTACATGATGACTTAAAGGAGGATCCGGCTTATGATCGTATTCGAATCTAGCTATAAACAGTAAGGTCACTTGGGGGCTTCCTGTTCAAACATGGGTCGTATTCGAACCAAAGAGAACATAGCTGTCGATACCCATTTGATTGGCAAAGTGCCGAGCTCATTGGGAGTTTACCTTTGGTCATATTTGAATCATAGTTTAACCCCTCTGAGAACCGACATGGATCGTATCCGAATCAGCGTCGTTAAACAATTCTTAAAATCACTTGGGGGCTTCCTGTTCAAACATGGGTCGTATTCGAACCAAAGAGAACATAGCTATCGGTACCCTCTTGATTGGCATCGCCATACCCACTGGGGGCTATATGATCGTATCCGAATCTTAGCTTAACCCCTTTGGGCCGGGTCTCTGGTCGTATTCGAACCGGAAGCCCCTAAGTTCTTTTGCTTTATCACAAGTTTACTCTGATTATATCAAGATGTGTACGCCCGGGTTTCACTTTGCCGGCTTAACTTTGGTTTACAGTGTTAGTTGAATATCATGGGCATCATTAAGGCAAGTAAATCGGAGTTAAGGTACCAACCTTGTTACCCGGGTTATCTAAACCGGAAGTATGCTCACAGGCTGCTAAGTATGTTATTACGGTTGTGTTAAGGATATAATTGAGGGCCAGTCTTTTTTGATTCATATTCTGGGTTATCTATCCAAAACACCTGATTCTCAGGGCGGTAAGCCGCCTCGAGACTTGTGATTTGCCTTTCTATGCAGGATACTTAAAGGCACCTCTTTGAGGTTGAGAAAAACAAAGGGATAATTATGACCCGGAGAAACACCAAAGAGACAACTTCAAAAGACCTTGGCATTCAATACGTGCACGATGGCACGGCAGAGATAGACTGTTGCACCTACTCTATTACAAAATTCATCAAGTCTAAAAAGGGTCGAGCATTCTTTGGTAACTAAACCGCCAGCTGAGTTACGATGCCCGCTGAGTGGAAATCTCCGGCTCGTTCCTATCCTCTCCTCCGGCTGATCCCAAGACCTGGAAGGTTGACGACTTCCAGTCGATGCCGCTGAGAGCTTCTAATTGGGCTTCTTCGTCAATTAACCCGGCCGGGTCAATCTCCGGGGCAAAGGTGTGCTGACGAGCCGGCGGGATCAGGTTGAGGGCTTCGTAGCGAGGGGTTGGAATCCTCTGATTCTCCACGTCATAACCCGGCTGGTACTTGGTCAGATCTGTGTCGTTCCCGATGAGGGTGGCCACTGGGCGTACAGCCTTCACGCATGCCGCGAAGTCCTTCTGATCGAAAGCTGAGCCGTCTTCCGTCAGGCTTGGATAGCCAAGGGCGATGTCCGCCGGGTCTAACTCCGGCAGGAATGCCTTGGCCCGGCTCAGCGCGGCGATCGCTCCGGCTCTTGCAGAAGCACGTCGCAGCTCTTGGATCCGCTGAGGCAGAACGGCGAGCCGGCGCAGGACTTCTGCCAGGTGAGTCGGCACCTCGTTGGATAGGGCCACCACAGCTAAGGCACGCTGTGACCCGGTGTAGAGCTGCTCCACCAGGGTATACATGGCCTTTAGCTTGGTGACCACGCTCTGGTTGAGGTTGGCACTTCTGGGACCTGTTTAATAGAATCAGGAAAGTCGGCGACAAGGATGAATCATGAGATGTAAACATTCTAACATTGGTGAAAGCCGGTGAGGCGACTTACCGAAGATGGCGGCCACCATTTGGGAAACCTGGCGCTTTAGGCCGGAGAGTTCGGCGGTCTTCTCAGAGAGAGACTTCTCCGCCCGTTCCGCGCGGGTCACCAGTGCGGCCTTCTCTTCGGCCCAGGCTTTCCGCTCAGCATCAAATTCTGTCTTCAGCTTCTCTTGAGCGGCGATGCTGGATACAAATTTGGCGTTTGCCTTCCGGGTCTCCATCTCCTGCGTCTTCAGCCGGCTCTTGAGATCCGCAAGGTCCGCCTCTAGCTTCTTGCCAATAGCCTGCATAAATCTCCGGGTTATTAACAGTTATTATATAAGTCCCAAGCGTTTTCCAAGCAAAGACACTTGGCACTTGGGGGCTAATGCACATTGAAACGTATCTATCTACATACTGCCGGCTCAATTGAGTAAGCCGGAACCTAAGTCTACAACATATTCAATCATAAGTCGTCGACTTGGGGGCTAGCATGGCAAAGGTAGCTATGCAGTAAGTAAGAAGATAGCAGAAGGATACCTCAGATTTTTGCTGGATCTGGGTTACCATGGCGACCTCGGCATCCCGGCTCTTGTGTACTTGGTTGATGTAGCCAGAGACGAGCTCTCCAATGCCCAGGTTGGTGTAGTTGGAGAGGTCCAGACTCGCCCGGTGGGGCTGCATCAACTCCCCCTTAGCGGAGCACTTGGCCAGCACGGTCAGTCTCCCCGGCTCAACAAACTCTGTCCGGGTGATTACCACGTCCGGGTCGTCTGCTGGTGGAACTGAGCCGAAGGCCTCCGGGTTAACCGAAGCCTCAGTCGTTGCCTTGGTAGTTGGGGCAGTGGCCTCAGGTGCCGTGTCCGTTGGAGTGGTGGCTTCGGGGGCGGAGGCAGCTGGCGGTTCTTGAGCCGTCACCTCCGGTTCAGGCAAGTCCGGCACTCCGACTGATCTGGTCTTCTTCGCTCTTTTTGTGAGTTTTGCCTGGGCACTGAAAGGACAAAAGTGTTAAAGCACATAAAGGGTAAATAGGGACAAGTACAATATGAGATGGTTGTTATTACCCGGGCGCGGTCTTGAAAGTCGGAAGACTCGACTGCATGGAGTCACCCGAAGAAGGGGAGGTCTCCTGATAATTGGAGTCAGAAGAATTGAGCGGCTGACGGATAACACCCGCCAACTGATGGAAAGGGTATAAGTGGGAACAAACCTCAGTTAGCCGCTTCCTTGTTGTGTCGGGTAACCCGGCGGAGAGGTCGGTGTCCTTATTGGTCCGGGTGTGACGCCGGCTTTCATGAACCTGTCGCTTCAAAATAAATTGAGGGTCTTGATGAGCTAAAGGATGTGAAAAGCTTACTTTCCGGGTTACCCTTCGGACTTTCAGCTGTGGCAAGGGCTCCGAGTCGGAGGAAAGTGACATTACCTCTTCAACCACCGGGTTACTGGCGCCGGTGTCATCCTGTCAATGAGCAAGTGTTGATAAGGCGGACAGCAACAAACAATAAATACAGCAAGAACTTAAAGGCTTAGGGGTTACCTCTGACTCGGAGCTGTCGCTTAATTGCATCAGCTCCGAAGCAGTAGGTCTGCTTCCTTTTTTGCGAGGGGCGGCTTTCTTGGCATCTTTGTTCGCCTTCCTGGCCTTCTTGGCCGCCTCATGGTCATATTTGACCCGCCATAACTTATCATCAGCCTGAAAAATACAATGATGAATTCTTAAAACGATTCAGATGAAGGTTATATGCAGAAGAAGATAAAAAGTTAAAGTCAGCGGCTTACCGCTGGGGCTGGGTTGGTCTTGCAGAAGGGGGCTAACCCGGTCCTTCCGCAGTCTGCCAGGCTCTCGTTTAAAAGAGCCTTGGTCTCCTCCTCTGCAACGTCTTCTGGAAGATCATTGCGGCTGTGTCTCTGAGGGTCATCCTTTCGTCCTGTGTACTCACACATTAAGCCGGGGCGGCGGCTTAATGGGATCACCCGCCATGAGATCCAGACCCAGACCAGGTCAATTCCATTCAGACCATTGCCCAGGAGAGCCTTGATCCGGTTGATAGTGGGGAGCAGAGGCTGGCGCTCCGCTTGAGTCAACTTGTCCGACAATGGGTGAGTCGGCTCCAGACGTGTTGGGCGAAAGCCGGGCAGTGGGCTTTCATCAGCCGGGGATGTATCTTGGTAGTAGAACCAACTCATGTTCCAGTCCTTTGGGTGGCTCAGCGGCTCTGCGTAAGGGAAAAGGCAGTCCCTATGACGCTGGATGGAGATACCGCCTAATTCCAGACTTGGCCCATTGGCGCACTCGTTCTGGCGGTTTAAGTAAAAAAGCTCTCTGAAGAGCAGCAGACTAGGTTCTTCTCCAAGGTAAACCTCGTAGAAGACTTGAAAATTGCAGATGTTGGACACTGAGTTGGGTCCTATATCTCGAGGCCGCAAGTCGAAGAAGTTGAGCACTTCCCTAAAAAACTTTGAGTCAGGCGGTGCGAAGCCCCGGCTCATATGATCTGCGAAAATCACTACCTCCCCGTCCTTTGGTTGTGGTCTCTCTTCTGACGGGTCAGGGGCACGGTAGGACATGACTTCCTTCTTCGGCAGATATCCGGACTTAACAAAATTTGCTAGGGTCCCGTTGGTGACGTTGGACCTCATCCAGTTACAAGTGATGGGAGCCTTTGGAGGCATGGTGAAAGTTGGCGGTCTATGACAAAAAGGAAAAACGTCCGGGTTAATTATAAGCCGGAGATCTACAGTTCAAAACTAAGGTGGCGGCTTATGAAGGGGACTAATGATATATACTCAGGTACAATGGGTTATTTAAGCCGCAAGGGTATTCAGAATAAATTGATTATCTACGGCCTTATCACAGCTAAGCCGGAGGATTCTACGAAGCATGGTTTTCTTTAAGTCGGAAGATTCTACGGCGCGTGGTTTCTTTAAACCGGAATTGTAAGCCGCCAAGATTCAATGGTTGCAGTTTTTACTAAGTGTGGTAAAACAGGTTTCACACATTCCAGTAACTTTTTTGGATCAAAATGGTCGGGCAAAAGAAAAATTTCTAGACCTAGAAACCGAAGTGAGGGAGTTCTTGGGTTCGAACAAGGTTCTTATGCAGTACAAGGAAGGCTACTTGCGTGTGAAATGGATCTTCAAATAACCACCGCACTAGTTCTATGCAGGCCTAAGATCAAGCAGGGGCAGTAACTAGGAGAACTAGCGAAGCTTGCGGGCAGTGGTGACGAACATGAAGAACGTGGATGAACCCTACTGCAGATCTACTCTACGGGGTAGTGAGGACTTACCGGAGCTGAAAAGATGCGGGAGTCGCCGCCGTTTGTCTGGTCCGAGTCAGGGTGATGCAGCGGCCAAGGTTGACGAAGACCAGAGGCGAGACGATAGCGGCGGAGTGCAAGCTCAGGCAGAGAGGCAGCGGCGCAAGGAGGAAGAAAAGTGGCAGAGAAGCCCGTTGGCCGGCCTATTTAAAAGGCGAGCCCATAAAGCGGGCGCGAGAATCAAGGAGACCGTGGCATGGTTATCTCCCCCCACGACGCCTCGATTTTCGGGATAACAGTAAAAGCAAAGTTCCGTTGCGGATCTGGTGGAGTAAAAAACGGGCTTAATGGAAGATGACGTCACGGCGGATTATCCGGAGTCCAGAGGATGACGTCACGCCGGGTTATGGCCTTCACATGAAAGGTAAGCTAGAGATTTTTTCTGTTGGAAGAGTTGGAGATTGACATGAGCCGGCTCAAATCAATCTGGGGCCTAATGTTGAGGATATAGACCTTAGAGTCACCTGCCAGGAGGGGCCGGGTTACTCCAATGGTCATTACCAGAAACCCGGAGCCAAGCATGAAGACGGTGGGCCAGAGATGGGCTTAAGACCCGGATATGGCTTAGGGCCCGTAGTTACAATCATTATTATGGTAGAACTTGTAGTGCAGGGCAAGTATGATTGAGAGTCCGAGCCGGACACTCTTATGAGCCGGCCGGGACTCCGAGGGCTGCTGGGCGTCAGCCTCCCTATATAAAGGGACGACCCGGCAGCGGTTTAGGGACAAGAACAATCTGAACGAGAGCCGGGCATAGCAGTTTAGCTCCCTGGTGATCGTAACCCTAATCAATACCACTTCAACTAGACGTAGGCTTTTACCTTCACCGAAAGGGGCCGAACCAGTATAAACCCTCGCGTTCCTTGTCCCACATTAACCCATTCAAGCTTCCTAGTTGCGATGGCTCCACGAATAAGTCCTAGCTCGAGGACATTTGCCGTGACAATTCCACGACACCTCTCGTCATTTTATCGTTCCGGACTGATGAAGACATCTCAGGAAATTCGTCTGTGTTCGAATTAATTCGAGGTCGTCACCTCATTCAAATATTTCAATTGTTCCGGTGCAGCATATATCTCTGCAACAATTCTTTCCAACGGTGTTTCTTTTCAGTGGGCCCTAACACACAGGTCTTTTCCCAGGATCTTACCTGACTCTTCTAATTTTCCCGGACCTATTCTCAAATCCTTTTCGAAGTTTGACGTAAGTATGATTTTCATCAGTCAGACATTTTTCCAAGATCAATTTCAAATTATTTTCATTGTTGGCTCAACCTCTTCGCTTTTCATTCTCCCGGAGTATCTCAACAATTTTGGTGTTATTTCTCGTCATCATTCTCAACATTTGAAGACTGAAGTAGAATTTTCTCAAATCTTGTCCGCTCTCCCGGAGATTCGCAGTGCTAGCTCGATGTTACCCTATCAAATTGTTACAAGTCGTGCAATTATTTTCACCCATCCGGAGTATTTCAGGAGTTTTTTTCCGTCTCAATTATCCAGAGGTCATCTTTTCGAAATATTTCCTTGTTCTAAGTTTTCAAATCCATTCTCCGATTATTCTATATTCATGCCTTTTCGTTCGTCTCCTTATTCTTCCGGTGCTTTGCTCTTTAATCAGTTTGCGATCTCTTCGTTCTCTGGTTTGTAGATTCCCTCAAGTATCTTCGTGCTTTTCCTATTTTCCCGGTGATTCATTCTCCTTCGTCATTCAATTTTGAATTCCTACGGTGGCTCGTTCAAGATTCTTTCTGTTGTTATCATATCAAACAATTCGTTCTTTCCAAATCCTACCGATGGTTCATGAAGACTATCTCAAGTTTTGCGCTATATTCCCCCTTTAATCTTTTCAACGAGAATAAGTAGTATGCGAAATCCATTGCTAGCCATCAATATATTTTGATGAAGGATAAGCATACAATAAATCTTATTCTTATTTTCCTCTAAGTGATTAATCCCCTTCTTCAGAGTTTGTTCTTGGTGAATAAATTCTAGTTCCAAGTGTTTTCATCTTTTCTTCTCCGGAGTTCAAATTACTCGGCCATTTCATCGGAACCTCCATCTAAATCATCGCAAGGATTTAATCTTATCCCTTCCATCCCCCAATTTTATCTCGTCATCCTTTTGGTATCGGAGTTCTTCATGGTGGTTCGTCATGATTTAATTCATTCCTCAAGTGTTCATCAAGATTCTTATCGAAGGAGCTTAAGAATCATTCCTTCTTGCTTTTCGAAGTGCAATTAAATTCTACGTATACTTTTGAAGTGGAGTTTTGCATTGCTTCATTCTCTCTCAGCTATTCAATCTTTTCCGCTTGTGGTAGGTTACCACCTCATAATTTTGAGATGTTATCCATAAGTCCACAACAAGCTTATTCTTTTCGCGGTTGATTTTCTCAACAACTCCGTTTTAACCTTCCTTCTAAAGATGCTTTCAATTTCATTCGTGGCACAAGTTGTCATTTTCTTCTCCGTTCTTTTCTTTAAACTCTTTCAATTCTTTCCGGAGGTTTTGTGTCGTGTCTTCGTCAAGTATCATTCCATCTTCTCTAGTTCATGTTCGATCCTCTCCTTGTTCAGCAAGAGTGCTGCCTAAATTCTTTCGTTTCTTATTCGTTTCTTATCTTGTCTAACCGGAGTGGTTTCGGAGTCTATCTAATTCCGTGAGCATTTGATTCTCGTCATTCTCGTCGTTCCTTTTCTTCTTGAGTGCTCTCGATTCTTTGATTTCCTCTTGCGTTCTTATTTCACCTCATTCCTTTTTCCTTCCGTCTCGGTCCTAAGATCTCGGGACGAGATCTCTTGTTAGTGGAGGAGTGTTGTAACGCCCCGGATCCGATGCGCCAGGTGTCTGCCAGTTATTCACCGTCCTTGCCTTGTCATCTGATTGCGTGTTGCATTTTTGTTCTTGTCATGCATCCCATATCATGTCATCATGTGCATTGCCTTTGCATACATGTTCGTCTCATGCATTCGAGCATTTTCCCCGTTGTCCGTTTTGCAATCCGGCACTCCCACCTCCTCCGGGGCACCCCTCTTGTTTCTTTTCGTGAGCGGGTGTTGAACGTTCTCGGAATGGTCCGACTCTTGCCATGTGGCCTTGGTATACCACCGGTAGACCACCTATCAAGTTTCGTTCCATTTGGAGGTCGTTTGGTACTCCAACGGTTAACCGGGCATCCAAAAAGTCCGTTCGTGTGTTGCAGCAAAACCCCCTTCAAACAGCCCCAAAACCCCTCTATGTCTCCGCCATGCTCTCGGTCGTTCGATCACGATCGCGTGGGCGAAAACCGCACCCCGTTTGGACTCTCCTAGCTCCCTCTGCCTACATATTTGCACCTCCCCCCGAAATTTCGCAGTACAAACCCTAGCTCCTTCCACCTCGCGCCACCGGACAAAGATCCCCGCCGCCGGACATGTCCGCGCCGCCGCTCTCGACCAATCCGGGCGTGCCATGTGGCACCCGCCGCCGTTCTCCGCCGCCGGCCTGCGAGCCCGCAGCGGGCCCGCGAGGCCCATCCGCCGCCGCTCGCGTGCCGCCCGCGCGCCCCTGTTCCGCTCGATCTGGATCGGGAGGAGCCGGTCCCGAGCTTCCTCCGGCCCCCGCCGTTTCGTCGTCTTCGCCGGACCCACCGTTTCGTCGTCTTCGCCGGACCCCGCCGCCGGCGACGAACTCCGGCGTCCAGGCCAGGCCTCGCCGCCCCTCTCCTTCCCGTTCTTCCGCCTCACCCTCTTCTTCCTCTCCCTTTTCCTCATGACCTCTCTCTCCAGCAGGGATTCACAGGAGCTCGCCGCCGCCGCTCGGATCTCGTCGCCGGAGCCCCTCCGACCTCCTCCCGTGGCTGGATCCGGCACCGCGCCGCCCGGATCCGTCCATTCCCGCCGCCCCGCACCGTTTCTCCCCTGGCTCGCTGTCGAAGGCTCGCCGGAAGCGCCGCCGGCGCACCCTCCCTCGCCTGCGCGTGCGTGTGAGCGCCCGCTCGGGTGGGCCTTGTGCCCGCGTGGGCCCCGCAAACCCAGGCCCAGCCGCGGCCAGCGACCGGCCCAGCCAGCTCCGCCTCTGCCCGGCCTGCCTCCTCAACCGACCGGCCCAAGTGGCCCAAGTGGCCAAGTCCCTGAAAATTGACAGTATGTGTGCATGTCAACTGTGTGTAACATCACGTGTGCTGCTCCGATTTGCATATTATATGTCAAAATGTTCATCATGAGGTGCTCTTCATTTTGTTCCATTGTGGCATGCTTGTTTGAGTCTATCTTGATGCCCAAACCATCATTGCAAGAGTGCTATATGATGTTAACTGTTGTTACTTACCAGAACTTGGTGATTTGTTATTTTTGTTGCATTTAATCTGTGCATCTCATGAGTATGAACGCTACAGGTGTTTTGTTGTATGCCATGCCATCTTTCCAGTGGTGTATGCCATGTATTTTTTTGATCTCTGTGGTGACTAGCACAAGCATGCAAACTAGACCCCGTAATGTTTCTGATTTCTGAGACTTAGTAATTTCTCTAAGTCTTTGTCTGCTGTTATTTTGTTGCCATGTAAACTTGATGCTACAGTGAGATCTATGCATATTTTGGAGATGTTCAGTAAGGATGTTTTGTAGATATTGTTGTAATTGATCCGCGTTGGCGCACTCGGCCTGACCATTGCTCCTAGGGTGTGCCACTGAGGCGTAGCATATCTGCGTTCCAAGGTTAGCACACTGGAAGAGATTGCTAGTGAAGTGTGAACCGTTGACGGTGATGATGCTGTTAGGGAGCCCAAACCAGCTCACGAGGCCCTTGATGAACTTGACTGCAGAGCCGGCTGGGATGGTGCGGACGGCTTCTACCTCTGCCCACTTGGTGAACTTGTCGATGGCGACGTAGAGGTAGCGGTAACCTCTGGGCGCTCTGGGGAATGGACCCAGGATATCCAGCCCTCAGACCGCGAACGGCCATGAGAGTGGCATAGTCTGGAGTCCCTGAGCTGGCTGGTGGATTTGCTTGGCATGGAACTGGCAGGCCTCGCAGGATCTCACCAGCTCGGTTGCGTCATTGAGTGTTGTGGGCATGTAGAACCCGTTGCGGAACACCTTGACCACCAGGGTGCGCGACTACTGTCGGATTACGGGTTGCGGCAAACTCTTGAGGTTCGAACACTGGGGTGCGCACGAAGATCTCTCTTTACCTCTAGCTCACTCTCACAATGGTATCAAGGCCTAGCTCATCGAACCCAAGGAACAAGAGACACGAGAGTTTATACTGGTTCGGGCCACCATTGTGGTGTAATACCCTACTCCAGTGTGGTGTGGTGGATTGCCTCGTGGGCTGAGGATGAACAAGTACAAGGGATGAACAACCTAATGAGGAGAGGTGTTCCTGAGCTCGGTGAGCTGGTGAGGTGGCCTTGGTGGAATGGATCCAATCCAAGATGAGATCATCCTCCCACGGTGGTGGCTAGTCCTATTTATAGAGGCCCGGTTCCTCTTCCCAAATTTTTAGGCGGGAAGGGATCCCACAACGGCCAATTTCGAAGGGAGACAACTAGTACAAGCTATCCTGACAAAAGGTGGTCTTCGCCTGCCAAAGGCTCTGGTGGTGACGCAGCTGTGGGCTCCGTGGTGACCTCCGACCTACCGTCCTGCTAGTTGATGTCTACTACACAACCTTCTTCTTGTAGAAATTATTGGGCCTCCAAGTGTAGAGGTTTGTAGGACAGTAGCAAATTTCCCTCAAGTGGATGACCTAAGGTTTATCAATCCGTGGGAGGCGTAGGGTGAAGATGGTCTCTCTCAAGCAACCCTGCAACAAAATAACAAAGATTCTCTTGTGTCCCCAACACACCCAGTACAATGGTAAATTGTGTAGGTGCACTAGTTCGGCGAAGAGATGGTGATACAAGTGCAATATGGATGGGAGTTATAGGTTTTTGTAATCTGAAAATATAAAAACAGCAAGTTAACTAATGATAAAAGTGAGCGTAAACGGTATTGCAATGCTAGGAAACAAGGCCTAGGGTTCATACTTTCACTAGTGCAAGGTCTCTCAACAATAATAACATAATTGGATCATATAACTATCCCTCAACATGCAACAAAGAGTCACTCCATAGTCACTAATAGCGGAAAACAAACGAAGAGATTATGGTAGGGTACGAAACCACCTCAAAGTTATCCTTTCTGATCGATCTATTCAAGAGTCCGTAGTAAAATAACATGAAGCTATTCTTTCCGTTTGATCTATCCTAGAGTTCGTACTAGAATAACACCTTAAGACAAAAATCAACCAAAACCCTAATGTCACGTAGAAACTCCAATGTCACCTCAAGTATCTGTGGGTATGATTATACGATATGCATCACACAATCTCGGATTCATCTATTCAACCAACATGAAGAACTTCAAAGAGTGCCCCAAAGTTTCTACCGGAGAGCCAAGATGAAAACGTGTGCCAACCCCTATGCATAAGTTCACAAAGTCACTGAACCCGCAAGTCGATCACCAAAACACACATCAAGTAGATCACGTGAATATCCCATTGTCACCACAGATAAGCACATGCAAGACATACATCAAGTGTTCTCAAATCCTTAAAGACTCAATCCGATAA
The DNA here is from genome assembly GCF_002575655.3 of Aegilops tauschii subsp. strangulata. Classification (NCBI taxonomy): domain Eukaryota; kingdom Viridiplantae; phylum Streptophyta; class Magnoliopsida; order Poales; family Poaceae; genus Aegilops; species Aegilops tauschii. The sequence goes on from NC_053038.3 coordinate 225,844,628, forward strand.
GATAACTTCAAAGGGAAAACTCAATCCATTACAAGAGAGTAGAGGGGGAGAAACATCATAAGATCCAACTATAATAGCAAAGCTCGCGATACATCAAGATCGTGCCAAATCAAGAACACGAGAGAGAGAGAGATCAAACACATAGCTACTGGTACATACCCTCAGCCCCGAAGGTGAACTATTCCCTCCTCGTCATGGAGAGCGCCGGGATGATGAAGATGGCCACCGGTGAGGGATCCCCCCTCCGGCAGGGTGCCGGAACAGGGTCCCGATTTGTTTTTGGTGGCTACAGAGGCTTGCGGCGGCGGAACTCCCGGTCTAGGTTATGTTCTGGAAGTTTGGGTATACATAAGAGGTTTTGGCGTCGGGAACAAGTCAGGGGGGTCTCCGAGGCGGCCATGAGGTAGGGGGCGCGCCCCCCACCCTCGTGGGTGCCTCGAGACTCTTTTGGCCCATCTCCGATACTCCGTGGGCTTCTTCTGGTCCAAAAATAATCTCCGTGAAATTTCAGGTCAATTGGACTCCGTTTGGTTTTCCTTTTCTGCGATACTCAAAAAAAGGAAAAAACAAAAGCTTGCACTGGGCTCTAGGTTAATAGGTTAGTCCCAAAAATCATATAAAATAGCATATAAATGCATATAAAACATCCTAGATGGATAATATAATAGGATGGAACAATCAAAAATTGTAGATACGTTGGAGACGTATCAAGCATCCCCAAGCTTAATTCCTGCTCGTCCTCGAGTAGGTAAATGATAAAAATAGAATTTTTGCTGTGGAATTCTACCTAGCAAATTTTTTAATGTAATTTTCTTTATTGTGGCATGAATGTTCAGATCCGAAAGATTCAATACAAAAGTTTAATATTGACATAAAAATAATAATACTTCAAGCATACTAACTAAGCAATTATGTCTTCTCAAAATAACATGGCCAAAGAAAGCTTATCCCTACAAAATCATATAGTTTGTCTATGCTTCATTTTCGTCACACAAATATGCTCTCATCATGCACAACCCCGATACTAGAACAAAATATGACTCTATATAAATGCCTCCGGCGGTGTACTGGGATGGGTAATGAATCAAGAGTGACATTTATGAAATTATGCATGGTGGCTTTGCCACAAATACGATGTCAACTACATGATCATGCAAGGCAATATGACAATGATGAAGCGTGTCATAATAAACGGAACGATGGAAAGTTTCATGGCAATATATCTCGGAATGGCTATGGAAATGCCATAATAGGTAGGTATGGTGGCTGTTTTGAGGAATATATAAGGAGGTTTATATGTGATAGAGCGTATCATATCACGGAGGTTGGATGCACCGGTGAAGTTTGCACAACTCTCAAGGTGAGAAAGGGCAATGCACGGTATCGAAGAGGCTAGCAATGATGGAAAGGTGAGAGTGCGTATAATCCATGGACTCAACATTAGTCATAAAGAACTGTCGGTGTACAAAAAGAGGGGCACACTTTTGTAAACCTTTACCTGTGCACGGGCAGTCGGAGCCGTGCCCACTGTCACACCAAGCAGAAGAGGGGAGGTGAGCCAAGGTAAGACCGAAGGCCAAGATAATCAGAGCAACTGTAACATCCCAAATTTTCAATTTGGAATGTTATACATAGATCATCATTGCATAGCATATTTTATTGCATTTTGCAAATCCTCGATAAATCCTAAGCAACTCAAGGACCCTCGGAGAGAGTTGGGGATTTTCCCGATCTATCATATTTGATTTTCATCAAATAATAAAACGAGGATTTTGGTTTTAATTATTTTCTCTCTGGAAAAATATTTCACATTAAAATAAATGAGAGGAGAAAATATGACTTCTCCAAAACAATTGAAATATTGGAGGAAAAATAATAAAATCATATATTGGATTTTATTCGGATTTTATTTGCAATTTTAATTGCATTAAAAAAATTGCACGTTTTCAAAACTTCATTTTTGTGTCAAAAAAATGTTCACCCTGTTCTAATTATTTTAACTAGACGGGGAAATTTTGTTTTACCTTTTTTGGATTTTTATTTATTTTTCTGTCATTTTTTGTTCGGCGGAACAATTTAATTTAAAAAAAATCGCGCCGACCGGGCCGAGGCCCAGCCGAGCCGGCCGGCCCAGCCGCGCCGTCTCCCTCGCGCGCACGCGAGCGCCGCCGCGCCCGAGTCCGCCCCGAGCACGGCAGCCGCCGCCGCCTTGCCCCTCCTCCAAGCAGCCCCCCCTCTCATAAATACCGCCGCCCCCCCCCTTCACCCCGTCCCCGCCCCGAGCCGAGCCCCGCCGGAGCCGCAGCGCCGCCGCCCGCGTTCGCCGCCCCGCTCGCCGTTCGCCGCCGCCGACGCCGCCCCTCGCCACCCCGCGCCCCGCCCCAAGCCCCGCCGCACCCCGCCGCCCTCGCTGGAGCCTGCCGACCCCGCCGGAGCCCCGTCCCGACGAGGTACCGATCCGACGTCGTTGCCGGTTTAAAAAAAACCGTTCGTTTTTTTAAAAGAAACCCTAGATTGGTTTATTTTCTTCGGTTTTATTATTTAGTGAACGTTCACCGTCCCGTTCGTTTTAACGAACGTGCTCGTCGGATTTTTTCTGTTGACGAACGTCCGTTCTTTAACCGTTCGTCAGTTTTCTTTTTCGTCGGATTTTTCCGCGATTATTCCAGATCTCGATTTCTGATCGGATCTTCGTTTTTGTTTAACTTTTCGCTCGTTTATCGGAATCAGGCGATTCAAGCGCCTAGAGTTTCGTCTCAAAATTCTCTTTCCGTTTAACCTACTCAAACAAGTTTTTGCTACCGTAAAATTTGACCTAGATCCAGATTAGTAAACGAAGCTTGTTTCTTTCGCCGTTTGACTTTCGTTGCTTCGTTCGAGTTGATTCTTTTTGCAAACCGGAGTTCTTAAGTTGAACTTTCTGGTTGGATCTTTCATTCGAGTTTTACCTGTGCATTAGATGAGTACTTATTGTTTGCTTGTTTGTTTGCGATAGAGTACCCGGAGTGCGCCGCTTGTTACTTCGAATCTCTATGTTTCGCGGATTATTAGCAAGGCAAGTAACACTTTGATCATACCCTTCCATACCCAGTTTTTATTGCATTAGATAAATCCTCAAACATTGCATGGTTAGGATCTAATTAAACTGTGGGTATTGGGAAGTAGTTGAGGTAGTACCTATTACCTGTTTTATTTATCAAACCCTCGGGAGTTACTTTCTACGTTGCTTGTATTGCCATGCTATGCTCGTAGACGTGGATTCGGTTTGAGAGATATTCACGACAGATGTGAGATTGTTAATAATGGTTTACTTAAGGTGGCAACTAAAACTCACATCTGGGTGTATTGAGGCACCTGGAGAACCCAGTGTTGTCTGTTTTTATAAGGACCGCCACCCAGGCTCAAAGGGATCATAAGATTATTCATGCTAGAAACTTCCGTGTGCAGGCACAAGCTATTATGGGCTCTAGCATAGTTGAGTAGGTTACATGATCTCTTGAAGAGGTGGGCTAGCAGATGTAGGGGAAAGTAGGTGTAACTGTCCATCCGGAGTAAAGAGTGATTGTTTCTGAAAGACTGTGTCTCGGTCATCCGTTTCTCAAACATCATGTAGTGCGAGAATCAAGCGGAGGCGATCAAGTCTTGTGGGGAAAAGTGCGCAAACCTATGCAGAGTGTACAATCTAATCATGGTTAGCCGTGTCCCCGGGTATGGACAACTTGAGTATCTAGTACCTGGATTATCATGTGAATCTCATCACCATGTTACTTTAATTAATTTTGTGGGGTTAATGATGACACTTAATTGGGATTGAGTTGGAGGTACCTTCTCAATTTTTAACAACCACCATGATAGTTAAATAAAATTTATTCCTTTGCCGTAGGGAAAAATTGGCTTTTCGCAAAACTGTAACCATAGAGCTTTCCACCAGCCATATATGCATGTAGTATAGCATTACCATGTTCATTATTCTCTATGTGTTATTTTGCCAGCATATTCTATGTGCTGACCCATTTTCGGGCTGCAACGTTTCATGTTGCAGACTTTTCAGACGACGAGTAAGGTGCCTTAGGTCGTGGTCTTATACTCAGTGATGCCGTTGGAGTTGATGGACTCACTTATCTTCCAAGTCTTCCGCTGTTATCGTATTTAGATGGCCTTAAGCCATATTTATCATACTTATTCTCCTTGGAGATATTCGATGTAATAAGTGTGTGATTGCTACTCTGTTATAAATCCTCCATTTGTACTGTGCGTGTCAGCATTACTGATCCAGGGATGACACTGGTGCACAGCAGCACAGACTATTTGAGGTCTGGTCGCTACAGCAACGCCAAGGCCGAGACCACAAGGAGCAGAGGGACGAAGCAGGCTCCCCCGGCAAGACCCTTGCCGGGGCAGCCTCAGCAGCCCCAGCAAGACCCTTGCCGGGGCAGCTCGCCCCACACCAACAGAGCGAGCCACCCTTGAGCCCACGGTCCCCAACGCCATCAACCACGTGGGGCCAGGGCTCGGGAAGGCACCTCTGTGGTGGCATGCAGATCTTTGTGAAGACATATTCAAGATCAGATGAGGCTTAGAAGACGACGATCCTCGGGAAGATCCTTGCCGAGGAAGGCCACTAGACCCCCGGCAAGGCCCTTGCCGGGGAGGACAGCGCGCCACGGCAAGACCCTTGCCGGTCCACACGGCAAGGCCCTCACCAAGGATGCCAGCAGGGCCACCGCCAGGCCCACGCCAACCAAGCTTCCACCGCCGTTCACATGCAGCTGCCAGCCCAACCAGCTGGGTGGGCACCTCTGTGGCAACATGTAGCCCCCAGGCCAACTCATCGAGCGCCTGCGTGGGGGCATGCAAATCTTCGTGAAGGCTCCACCACCGCGCCACCTCAGCTGCCTGCCTGCCTACATGGCGCCGCACGGATCGCTGGCCAAGGCGCGTGTCGAAGCAAGGAGGAGCGGCGACGGACGGGACGGGCCTCTCCCCCGTCCTCGATAAAGCAGGGGACACCTAAGCTACGCATTAAATGCGTCTTGACCTGAAATACGAGCGATAAGCTCAGGGCACTGTGCGCCTTTCCACCTCCTGTGTGCCACTGTGGCAGCCCCTTTCGACTATAAAAGGAGGCCCATGGCATACTGGAGAAGGATTCGGCCCTTTCGAACAACGCACGCACCACAGCTAGTTCGAGAGCTCAAGAACTCTCTGAAATACACCCACCAAAGAAGAACTAGGGTTTTACGCATCCTCGCGGCCCGAACATGGGTAAACGCTCCTCGTGCTGGCTACTGATCCTGCTCTTCTTGCAACCCTGCGCCCCGGCAACCGTAGTAGGGATTTTTGTGATCCCATAGGTGTCGTTTCCCCCGAAATCTTTGGCGCGCCAGGTAGGGGGCGCAATTGTGAGAATCTGGTCTAGTAGTTAGCCTAGCAGTTCTTCGTCGCCATGGCTCCTAAGAAGAAGACGGCCACGGCGATCGGCTCGTTGCGAGCCGAACGGCCCGTGCCGGTGCGGACGAGCAGTGGACCGGTCGCGGACAGGACACGGTCCGCGGTCCGCGAGCACCAGCATCGCCCAGGCAGACGGAGCCTGGCGAGCGGCGTTGTTCGCGCGCCAGACGACCGGCTGCACGTCGCCAGTTCCAAAGACGGAGCTGGGCCCCCCGCAGGCGGCGCGGGGCCCTCCAAGGGTGTCGTTCTGCCACTTCCGGGTGGCGCAGCAACCTCCAAGACGCCCACACCGGCGACCACCGCGCATTCTTCCCATGGTGTGCGCGCCGAGCAGCGTCAGCACGTTGGTGACCCTGGGCACCGCTGTGGGAAGAGCCATGTGCGTCATCCGCAAGATGACGGGGTTGAGCACGCTCGCCGAAGCGCTGGCAAAAATGGCACGCAGCCGTTGGGTCGTAACGGAGCTCCTTCTGACGTAGTTAGAAGTCGAAGCGCGCCGCGATCCACGCAGCTGTCGCCGCCGCCCATGCCAGCGGAAGCTTTGGCGCGCGCGCAGCTGCTCCTCGACTTCCCTCCTACTGTGGAGAAGCTCGACGAGTGGAGGGCCCCCATCCGGAGCCTCGTCGCCGTCGCCAACAAAGACGATCCGCGACCGGCGGGGCCCTTGGGTCGGCGCTCCACCGAGCCACCACATGCTGGCGCTGGGAGGACCGGGGGAGCTGCGGCCATGGTGCACTCTCCTCCTCCTCGCCAGCTGCCGCGTGTGTCGGCCCATCATGACGACATTTGTGATAACATCTCCATAGCATCGTCCGACCCACGGACTCTCCGCGACCAGCGCCAGGTCCTTCGGGAACAAGCTCACGAAGACGCTCGAACCACCGTCGAGCGTCGGTGCGAAACGCGCCGCCAGTCGGACAAGCAGGCGGGACCCGCTATGGACCACCCGGCACCGGGGGCCCCAGCGGCCTACCTTATGAGGTGGGCTGCCCGGCCTTTACCCGTGAGCTGCGGCAGTTCGAGTGGCCATCCCACCGCACGTTCTAGCCCGACGTCGGCGAGAAGTACACTGGCAAGACCCATCCGTCCGAGTTCCTCAGCATCTACACCATTGCGATGCAGCCTGCTGGAGCTCGCGACTACAAGGTGCTTGCCAACTATTTTCTGCTGGCGCTGAAGCCCAATGTGATGTCTTGGTTGATGCACCTGCTGGTGGATTCCATTTCTTCTTGGTCGGATCTGTGCCATGAGTTTGTTGGCGCCTTCACAAGAGGCCACCAAGCTCATGGCCAGGCCAGTGATCTGCATATCATTCCCCAAAAGGATGGGGAAACCCTGCGCAAATACATCCAGAGATTCAGCCGGGTGCATTACAACATCCCCGATGTTCATCCCGCCGCTGTGATCAGCGCGTTCCACCAGAACATGCGCAAACGCAAGATGCGCGAAGAGCTGGCGATGACCAAAGTTAAGGATGTGGCTGAGCTCTACGTTTCGGCCGATAGGTGCGCCCGGGATGAAGAGGGAAGGAAGTACCCCGGTGAAGACGCCGGCGCGGAAACCGACTCTACCGATGAAGACGCCGCTACCCGACGAAGAAGGGCCGGCGTCGCAACAGGAAACCCAAAGGCAAGGCCGTGCTTGCCGTTGAGGGATTTTATGACACTGGTGCCGGCAAGAAGGTCAAGGCAGACGCCCCCGGCAAGAAGATTTCCGGGTGCGCCGCCTGCCGGGCCTTGGCGGCTACCGACAAGCAAGGAAGCTCCGGCAAGCAATACTGCAAGATCCACCGCACCAAGGGCCACGACCTCCAGAACTGCTGACAAGTCGAGCTGCGTGCTGAGAAGCAAAAAGCTGAGTACGAGAGGCGGGACAAGGAGAATGACCAGGACGGTGTTGAGGGATCCGGCAAGAAGCGTGGCGGCCAAGGAAGCCGCCCCGGCAAGGACAACCAGCAAGAGAGGCCCGCCCGGGGCCGTGACAAGAAACAAGAAGACGATGACCACGACGAGGACAACGAGTCTGGTGAGCAAGGGTTCCAGAAGGCTATGGAGGGCATGTGCGTCGATGGCGGCGCCTCGCTGCATACCTCTCACCGCCAGCTCATGAAGTGGGCGTGTGAGATTACAGCAGCGGAGCCGTCGTTCGATGCTTAGAAGCCGCTGAAGTGGTCCAGCACGCCCCTCATCTTTGACGCCGAGGACCACCCTGACCGCAATACCACGGTCGGGTGTTTGCCATTGTTGGTCTCACTAATGATACGCAACCTCAGGGTGAACAAGATTTTGGTTGACGGCGGGGCCGGCCTGAACCTGATCTCGCCTGTCGTGATCAAAAAATTGCAAATCCCTGATGGAGACCTCGAGGAAACGGGCACGTTTCAAGGGGTCAATCCGGGGAGGAGCCAGCCAAAGGGGAAGGTCACACTGCCTGTGACGTTTGGAGGAGAGTTGAACTACAGGACGGAGAGGATCATCTTCGACGTGGCCGAGATCCCCTTGCCCTACAACGGGATCCTCGGCCGCTTGGCACTAGCCAAGTTCATGGCGGCATCACACTACGCCTACAACATGCTAAAGATGCCCGGGCCGTAGACCATCATCTCCATCCCCTCCGACAAGAAGGATGCGCTGATCTGCGCCGACCAACTCTACCGAGAAGCAGCTGCAGCAGTTGCCGTCAAGGCACCTGCTCCTGCCGCTGAAGGCTCGGGACGGAAGAAGAAGCCCGACAAGACCTCTCGCACCCACTCCGGCAAGCGCACCTCCTCGGAGTGTTGTGCTACCGTCGAGGACGTGCCAGAGAGCTCTACTGACAAGAGCAAGAGATCCAGGGCCGAGCCGCCGCAGACCAAGAAGGTGCCCGTCAGGGAGGATGGCACAGGAGGGGCCTTCACCATAGGCTCCACCCTCGACAGCAAATAGGAAGGCGCGCTCATCACCTTCCTGCAGGCGAATGTCGATGTGTTTGCGTTGCAAGCATCCGACATCCCCGGTGTTCCCAGGGAGGTGATTGAGCACCACCTAGCAGTCTGCCCCCACGCGGCCCGTCAAGCAGAAGGTCAGAAAGCAGGCTCTGGAGAGGCAGGAGTTCATCACAGAGGAGATCAGGAAGTTGGAAGCGGCAGGTTTGGTGAGAGGAGTGCTCCACCGGACGTGGTTGGCCAATCCGGTAGTGGTGTGCAAGGCGAATGGGAAGTGGAGACTGTGTATTGATTACACAGATATCAATAAGGCTTGTCCTAAGGACCCCTTCCCGTTGCCGTGTATCGACCAGATTGTTGACTCCACAGCCGGGTGTGATCTGTTATGATTCCTCGATGCCTACTCGGGATATCACCAGATCTTCATGACAAGAGAGGATGAAGAAAAGACAGCATTCATCACCCCGTGTGGTACGTATTGCTTTTTACGGATGCCTTTCGGGTTGAAGAGTGCTGGATCAACGTTCGCAAGAGCAGTCCAAATTGGTTTTGAACCTCAGCTCCATAGAAATATGGAGGCATACATGGATGACATAGTGGTCAAAACCAAGGACGGGCCAACTCTTGTGCAAGATCTTGAAGAGACATTTGCTAACCCGCGCAAGATCAACCTCAAGCTGAACCCTGAGAAGTGTGTCTTCGGCGTTCCATCCGGCAAGCTTCTCGGGTTCTTTGTGTCGCAGCGCGGGATCGAGGCAAACCCAGACAAGATCAAGGCAAACCCAGACAACATCAAGGCTATTGAGCAGATTGAGGCGCCCAAGCGGATCAAGGATGTGCGTCGGCTCACCGGCTGCGTTGCCGCCATGAGCCGATACATTTCCAAGTCCGCCGAGCGCGCCCTTCCCTTCTTCAAAATCATGAAGAAGGCAGGCCCAATAGAGTGGACCCCAGAAGCCGAGGCAGCATTGTAGGATCTGAAGAAATACCTTTCCTCCACGCTAATATTGGTTGCGCCTAAACCACAAGAGCCGTTGCTACTGTATCTGGCAGCGACGAATCAAGTGGTCAGCGCCGCGCCGGTGGCACAGTGGGAGGTCAACGAGGAGGTAGTGACGGCGGCAGAACCAGCGGATTGCAAGCCCAAAATTCCCCCGGCAGGGCCTGGTGCTGGCAAGGCGAGGCCCCCGGCAGAGTTTGATGCCGCCGAGGCAGTGCCCGCGCAGTCAAGTGAGGTGGTGCAGAAGAAGATGATGCAGCACCCGGTTTACTTTGTTAGCTCCCTCTTGCAAGGAGCTAGATCGAGGTACTCCGGTTTGCGGAAATTGCTCTTCGGCCTCCTTATGGCCTCAAGGAAGCTGCATCATTACTTCCAAGCCCACGAGATCACTGTCGTCACCCGCTTCCCATTACAACGGATACTGCATAACCCAGATGCGACTGGAAGGGTTGTGGAATGGGCCTTGGAGTTGTCAAGCTTTGGTTTAAAGTTTGAACGTACCTCGACAATTCAGAGCAGAGTCTTGGTGGAGTTCATTGCAGAATTGACCTCGACGCCTGACGAAGAAATCCAGGAGACCACTCTCCCCGGCAAGGAAGCAGAACGCGACTGGATCATGTACTTTGATGCGGCTTTCTCGCTGCAAGGCGCCGGTGCCGGTGTGCTGCTCGTCGCACCCACCGGAGAGGACCTCAAGTACGTGATCCAGATGCACTTCCCAAGGGAGATGTCCAACAACAACACTGCTGAGTACGAGGGATTGCTTGCCGGTCTCAGGATCGCCACAGACCTCGGGGTTAAGAAGCTCATCGTCAGGGGTGACTCGCAGCTCGTTGTCAGACAGGTCAACAAGGATTATCAGAGCCCATTGATGGAAGCTTACGTAGATGAGGTGAGGAAGCTGGAGGAACGCTTTGACGGTATCCAAGAAGAGCACGTCCCCCGAGCGGAGAACGACATCGCCGATTACCTGTCAAAGCGTGCCGCATTCAAGATACCTGTGGAACCAGGTACCTTTTTGCTCCGGTTAGCTCAACCATCCGTCGAACCATCAGCAGGGCAGAACAAGTAGAGGAAATCAGATCCTGGCAAATACTTTCGTACCAAGCCCCCTGGGGCTGCCGGCAAGGGTGCCGCCGCGGACGCTGAGCCTGCCCAAGAGCAACTGGCTCCGGCAGGGCGTCAAGCCCTGGCCGTAGAGACAGCTGCTCCCATGGCGGAAGAAATGCCTTTGGTCCTTGCTGTCGAGCCCCAGGCTCCGGCATGGGCGCAGCATACCGTCCAATTCCTCCAAACAGGGGAGCTTCCTGAGGAGCAGGAAGAAGCGGAAAAAGTAGCCCGTCGGTGCGCCCTGTACCATTTTGTCGATGACATCCTGTACAGGAGAAGGCCAAACGATGTGAAATTGAAGTGCATCCCACGGGAGGAAGGACTGGAGCTGTTGGCGGAGATACATGGAGGCATATGTGGCTCCCACATAGGGTCAAGGGCCCTTGCCGGGAAGGCGTTCTGGGCCACCGCCCTCCAGGATGCGACGGCACTAGTAACCAGGTGTGAAGCGTGTTAGTTCCATTCAAATAAGCTTCATCAACCAGCTCAAGCCCTTCAAACAATCCCTCTCTCCTAGCCATTCTCGGTCTGGGAGCTCAATATACTGGGCCCTTTCCCGCGCGCTGTCGGGGGCTTTGAGTACTTGTACGTTGCGATCGACAAGTTCACAAAGTGGCCGGAGGTGGAAGCAGTGAGAAAGGTGACTGCTCAATCAGCTATCAAGTTTTTCAAGGGATTGGTCTACCGTTTTGGTGTGCCAAACAGAGTCATCACCGACAACGGCAGACAGTTCACGAGCCACACCTTCATGCAATACATTCAAGACCTCGGCAGCAAGGTCTGTTTTGCTTCCGTAGCACACCCACGGAGCAACGGCCAAATGGAGAGGGCAAATGCTGAAGTGTTGCGAGGCCTAAGGACAAAGACTTTTGACAAGCTGCACAAGAGCGGAAGGCGCTGGATTGATGAATTGCCGGCGGTTCCTTGGTCGATCAGGACGACGCCAAATTGAGCCACCAGCCAGACACCTTTTGCCCTGGTATACGGGGCAGAAGCAGTTCTCCCCACGGAATTCATATACGGGTCACCTTGAGTGCTCGCTTATGATGAGCTTGAGCAAGAGCAGTTGCGCCAAGATGACGCAACGCTCCTTGAGGAAGATCGTCTTCGGGCGGCTGTGAGAGCAACGCGCTACCAGCAAGCCTTGCGCCACTACCATAGCCGCAAGGTTCATGCCCGAAGCTTTGAGGAAGGCGACCTTGTTCTTCGGCGCATTCAGTCGGCCAAGAATTCCAACAAGTTGACGCCAAAGTGGGAAGGCCCTTATCGGGTAATACGAGTCACCAGGCCCGGTGCAGTCCGCCTGGAGACCGAAGATGCTGTCCCAGTGAGCAACTCCTGGAACATCGAGCATCTTCGCAAGTTTTACCCATAAGGCGCGGCTTGCCGGGCCTCCCGGCAAGCCAACTTTTGTACAAGCCTTGCCCGACAAGGCATGTAACCCTTTGTACAGAGCCAGGCGCAGACCCTGAGCATAAATAAATGAAGCACTGGCGGCCTAAGTTATAGGATGCATGCTAGGTCGAGTCTCTTCCTTGGTTAGGGTTGATAGTGCTTAGCGGCGACTAACCCCTAGCCTAGAGGTCGAGTGCGCATCTATCTGTTTCTTTTCTGTCCCCCTTTGGTTCGCAGGGCACATGAGCACTTCTGCTGAGCTACTTGGAAGAAAGAAACGGACCGGCATCCCGACCCTGGCAAACCAGAGTTGCTAGGGGCTGCAAGCACAAGGATCCAACCGCGGCAAGACAAGGTTGCCGGGGGCTGCAGATCCAGATAAGTCTTTCATCCTCTATCATGCATTTTGGAAGGGAACTGGGATATGTGAAACCTTGTTTTATTTCTAGGCCACCGTGCTCCCCTTTTCTATACCCAAGGATTATCTCCTGGGCCCGGATTTAGTTGTAGCCGCGGTGGCAAGGAAGTAGAACAAGGAGCCTAAGCCCGCTTCATCCCTGCCTCCGCCAAGGGCGCGAGAATGGTCGAGCGAAGTAGGGGAACGGCAAGGCCTATTGCCGGGTGAAAACGTTTATCTTAAATTATAACAAGGATTCGTTCCTTGTCGCGGGGTCTGCCCACGAACGAAAAACCCGGCAAACATCCCTTTTTCGTTAAAAGCATCCCACAATAGGTACAGTCTGTACGGAATGAAAAACATGAACAAAGGGGATTACAAGCTTTAAATTTAACAAGGCCCGAAGGCTTACAGATTAAAAATGAGATAAGGTGCCCGTGATCCCTTTCCTGTCCCTCTCCTCAGGAGGCAGGTCAATGAGGCAAGAGGACAAAAGGGGCGCCTAGGCGAGCTACGAGCTGCAGAAAGCACCAAGAGAACACCTCGGTGGCCGCCCACGGGTAGGCCAGTGATGACGGTGCCGGGAAAGGAGCTGGAAGACGAGGCGGCAGGACCGGCAGTACGCGACGAAGGCGTTGGTGCCCATGTACTCCGAGTTGACGGCCTTGCTGCCCGCCCACTTCCTCTTCCGCAACCTCCCGACGCCAGCCGCCCAAGGAGACGACCCGGAGAAGTTCAAGGAGCTGGCCCCACCCCGGGCAAAACCCTGCCAGAGGAGCTGCCAGGTGCAGATGCTGCTGCTGCCGCACCCGCCCAGGCGCGGGTGTCCGACGCCTCGTCGGACTCATCCCCGTCATCTGCCCCGCTGTCCTTGTGACACCCCAAAATTTTGGCCTCGTTTTATTTATTAAAATGTTGCCAGGAAATAAAACTTTTCCAAATTGTCAAGTTTTACCTTTTGTGATTTTGGATTTTTGCCTCTAGTGGGAGAAACCTTCAAAGGTATTGTTGGATTTGTTTACTCTCTTTTATAAAACCATTATTTATCAGTGGATTCAAATGTTGCAAGATTTATTTATTCAAAAAGCTTTATCTCTTTAAAATGATTCCTTTTGCATTTGGGGCCTATTTGCACTACAACCACTTGACAAATGCTTTTAAAAATTCCACCAAAATTTGGGGATGTCATGTGATGTTTCCACATCACTTTTATGCAAAGATACCTTCTGGCCATTGGAGATTTTGAGCTCTACACCAATTTTTCCAATCTGGTCCAGTAGGCACTTTTGCACTGCAACCCATTTAAATATTTCTTCAAAAATTCTTCCAAGTATTTGGAGATGACAGAAGATGCATACAACTCATCTTCAAGCAAAAACCCAATGATGTTCTTTGGAAAATTTGAGTGGATCAACCTCTTTTGCTTTCTGGTCCAAATTGGTGATTCGTACTGCAACCATATTTTTCCTTGCTCTAGTGACCCTGAGCTTTCTCCTACTTGTAGCCCTCCCTACCAAACTCTTAAGTCCAAGAGATTGGGCTCATTGGAGGTTTTGAAGTGCATGCCCTAAACCCTTCTGTTTTCTGTCCAGAACTGGAGTTTTGCAAAGCTTGCACTATCAACTTTCTGTTTTTGCCAAACTGACCCTACCACTATCTCCTGTGTCTAAGGAGGCACTGATCTGGAGTTTTTGGCCACTCCAAGAGTTGCCTATGTGCATCTGGCATTCTGTCGAACACCTGGTGTGCACAGCCACTTTTGGCAAGCTCTCTAGTTTGCACTATGGACTTGAACCCCTGACCTACCCACCTTGTCCACTGAGTGCCTTGCTACCCCTACCTCCGTCCTGTGCAGTGCCAGCTCCACCCTCGAGCTCTAGAGCGCGCTGGCATTGCGTCGAACAGGTGCCGTGCGTGCTCTGGGCGCGCCCAGAGCGCACGTTTTGCACGCGCGCGCACTACGCCGACACGCCGCACTGCCGCACGCGACGCGACCCGACCCTGGCTCCCTCTGCATCGCTGAGCCACGCACTAGTCGCCCCGCCTGCTCCACGATCTCTCTGGCGCCCTGCTGCGCCGCTGGCCACGCCCTGGCGGCACGCCGGCGTCGGCAGTGGCCTCTGCCATGTTCGGCGCCGCCCAAGCCACCAGCGCACGACAGCTGCCCCGGAGCATAGGCCGTGCTTATCCTCCCGCTCGTCGGAACGCGTTCGTCGCCGCCACGATGCCCTGCAACTACAGGAAAGCGGTCGCCGGCGATCTTATCTGCTGCCACCGCGGAGCCAGCCTCGTCACGCTATATAAAGGGTCCCCGAGCCCCTCCGAGCACTCACGCGACTTCAGACACTCCTCGTAGAGCTTCCCACGTAGTGAATCGAACAGTAGTGGCCGTCTCCCTCAACTCCGGCCAGCCCGGCCGCCGCCAAGCTCCGGTGCGATTCGTCGCAACCGGCCACCCTCTCGCCCAACCAGCACCACCAGTCGCTCCCTCTGGCCCTTGCGGAGCTGCCCAGCTACTCATCTTCGATCAGAGACCACTGGAGCACAAAAAGCACTTCACCACCGCAGCTTTCCTCCGCCGCGGAGCTCGCCGCCGGCGACTCCTTCCACCTCCGCCGACCCATCAACCACCCCGAGGACCGCCTCGGTCTTGCCGTTCCATTCCCGCCCGCAGATGCCCTCGAGGAGCCGCCGTCCGTCGCCGGCGATCGCCGGAGCCCCGCTCCCGTCGGGCAGAAGAGAAGAGAAGGAGGGAGGGAACGGTCGAACCTGACGAGTGGGCCCTCTGGACCCACTGTCAGTGACCCACGCAGCGCCCTCTCTCTGTTTAAGTGGAGGCGCAAAACCCCCGAGTGCGTTTCCTCTGCTGCGAAAGCGTATTTCTGCTGAAACGTTTTCCTTTTTTTTTCTGGTTTTATTTAAAAACAGAGTTGACCAAACTTTGACTGGCTATAACTTTTAAAATAAAACTCCAAATGAGTTGATTCTTGTTCCTACCTCTCTCAAATTTCATCTAGTTTATTTTAAGATTTATTTCAAAAATATTTGAGACAGGTTTTGGTACTGTGTTTGAAATATTTGTATTTGTGTATTTTGCAAAATAGGATTTTTGGAGAAAAAGGAAAGCTTCCAATAAAGTGCATCCTTTGCATACTCTTGAAGGCAAGCATTTCTGAACTCTGGCATAATATTTGTTGTGGTGTTTTGATGCGATCACAGCACCTTTTGACTTGGAGTAGATGTGACAGTTTATGTATCGATGTAGTCTCGTGCATGAGTGCACTTTGGAGATTGTTTGTGGCCAGCAATGGATACCCTAAGGATTTGTATCGCCCTCGTGAGCTTCTCTTGCACACCGGTAGGAAGCGGGAAAGTCGTGGTCTTGGGTAGACACGAGCTTGTCCCTAATCCCTCGTTGAGACGAGTATGCCCGGCATAGCATGGTGAGGCTCGAGGAGTGGTGATTTATTTCACTAGTGGTAATATTGTTGGTGGATACTTGGATCACCTGAGTCGGTTGTAGACCGAGTCTTGTTCAGTAGCTTCCTTTGTCGGTACCACCACTTGTCCCTGCAGGGGACAGGGTATGGTTCAGTAGGTTGTCAACCCCTTTCCAAAGCACACACCATACAGAGAGGCCGTGATGAAGGTCCCGTGGCCACGGATTAAAGCCTTTCATTCGGTCCGGGGGCATGGGTGTTTCGGTTGTAGCCGAAGGGGATAGCTTCCCCAGTGTGCGCGCGGTATAAATTTTGTGATCCCATGCTACGTCGAGGTTGTAGCCTCCCCACTTAGAGTTTTGCTTGGCAGGTGTCGTGGGTGATTCCAGACACTGGTGAGTTAAGCTGGTGTGTGCAGGTCAGGCGTGTTTTCAATCAAAAGACCGTAGACGGAATTAGTCCCGAGGGACTGAGTAATCCCGTTACTCGTGGAAAATGGTACTCCCTCTGCAGAGGATATATCCTGTCAGATGGTCCTGTTCTTAAGTAAAGGCCACAACCCGAGTTGAGTCTCTGTAACGGCATTCGGATGGAGAACGATTTAATTAGAGCTTAGTAACGGAATTCGGATGGAGATACGGCTTGACTAAATTATCGGTTTTCGGATGGAGAAACGATTGTACTAAATTTTGTTTATGATTATGGCACCCTTGGATTATGATCTTTATTGTTTTGGACTAACCATTTATATTACGTATATTATTGAGTATCCCTGGGATGGTTCTACCTCCTGGATATTCACTGTGATTATTCTTTTATAAGCCCTTTATGTGGTGTCGCTCAGACGCCCGACTGCGGCATTATTATTTCTGCGTTTTCCGCACGAGGAGTCATTCAGACACTCGTTTGGCACCAGTATTATTATTTTTGCATTTTCCGCTCGAGGAGTCATTCAGACACTCGTTTGGCACCAGTATTATTATTTCTGCATTTACCGCTCGAGGAGTCATTCAGACACTCGTTTGGCACCAGTATTACTATTCTGCATTTTTCCGCTCGAGGAGTCATTCAGACACTCGTTTGGCACCCAGTATTTTATTTTGGTATATTTTTATCCATATGTGTGCATCATGATTTTTTTTGTATATTTCGTGACGGATGTATGATCATCTATTAAACCTGGAGTATGTTTGATATATTATACCCGTGTTCTTAATGTTTGCGAGTACATTCAAACGTACTCACTGGCTTGTCCCTGGCTATTGTCTTGGCCAGATTCCTTGCTTGGAGTTAAGCATCGTGGTGACAACCTCGGAACCTACGCTGTTGACGTTTGCAGCCTCGCGAAGATAGGAGTTATCCTGGTCAGCTGTTCTTGTGGGAAATGGAGCCCCATAGACGCAGATGTTTCCAACCGCTTCCGCCCTCAACCATTAGAAACCAAGTGTTGTACTCCCAGGCCTAAATGGTCTTGTACTACATATTTTTGTTCCTTGCTTGGAATTCTTGTATCAAATTGGTACCTCATCAGCTAACAGTAATCCTGGTGCTGGTGAGCACACAGGCCGTTTTTCTGGGAATTTATATCCCAAAAATCCGGCCGTGACAGTCCTCCTCATCACTTTCGCTCGAGGAAGAGCTTACATCGTCGGAATCTCCATCGGAGGAGCTCTCCACGCAGCACTTCAGGCGAGTCCCGAAGTCTCCGAAGACCTTGACGAAGAGCAGGCCGTCCTTCATCAATTTGAAGTAGAAGACGAGCCCCGCCGTCAGGCTGTGGATGCGAGCGAACGTCTTCCACCCACGACAGAGGTACATGACCCGAGGAGCCGGGAAGTCGACGTCAACCCGCGTGCCCCCATTTCCACAACCCCTCATGTGCAATCCGAGGGATTGGGGCCGGTCATGCTCCATCGCCCGAGCAAACGGGGTGGGAAGACGGAGACGGCGGCGCGGAGGCCGCCGCAGCCTAATGAAGAACTCGCGGGGCTGGTCTCCGATGGCTTTCCAGCGGGAGAGGCACCATAGCCGGGGGCGAAGCCGGCGCGCCGCCCCGTCCTCCTCTTCCCCGAGCACTACGACCTCTGCCCCAGCCTCGCCCACGGCCTCACCCCCTCCCCCTTCCCCTCGCGGTCGGTTCCACCACCACGGGCTCAGGAGGAGGAGGGACGCGCTGTCGAGCGGCGACCCTCGCCGCCACCGTTGAGGGACCCGGATTCCCTTTCTCCATGGCGAGTGAAAGGAAGAAGCAGAATCAAAAGGAGACAGATGACAGAAGAATGCGGGACGCCATCCCCCCTTCCCCCTCTTTATAAAGGGGCGGGGTCGGGGCTCGGCCGCCCCGCTCGGCCAATCTAGCCACCGGAGGCACAGGGAATCAGGACCGACCCGCTGCCCCAACCAGCGATGACCAGGTTTCCCACCTTCACCGCTTGCCACCCCAGGTGCATGAAGGACGCGTGGCGGACGTGCAGAACTGAGGGGACGGGTGAATCGACCTCTCCCCACCCCATGATCGTGGGGAGTGGACGCCTTGAATACCGCAACCCGGACCCGTTCAGTAAATGAGCCGTGCCTACACGCCTCCCTCTTTTTACGGGGAAGGCGCGAGCCGCCTCTTTCATGTGGAAACCGCCCCACGCGTGCCGCCCACATCACGCACACCCCTCCACGCCACGTCGCGTGCGCGGGTCGTGGGAAGCGAAGCGCACGAAGAGTTTTACCGCGGTAAAAACCGCCCCGCCTGCCCGCGCACCGTTTTGGGCCTGGCCCAACAACGTGTCGCGCTTATTTGTGGCCCAGGCCCGGGGGCTCCTGTCGGTGTACAAAAAGAGGGGCACGCTTTTGTACCCCTTTACCTGTGCACGGGCAGTCAGAGCCGCGCCCACGGTCACACCAAGCAGAATAGGGGAGGTGAGCCAAGGTAAGACCGAAGCCCAAGGTAATCAGAGCAACGCCAAGCCCGAGACCACAAGGAGCAGAGGGACTAAGCAGGCTCCCTCGGCAAGACCCTTGCCGGGGCAGCCTCAGCAGCACCGGCAAGACCCTTTCCGGGGCAGCTTGCCCCACACCAACAGAGTGAGCCACCCTTGAGCCCACGGTCCCCAACACCATCATCCACGTGGGGCCAGGGCTCGGGAAGGCACCTCTGTGGTGGCATGCAGATCTTTGTGAAGACATATTCAAGATCAGATGAGGATTAGAAGACGACGATCCTCGGCAAGATCCTTGCCGAGGAAGGCCACCAGACCCCCGGCAAGGCCCTTGCCGGGGATGACAGCGCGCCACGGCAAGACCCTTGTCGGGCCACCCGGCAAGGCCCTCACCAAGGACGCCTGCAGGGCCACCGCCAGGTCCACGCCAACCAAGCTTCCACTGCCGTTCACATGTAGCTGCCAGCCCAACCAGCTGGGCGGGCACCTGCGTGGCAACCTGCAGCCCCCAGGCCGACTCATCGAGCGCCTGCGTGGCGGCATGCAGATCTTCGTGAAGGCTCCACCACCGTGCCACCTCAGCTTCCTGCCTGCCTACATGGCACCGCACGCATCGCTGGCCAAGGCGCGTGTCGAAGCAAGGAGGAGCAGCGACGGATGGGACGGGCCTCGGCCCCGTCCCCGATAAAGCAGGGGGACACCTAAGCTACGCATTAAATGCGTCTTGACCTGTAATACGAGCGATAAGCTTAGGGCACTGTGGGCCTTTCCACCTCTTGTGTGCCACTGTGGCAGCCCCTTTCGACTATAAAAGGAGGTCCATGGCATACTAGAGAAGGATTCGGCTCTTTCGAACCACGCACTCACCACAGCTAGTTTGAGAGCTCAAGAACTCTCTGAAATACACCCACCAAAGCAGGACTAGGGTTTTACGCATCCTCGCGGCCCGAACCTGGGTAAACACTCCTCATGCTGGCTACTGATCCTGCTCTTCTTGCAACCCTGCGCCCCGGCAACCGTAGTAGGGATTCTTGTGATCCCATAGGTGTCGTTTCCCGCGACAAGCACTCACATACTTATTGCAAAAATCTACAAGTCATCAAAAACCAAGCACTACGCTTATGCTCCTAGGGGGATAGATTGGTAGGAAAAGACCATCGCTCGTCCCCGACCGCCACTCATAAGGAGGACAATCAAAGAAACACCTCATGCTTCAAATTTATCACACAATGTTTACCATACGTGCATGCTACGGGACTTGCAAACTCTAACACAAGTATTTATCAAATTCACAACTACTCAACTAGCATGACTCTAATATTGCCATCTTCATATCTCAAAACAATCATCAAGTACCAAACTTCTCATAGTATTCAATGCACTCTATACGAAAGTTTTTATTATACCCATCTTGGATGCCTATCATATTAGGACTAATTTTATAGCCAAAGCAAATTACCATGTTGTTCTAAAGGACTCTCAAAATAATATAAGTGAAGCATGAGAGATCAATAATTTCTATAAAAAAAACCACCGTCGTGCTCTAAAAAGGATATAAGTGAAGCGCTAGAGCAAATGACAAACTACTCCAAAAGATATAAGCGAAGATCAATGAGTAGTCGAATAATTATGAAAATATGTGAAGACTCTCTAACATTTAAGAATTCCAGATCTTGGTATTTTATTCAAACAGCAAGAAAAATAAATAAAAATAAAATGATGCTCCAATCAAAACACATATCATGTGGTGAATAAAAATATAGCTCCAAGTAAAGTTACCGATGAATGAAGACGAAAGAGGGGATCCCTTCCGGGGCATCCCCAAGCTTAGGCTCTTGGTTGCCCTTGAATATTACCTTGGGGTGCCTTGGGCATCCCCAAGCTTAGGCTCTTTCCACTCCTTATTCCATAGTACATCGAATCTTTACCCAAAACTTGAAAACTTCACAACACAAAACTTAACAGAAAACTCGTAAGCTCCGTTAGTATAAGAAAATAAATCACCACTTAGGTAATATTGTGAACTCATTCTAAATTTATATTGGTGTAATATCTACTGTATTCCAACTTCTCTATGGTTCATACCCTCCAGTACTACTCATAGATTCATCAAAATAAGCAAATGACACAATGAAAACAGAATCTGTCACAAACAGAACAGTCTGTAGTAATCTGTATCAAACGTATACTTCTGGAACTCCCAAAATTCTGAAATAAATTGGTGGACCTGAGGAATTTGTCTATTAATCATCTGCAAAAAGAATCAACCTAAAACCACTCTCCAGTAAAACATGGAAGCTAATCTCGTGAGCGCTAAAGTTTCTGTTTTTTACAGCAAGATCGCATAGACTTCACCCAAGTCTTCCCAAAGGTTCTTCTTGGCACAAACACTAATTAAAACATAAAACCACATATAAACAGAGGCTAGGTGAATTATTTATTACTAAACAGGAGCAAAAGGCAAAGAACAAAAATAAAATTGGGCTGCCTCCCAACAAGCGCTAACGTTTAACGCCCCTAGCTAGGCATGATGATTTCAATGATACTCACATAAAAGATAAGAATTGAAACATAAAGAGAGCATCATGAAGAATATGACTAGCACATTTAAGTCTAACCGACTTCCTATGCATAGGGATTTTGTGAGAAAACAACTTATTGGAACAATAATCAACTAGCATAGGAAGGCAAAACAAGCATAACTTCAAAACTTTAAGTACATAGAGAGGAAACTTGATATTATTGCAATTCCTACAAGCATATGTTCCTCCCTCATAATAATTTTCAGTAGCATCATGAATGAATTCAACAATATAACCATCACATAAAGCATTGTTTTCGTGATCTACAAGCATAGAATTTTTATTACTCTCCACATAAGCAAATTTGTTCTCATGAATAGTAGTGGGAGCAAACTCAACAAAATAATTATCATGTCAGGCATAATCCAATTGAAAACTAACATCATGATGACAAGTTTCATGGTTATCATTATTATTAATAGCATACAAGTCATCACAATAATCATCATAGATAGCAACGTTGTTCTCATAATCAATTGGAACCTCTTCCGAAATAGTGGATTCATCACTAAATAAAGTCATGACCTCTCCAAATCCACTTTCATAATTATCACAATAATATTAAACATCCTCCAAAATAGTGGGATCATTACTTCCTAAAGTTGACACTCTTCCAAACCCACTTTCATCAATATAATCATCATAAATAGGAGGCATGCTATCATCATAATAAATTTGCTCATCAAAACTTGGGGGACAAAAAATATCATCTTCATCAAACATAGCATCCCCAAGCTTGTGGCTTTGCATATCATTAGCATCATGGGTATTCAAAGAATTCATACTAATAACACTGCAATCATGCTCATCATTCACATAATTTATGCCAAGCATTCTATGTAATTCTTCTTCTAGTACTTGAGCACAATTTTCCTTCCCATCATTTTCACGGAAGACATTAAAAAGATGAAGCATATGAGGCAACCTTAATTCCATTTTTTGTAGTTTTCTTTTATAGACTAAACTAAAAGATTCGATTGCAAGATCTAAAGATATACCTTGAAGCACTCACCTCCCCGGCAACAGCTCCAGAAATTGCTTGATGTCTACTACACAACCTTCTACTTGTAGACGTTGTTGGACCTCCAAGTGCAGAGGTTTGTAGGACAGTAGAAAATTTCCCTCAAGTGCATGACCTAAGGTTTATCAATTCATGGGAGGCATAGGATGAAGATGGTCTCTCTCAAGCAACCCTGCAACCAAATAACAAAGAGTCTCTTGTGTCCCCAACACACCCAATACAATGGTAAATTGTATAGGTGCACTATTTTGGCGAAGAGATGGTGATACAAGTGCAATATGGATGGGGGATATAGGTTTTTGTAATCTGAAAATATAAAAAAAGCAAGGTAACTAATGATAAAAGTGAGCGTAAATGGTATTGCAATGCTAGGAAACAAGGCCTAGGGTTCATACTTTCACTAGTGCAAGTTCTCGCAACAATAATAACATAATTGGATCATATAGCTATCCCTCAACATGCAACAAAGAGTCACTCCAAATTCACTAATAGTGGGGAACAAACGAAGAGATTATGGTAGGGTACGAAACCACCTCAAAGTTATCCTTTCTGATCGATCTATTCAAGAGTCCGTAGTAAAATAACATGAAGCTATTCTTTCTGTTCGATCTATCCTAGAGTTCGTACTAGAATAACACCTTAAGACACAAATCAACCAAACCCTAATGTCACCTAGATACTCCAATGTGACCTCAAGTATCCGTGGGTATGATTATACGATATGCATCACACAATCTCAGATTCATCTATTCAACCAACACAAGGAACTTCAAAGAGTTCCCCAAAGTTTCTACCGGAGAGTCAAGAAGAAAACGTGTGCCAACCCCTATGCATAAGTTCACAAGGTCACTGAACCCGCAAGTTGATCACCAGAACATACATCAAGTAGATCACGTGAATATCCCATTGTCACCACAGATAAGCACATGCAAGACATACATCAAGTGTTCTCAAATCCTTAAAGACTCAATCCGATAAGATAACTTCAAAGGGAAAACTCAATCCATTACAAGAGAGTAGAGGGGAGCAACATCATAAGATCCAACTATAATAGCAAAGCTCGTGCTACATCAAGATCGTGCCGAATCAAGAACACGAGAGAGAGAGAGAGATCAAACACATAGCTACTCGTACATACCCTCAGCCCCGAGGGTGAACTACTCCCTCCTCGTCATGGAGAGCGCCAGGATGATGAAGATGGCAACCGGTGAGGGATCCCCCCTCCGGCAGGGTGCTGGAACAGGGTCTCGATTGGTTTTTGGTGGCTATAGAGGCTTGCGGTGGTGGAACTCCCGGTCTAGGTTATGTTCTGGAAGTTTGGGTACATATAAGAGGTTTTGGCGTCGAGAACAAGTTAGGGGGGTCTCCGAGTCGGCCATGTGGTAGTGGGCGCGCCCCCACCCTCGTGGGTGCCTCGAGACTCTTCTGGCCCATCTTCGATACTCCGTGGGCTTCTTCTAGTCCAAAAATAATCTCCGTGAAATTTCAGGTCAATTGGACTCCGTTTGGTTTTCCTTTTCTTTGATACTCAAAAACAAGGAAAAAACAGAAACTGGCACTGGGCTCTAGGTTAAGAGGTTAGTTCCAAAAATCATATAAACTAGCATATAAAACATCCTAGATGGACAATATAATAGCATGGAACAATAAAAAAATATAAATACGTTGGATACGTATCACTGGTCTTGGTCTTGTTGCACCGATATGGAAACCTTTGCATGATGCCTCGGGACTCCTCGCCTGCGGTTGCCCCTTTAGCACCAAACAGGAAACTGGCACTCTGCGCCCGCTGGCGCTCGCCTGGCCTTGGTCGTCATGGCTCACGTCACGCGCACCTCGCGAGGTGCCCTTCGCCTTGATATCTCCGCTCCTCGGGAGCCAGCCTAGAGAGGCCGCCCTAGGGGAGGTCTTGGCGTCGTCCGCATCGCGAGGCTTGGCCCTCGCGAGGGTCTGGAGTGGTTGCTGATGAAGATGGGCCGTGCCAGGCCGTCGGTGGAGCCACGCCTTGGGCTGCAGGCAGGCAAGTCTGGGTACCCCCGTTCCCAGGACGCCGACAGTTGCCCCCAGGCCCAACGCACGCTCGGGCTTGGCTTCGAGGCGAAGCCAAAGGGCAAGTGCGCAACACTGTGGGCCCCAACAGCCTGCAGCCTTGATTGATGCGTGGCGATTGACGGGACGTGGGCGCCTCCACTTCCCCATGCTGCCTCGGCAACTGCTCGGCTGACAATAAGGCCGGCGCGTGCCGCAGCGCCTTCATTGCCTTCCTTCGCCTTGCTTCAGATCCCCTTTCTCCTTCTCGCCCCAAGAAGCCTCCAACCCGACGAAAATCCTCCCCAAGCTCGCATTTGATGGCGCCCGACAAGGCCAAGGCCTCGCGCACCTCGCCCGCCAGGTACGAGCCGGCCTTGAGCGCACCCACTGTCTCGGAGGAAAAGCTTGCCACCGCACCGGATGACGGTGGGCGATGACGACGAGGGAAGAGAAGCGGCGCTGCGGGCCGGCTTCGCCAAGCCTAAGGCTCTGGGTAGCACCTTCCATTCCTTCTTATTGAATAGCGTGTTCGCAGGGATAGTCCCTCCCTTTTCCGATTTCTTCTACGCCGTGCTCAGCCACTACGGCCTCTATGCTCTGCACCTCCATCCCAACTCCATTCTCCTCCTGTCGATTTTTGCCTTCTACTGCGAGGCATTCATGGGGGTGATGCCATCCATGGCGCTGCTGCGCCACTTCTTCTTCCTTCGGCTCAAGGAGGGCCACTCCTCTGGGTGCGCCAATTACGTCGCAGACAATGGGACCAATGCTATCTCGAAGGTGGGGAAGAAGGCCAAGGGCTTCAGGAACAAGTGGGTCCTTATGGACGCCGAGAGCTCCTACCCCTGGTTGTCGCTGCCAATAGGGATGCCCTCTTCTGACGAGAGTTGGCTCAGCGCGAAGCTTACTGACCCCCGGGCGAAGCAGGTGCTGAAGAAGATGGCCGCCGACTTGAAGCCTGATGATCCGAGGGCGCAGAAGCTGACGGGGGACATGATACTCAAGGAGTTTCTGGCACAACGCCTGGCCCCGCTTCAGGTGCATTCACGCCCCCTGTGGAAGCTTAAGGACGAGGGGGATGACCTCCGCCTGTGCCCAGATGCCTTGTCCGAAGAAGAGCTGGGTGTGGCCATCCATCTCCTGGTCGGGGAGGACCAGGGGTTTCCGTCGGACTTGCATCTCCCGCTGTACTGCCGCTCCGACGGGGCAGAGATTCTTGCTGCCATGCCCGTCTTCAACGAGTACGGGCTCGTTCCGCTAGCACCCGCTAAGGCCCCAGTGGAGCTGTCCTCCGGCAACTCCGTCAAGGGTGAGGAGCGGGATTGGGAGGGGACCCGGGAGTGGTCAGGGGAGACTTCCCCCCGCACCAGGTCGATCCCCTCCGTGCTTTTCCTGACGATGATGATGCCGACGACCACCCGGTGAAGGAGGCCCTGCTTCCTGGTTGGGTCACCACGAGGTCCTCGGTCACCCGCTCGAAGAAGCCGTCGGTTGGGGTCCAGACGAACGACAGGTCGGCGCTGATCTCTCGAGGCGATGCTCCTGTGCTGATGTCTGCCGATATCACCGCGAGCCCAACTGTTGCCATCTCGCCTGCTCCTGAGGTCCGTGCGCCCATGCCCCAGGCTGCGAAGCCTTCTGGCTTCGTGCTCCAGAAGAGGCTGAGGAATTACGCCGTCGTGGACCAGTAAGTGCTTTGCCTTGATTTCGCCGTTGCTTCTGATGTTATTCCTGACGCCCTTCCTTGTTCTGCCAGGCCCACGCCGGCGGCGAAGAAGGAGGGAAAGGCTAAGCCTTCCACGACCCAGCGGCCTGCTGCCACCACGACTCCTCCAGCGCGGAAGGATGGTGAAGGCGCCCATGCTTCTCCAGCCCGGTCGTCCTCGCGCGACC
Organism: Aegilops tauschii subsp. strangulata; assembly: GCF_002575655.3. Lineage (NCBI taxonomy): Eukaryota > Viridiplantae > Streptophyta > Magnoliopsida > Poales > Poaceae > Aegilops > Aegilops tauschii. The sequence goes on from NC_053038.3 coordinate 225,870,804, forward strand.
CATTGGACTGTCCTTAGGAGAAGGTGACCTCTTCAGCCAAGTCGGCTCCGGAGGCATCTATCCTCAGCCCTCCCATCGATGCTCTAAAGGCTCAGGAGCCCCCAGTTTCTCTTTGCTATCGTGGGCTCGCAGATCTTGGCGGCGCCACAACTTCCTCCTCCCGTCGCACCATCGACTCACAACCCTCGCGCTTTGCCCCGGCGCTCTAGAGGGGGCTCTTTCCTCGCTGACACAGCTTCGGGGTGACCTTCAAGGCGCTGACCGTCGCCTGGTGGTGGGGCGCCTGGAGCTGGTCTCGAGTTGGCTGCACTCCGATGCGTCTGTCAGGGCAGCGTTGGGCCAGGCCATTGCAGCTTTCGAGGAGGACAAGCGGGCCGTCGACCGAGTCGCGGTCGCCCGCGAGGTGGCGCTGAAGGATGCCGAGGCTGCCAAGGAGTGCTGCCGGTTGGTGGAGGCCGAGCTGGAGATCATGCGCAATGAGCACGCGGTCGAGGCTCACGGTCGCAAGGCAGAGCAGGAGAAGATGAAGGCCCAGGAAGACGCAGTCAATGGTCGCGACGCCGAGCTGGAGCAGTCGGTGAGGGCGCAGGCCGCAGAACGCAGCCGCCTGGAGAAGCTGGAGAAGAAGGTGGAGGCGGAGAAGGCCCAGCTGGAAGCCAAAGTGAAGGTTCTTGCTGAGGATCGCGCGGCCTTCAAGTCTCTTGAGGAGGTCCCGTGCAGCACTGCGGGGACTTTACGAGAAGGGCTTGGAGAAACCACTGGCGACCGATGACGAAGGCCCCGCCCAGTTGCTCCCTCATCTTGTCGTGGCGCTTAAGGGCGTCGTCGACGGGATTGGCCCCGCGGTGGAGGGGGAAGCCCGCGCGCTCTCCTCATCTCCCCTGACGCGCGTCTTCAGCCACCTCCATCTTCGTGACCCTGATGCTGACCTTGGCGAGCTGCTCAAGCCCGTGGAGGAAGGGCGCTGCACAGCCGCTGCCGAAGTTGTGAAGGACCAGGTGGAGGCCCTGTTGAAGAAGTTCCTCGCCATCAACCCTGCACCTCCAGCCGATGGTGCCGCCAGTCCTGCGACCAAGCTCAATGACACGACTGACGGCGACGCTGCCGACGGGAAGGCGCTCCCTGACGACGGCACCCAAGGCTGAAGAAGAGGCTTGCTGGTGAACGATGGCGCTCCTTCCCGCTTTAACTTTCCTGCGACATGCAACGTGCCTCGTGGAGGCGTTAAAACTCGGTTCGGTATTTGGGGAACAATATGTTTTGTAATATTTGGTTAAGATTCCGCGATTTCCTTCCCTTTTGCTTGATGTTCTACGTCGGCAGGGCCCAACCCCGCGCATACCTCAGCCGCCATTGGGCCGTCCGGATCACCAGGACGGGACCAAGGGGTGAGGGGCTACGTGGCCACTTAGGCTCCTGAGTCGCGATGCTCAGGAGTCCCCCTTGACATGCAAATGGCCTGCGGGAACGAGATGCGAAGGTAGGCCTTGGTATTCTACGTCGGCAGGGCCCGACCCCGCGCATACCTCAGCCGCCGTTGGACTGTCCGGATCGCCAGGACGGGACCAAGGGGTGAGGGGCTACGTGGCCAGTTAGGCTCCTGAGTCGCGATGATCAGGAGTCCCCCTTGATGGGCGAACAGACCTTGATACCTGCCCTCACCGAGGTCCCGCTCGGGAGGGATGCACGACAACCAGGTCCAAGGGACCTGGCAGGGCGGCATACGCTAGGCGTGACCTGAGCGTAGCCCCCATGCCCAGCCCCCTCGCGCGACTCTCCCGAGGGGGAAGCGTTGCAGCGAGGCTGGACACTGAGCTGAGTGGCTCCCTGAGGTTGATACGGCCATGGGGCCGCCATCATTTGTTTATCACCAGCACGGAGCATAGCGCTTCCGCACTTGCACGGGCATAGCCGCTCCTCGACCGTGTCGACTGCCAGCGCGGAGCATGGTGCTTCCACTGTTGCGTGGGTGAGGGCTCCCTCTGAGTGGAGCCCCCGGGGCGCGTGCAGCCCCGCCCTGACACGTGGCTTGCACGGCAGGGCCAGACAGAGCTCGGTCATTGGGTTTATCGATGCTGCAGGGACGGACCCGAGCACAGACCCTGTGCCTAGCCTAATCATGCGAAGAATCCTAAAGAAAGACAACCGGCGCGCGACTCCCGTGGTAACGAGGGCGGTCGGGGGTGGGGTATAGAAGTACCGGACAGACAGGTGACAATCATGAAATGACTCAAGCAATGAAGTAGGATAGCTCAGATAAATGTAAGAACGATACATGCCACTGGGACGGACCCAAGAGGCCTGGGGATATTGCAGCCCGAGGGGCGCCCCCAATAGAGTGAGCCAAAGATGCAAAAGGATACACGTCGCAGGGACGTGCCCATGCGACTTGGGGATAATGTTGCCCGAGGGGCGCCCCCAACTGAATGAACTGGAAAGAGTCACCTGATACCGTAGCTGGTGCGATGTTGGAGTAGCTGAAGGTGCGTGCCGGAGAAGTTGCCCCTCACGAGCCGCCAAGGTCCTGAGCCTCAGGAGGCTTCGTAGGCCCAGGTGGCTCCTAAAGAATTGTAGCGATCTCCACGAGGACAGCGTCATCCCTGGCCTCGTGAGCCGCCAGAACGCTCCACAAGTGGTGCTGGAAGGTAACAGCCGCGTTCGGCAAGCCGAATGGCATGTGAATATAGCTGTGAGGAGGGCCCTCACACCATCCAATGCGAGAAGGCCAGAAACGTCCCTGAGAGGCGGTCCTATTGAGCCCTGGAATGTCGACGCAGACGCGCAGCCCACCGTCCTCGCCAGGATGGGGGGCTGAGCCGTGTGGTGGGCGGCGGTCGCCGCGTATGGGCTTTGCCTCTTGAAGCTCCTGGATCTCCTTGGTGATGAACTCCTGAGCACTAGGCACTCCGCGCCTCATGCCCTCTTGAGGGAAACGTGCGGCGAAGCATGCCTCCACATGGTGCCCGAGCACCTCCCTCGTGACATTGGCTAGGTCTGAGGCCCTCCAGAAGAGAGCCCCCGAGCCCAGCCTGAGGAGGGCGCCGGGCGTGCCTTCCTGTGCGAGGGAGGGAGGCGCCCCTGCCGCGGGCGCAGATCTTGAGGTGGTGCCGCTAGAAATGCTGCTCTTCTGAGACCCTGGGTAAAGTAACTACTTCTTCTTCTTGGAGTTGGCCTTAGGAGGGTACAGGGTGCCTTCATTGTCGGGGTCTTCGGTCACTGCAGCTTGGTAGGCGCGCTCAAGGGAGCACACCGCATCTCTTTCTTCACAAGGGACCGTGATGATGCCGCCGCATCCTGGCATCTTGAGGATGTTGTAGCCATGTTGGGTCACTCCTATAAACTTGGCCAAGGCTGGATACCCAAGGATGGCATTATAAGCCAGGCGGATGTGGGCGACATCATAGTCCATGAGCTCGGTGCGGTAGTTGTCACGCTGGCCAAAGGTGACAGGGAGGCGGACCTGCCCTATCGGGGTGGTGGAGCCGTCAGTCACTCCTGAGAAGGGCTTGGTAAGCTATAGATGATCATATGGCACTTGGAGGCTGTCGAACGTCTCGACGGGCAGGACATTGAGCCCTGTGCCACCGTCGATGAGGGTCTTGGTGACTTGAACATTGCTGATGACGGGTGAGCAGAGCATCAGGAGGGCGCCGGTAGTTGCCGCGCACTTCAGCTGGTCCGACGAGCCGAAGGTGATGGCGCACTTGGACCACCTGAGTGGGCGCGTGGCTTCGAGCCTAGGAAGGGCCGCGTTCACCTCTCAAGCAAAACGCTTGAAGATACGCTGAGAGGCTGGGGCTTGATCTCCACCCAAGATACAGGCGATGGTGCATGGCTCCTGGAAGCCACTAGCCCCCTCGTCTTGATGATGTTCGTCGTTCCTTCTTGGTGGTGCTGGCAATGGAGGGAGGCCTGCGTTGCCTTCAGGACGGTCCTCACGAGGCTGGTCTCTCGAGGCGCCCTCGCGAGGCTGGTCCTGCCAACGGTCCTCACGAGGTCGGCCACGCCACTCCTGGCGGGGGCCGCGGTCGTCCCACAGTCCTCCACCTCGTCCTCCTCCTCGGCCATAGCCTTGGTCGTTGCGCTCGGGGCACCGTCCGAAGCGCCGATCACGGATGGCCCTGAGTGTCGGTGTTCTGGGAACGGGGATCCCCAGACTTGCCTGCCTGCGGCCCATAGCGTGGCTCTACCAGCGGGCCCGTGCGGCCCGTCTTCACCAATAAGCACTCAAGACCCTCCTCAGGAGCGGCCTCACCAGGCTGGCTCGCGAGGGGCGGAGAGATCAACGCAAGGTTAACCTCGCGAGGATCCAGTGGCGCAAGCCATGACGATCACACCAGGCGGGCGCCCCGCGCGCGTAGTATCCTTGTTTCCTCTTTGGTGCTAAAGAGGCAAGCGGAGGCGTGGAGTCCCGAGGCATCAGGCAAAGGTTTCCATATCGGTGCAACGAGACCAAGACCAGCAGGACGGAAGGACGGAGGTCACCATGGAGCCCAAGACGACGTCACCACCAGAGCCTTTGGCAGGCGAAGACCGCTTTTGTCAGGATAAGCTGTACTAGCTGTCCCCCTTCAAACTTGGCGTTGTGGGATCCCTTCCCGCTCAATATTTGGGAAGAGAATCCGGGCCTCTATAAATAGAACTAGCCACCACCATAGGAAGCATCTCACCTAGGATCGGATCCATTCCATCCTATCACTCACCAGCACAAGAAAACCTCACCTCAGGAGGCCGTGCTTCCCCTTGTACTATTCATCCCCAACCCAAGAGGCAATCCACCACACCACACTGGAGTAGGGTATTACACCACATCGGTGGCCCGAACCAGTATAAATCTTGTGTCTTTGTGTTCTTTGAGTTCGGTGAGTTAGTCCGCTAGATCATGGAGTGCGAGAGCTTGGGAGAGGAGAGATCTTCGTGCGCACCCCAGTGTTCGAACCTTGAGGGTTTTGCCGAAACCCGTGATCCAACATTTGGCGCGCCAGGTAGGGGTGCAGCGGAGCCTCTCTTCCTCCAGTTGATCCACCGGCACTCCACGATTCTGATGTCTGGGGACCCGAGGACCAACGCTGACCGCTGGGCAGCTTGGCCAGCTCGGGCGGCATTGTCCACCCAAGAAGATCTCAACCCCGCGCTCCCGGCGGCACGCGCGCCGCCAAACACTGTGGGGCATGGGCGGCACAGCCAGGCGTCATCCACCCTTAGTCCACGACAGGCTCGGGCCGCTGCAAGAACTTCAAGCCACGCTACGGCAACGGCGCCGCACTCCCGGCGGGAACAGGCGAACATGAGGGCCGCGCTCACAGTGGCACGGGAGCTGATGTGGGGTCGACTGATGGAGAGTGGCCGGGACGCATTGTTGGAACGCGTCGCTGAGCTGCTGGACGCGGCAGCCACGGGAGCACCGCCCATCTGCTACCAGCTTACACCTCAGGCCGCAACCGGATCTCATGGCGGGCCTCGCCGCGCCCGCGTGCCCCCGGGCACGCCGGGGGGTTTCATCGACATCAGCGCGGCCAGCAGCGCCGGGCGCCCCATCGCGCCCGCGCCACCTCCGATGGGTGTGGGCACGAGCGTTGCCACACACGGCCCCAGCGGGGCGCTACCCTACCATCCTCAGGATGGCGCGATGGGCTGGGTGACGTGGAGCGTGGGGCACTTCGGCAAGGTCTTCGGGGCGACGGCCTCGGAGGCCTATGTGCCACGCATAATCAACCAGGAGTACGCGCCGGAAGATGACCCCAGCCCGTTCCTCAAGCCGGGCTGGGAAGAGGAGGCGCTAGGAGCTAAGGCCTTTCAGGAGCCGCCCGAGAGCCCCCCAACCGCGCCGTCGACAACAGCTACAGGGTACCACTAATCTCGCAGGAGCAGGCTTACGCTAACCACGGGTCGCAAGTGAATTAGGTCACGGAGCCAGGCGACGGTCCCAGCGCGGCAGCACCACTTCCACCAGGAGAAGCACACTGGGGGCTGCGTGGGAGGAGCTAGGAGCGAGGCCCTTCCCCGCGTCGTGCGGAGCAAGGTGTCACCCGGATGTAGGCCCTCTGCCGGGGAGGCGCTGGCGAGCCTTCCTCCCGGCAGAGGACCCGTGGTCGCCGAGGGCGCCGCTAGTGTCCCCTTTGCCCCCTTTGGCATCGTCCTGGTTTCCGGTCGTCCCAACGGTGGTAGAGGGTGGCGCAAGGCGGGGCCCTCTTCTGGTGATATGAAGTAAGGCTCACGCCTGTGAAGGTCTCCGCTCGTGACACAATCACGTAATAATGAGTGGGGCTATACACGCCCCGGAGTCTCAGGAGTGCCACCCTCGGGCCTCGGGGGCTCCCTCCCACGTCCTAGTGGCAGCACTTAGCTCCGTGCTGGTGAGAACACTCGAAGACAAGAAGACTCGACTAGGCGCCAGACGCGGCCATTTTCTTTGAACCTCTTTTCTGTAGCCCTGCTTTCTGGCTTTGTATTTAAGTTGGAGTTGAATTCTCATTGACGCGCGTGGGGGGTGCCTTTTCTCATTCGTGCTGTTTCTTGCAATCTGGTTCTTGACTTAATTAGGAGTTTGTGCTTGCCGCCTCTTCCTTACGAGCCCCTCATGAGCGGGGGCTGGGCATAGCACGCAAGCGCTGCGTGCATGCCCTGCCATGACTGGCGCTTGCTTCTCGCGAGGCCTCCTCACACGGATCGGCAGGCTCCTCACAGGTTCCACAGAAGCCAGCGACCTCACGAGCCAGTTCGGCACCTATTCTGGCTAAGGTAAATTGCAACAGCGAACTCGCCGCAGGATTCACGGGCTCATGAAGACATATATTTAGCTTGGCCTAAGGAATAGAGATAGTAATCTGTTTACACGAGGGGCTCCCCCTCCCAAAATGCTCTTACAACTTCTAGGGCCGTGCCCAAGCTTTTGCATGCAGGATAGACAGTAGGGAAACACGGGGTCAATCAGACATGTCGCTCGCTGCATCCCCCGGGTCGCCTTCGAACGCATCGCTGGCATCGTTGTCGCCCTCGCCGGTGTCACCATCAACATCGCCAGCGCCACCATCACCGTCATCGACCATGTCACCTTCGTCCGCCGCGACCACCACCGCATCATCGTCAGAAGCGAAGCCACTAACCAACGCATTCACATTGTCTTCCACCCACCGCGCCAGGTCACCCCGGGTGGCCTCGGGTAATGGGGAAATGGTGGTGTCGAAATCAAAGTTGGATAGGTGTTTTGGAGATGGCTGAAGACGCGGGAGAACGCGCGCCCAAGCAGGCCGCGACTCCTCTCTTCAACAAGCTGGCGAGCTCTCTTGGAACGGTTCTCCAGGCGCGTCTCCACGTCGGCGAAGAAGTGGAGGTGGCTGGCGTAGTCGTTTGCATGGGGATGAGTGGCATTTTCTTCACAGATGTGGCCCAGCGCCACGTTGGCCCTGATCCTGAGGCCTTGGAGCATGAGGGCATGCTCATACTCCAACGTCAACCGGCGGAGCGCTTCCTCCTTGCTCTCCTGCGCAAGGAACTCGGCTGTGGTAACCCGCTGCTGGAGGGGGAGCAGCTCAGCGTGAGCGGAGGCCAGTTCGACCTGCATAGAAACCAGGGCGGCAGCGGCGGCCTTCTCCCGCTGCTCCGCTTCCGCCAACCTCGACCTCAAGACGGAGCTCCGGGCATCAGCTCCAACTCCCACAAGCTCGTGAGCCTCCGCCACCCTGCAGTCGACTTCCTTCTGGATCCTCGCCTCGCGCGCATTAGCAGCATCCCCCACTTGGGCAACTTGGTGCTCCCTCGTCTCCTATCTCTCAAGCGCAAGGCTGCGCTCCGTGGCTTCCAGGGCCAGCGCTTCCTCACGCTTCCGGATCTCGTCTTCCTGGGCAGGTGTTCCCTTCATCGATGCCAGGGCGACCCTGCGCGCCTCCACCTGCTGCTCCAAGGAGGCGTTCAAGGCTAGAACCTCCCGCTTGTGCTCCTCGGCGATCGTGCGGCGACGATCGGCCTCCCTGGCGTCCTGCAAGGCTCGGGCACTGGCCTCGTGCGAGGTCGCCATGGATGCCTCGGCCTTCGCATTGGCAAGATCGCGCTGAAGGTGCCCGAAGTTGATGGCTACCTTCAGTTGATGCCACTCCTCCTTCAACCGGAGACCCTCGGCTTCAAGGCGCACGTCAACATCCGCAAGCTATCCGCCACGCCGTCTCATCGCGCCCATCGCCTCCTGGAAGAGTTCGTGGCGGATGACACTTCGCTCGCGCTCAAGCTTGAATGCACGACCAGGCTCATCTTCCGCGGCAGAAGCTACCGAAGGGGCCCGAAGCGGTGTGCGCCATCCCAGCAGGGTCTGGGGGCAGGCGCTTCCCCAACTACCATCCGGGCCCCGGCGGAGGCCTGGATGGGTGAAGGCCCGCTGCTCAAAGAAGAGGCCAGGATCGAGGTCATCCATCCACCGTCCACGACCAGAGGAGGAGCCCTGGGTACTCCAGCCGCACTCCAAGCAAGGCCATGATGGAGAGATGGCAAAGGCGCGGGCTCGAGGTGCACTGCAGGCGGGCTTCCTTCTCAAGTCGCCCCCACGTCGGGGGCGTCGCACAGGCTTGTGGCGCTCAAGGTTGGCAAAGGAGTTGAGGCGAGAGGAGGTTGCTCCTCAGGAGACTCCATGGCCTCGGCGGAAGGGATACTAAAAAGCCACCGTCAGGAAGGGAAGCGGCACTCGAGGAATTGCAAAGATAAGGTACTTACTCATCTATGGCGATGTATTTCCTGTGCTTCAACGGCCGGACGATGCCACTACTGCAGCTTGGAGACCCCTTCCTCTTGCGGAGCTCCGCGAAGTCCACACGGAACCTGCCCAAGCGTTGCACGTGGGGACTAGCACGGTGCGCGGCTGGTGAAGCACTCAAAGAGGTGACTTCAGGAGCGTCAGGCTAGAGAGAACCCCCGGGCTCCGCCTCGCGACAACCAGTTGAGGCCTCAGGAGCTTCGGCCTCAGGAGCAGCGGACTGTGTCGCCTCCTCAGCTGCCGCCCCAGAGCAAGGATCACGGGTTCCCGAGGATGATGCCTCGGGAGTCCCAGGCAGCGTCAACACCTCGGCACCCGCGCCCCCGGCCTCCAGCGATGCTCGCTCCCCAGCGCCCACTCTTGGGCCAAGATCGGCACTGGTGGCAAGGAGAGGAACCACAATGATGGGGTTCTCTCGGGGCCCTTCAAGGCTAGCGGGACGCAGCCCCCACTCATCGAAAGGGGGCATCCGCTCCACAAATTCCACCTTGTTAAAGCAGCGGTACAAAAGGCAGCTCTTACATGGCATGTCGTCTGGCAACGGGACGCCCGTCAGAACCTGGAGCACCGTTCGCCGTGCCTCAAGAGGGAGCCCAGACTCCTGAAGCCTCATGCGGTCCTAGCTGTTGAGCAAGGCCCACATAGGTCGAGAATGGCGCTGGAGCGGAGCGACTCGGCGCCGGACGAACTCCTTCACCACCATTGGCACAGTCACGCCAAGATCCTTCAGCCTCTTCAGCCGGAGCCAGACAAAGGCAAGGCGCGAGTCAGCGAGCTTCTCGTGGCGCCAACCGGAATTAGGAATGGCGGGCGCTGATGGAGATGAGAGCAGAGGGCTGAGCACTCCGACATCGACAAACGAAGGTGGACGGCAGAAGCTCAAAGTCAATTCCCGAACCAGCTGTCGCCGCCACGGCCTGGAAGCTCAGGCATCCCGAGCTCTGCCGGGGATCGGTCAGGTGTAACGAGAAGCAATGACGGAGAAGGGTCACGGAAGGAGCAATGCCCACCATGGCCTCGCAAACGAAGGTGAAGATGGCGAGAAGGGTCATGGATTGGGGATCAAGGTGCAGCATATGGATCTGATAATGGGAAAGCACGGCGTTGAAGAAGGCGGAGAAAGGAGGAACCAGGCCAGCCCACAGGGAATCGATGAAGAATGGAACCTCGGTGGCTGCCCTGTCGACACGAGCTCGAGACGCAGGCCAAGCCACCGTCCCTCCCCACTCATTAAAGCTGGTGGTGAGCGCGGGGCGCACCTTGTCCATGGCTTCTTGGTTGAGCACCAGAGACCTGCCAACGGCAGGCTCAATGGCCGGAGGTGATTCGGCGGAGGACATGGGCCTTTTCCCTTTCTCCATTCGATCTGGCGACATGGCGACGGGAAGGACTGAGTTCAGATCGGATTGGGAGAAGAGGCTGAGCTCCGAGGAAGCGGAACAATTAAGGGAGTGCGCCGCAACAATGAGAGGGAAACCGTGTAGGCCGCGGTGGCCGCCTAGCCAGGCGGATATCACGGCTGCATGGGGAAGCAGAGACGCCGAGGTCCAATCAATCGCCACGCGTCGACCAAGGCCGTCGCCTGTTTGGGCCCGCGGCACTCCGTACATGCCCTTTGGCTTCGCCTCGAAGCCAAGCCCGAGCGCGCCTTAGGCCTGGGGGCTACTGTCGGCGTTCTGGGAACGGGGGTCCCCAGACTTTCCTGCTTGTGGCCCACAGCGTGGCTCTACCAGCGGGCCCGTACGGCCCGTCTTCACCAACAAGCACTCAAGACCCTCGCGAGGGGCCAAACCTCGCGAGGCGGACGACACAAGACCTCCTTAGGAGCGGCCTCACCAGGCTGGCTCGCGAGGGGCGGAGAGATCAAGGCAAGGTGAACCTCGCGAGGATCCAGTGGCGCAAGCCATGACGACCACACCAGGCGGGCGCCCCGCGCGCGCAGTGTCCTTGTTTCCTCTTTGGTGCTAAAGAGGTAAGCGCAGGCGTGGAGTCCTGAGGCATCAGGCAAAGGTTTCCATATCGGTGCAACAAGACCAAGACCAGCAGAACGGCAGGACGGAGGTCACCTTGGAGCCCAAGACGGCGTCACCACTAGAGCCTTTGGCAGGCGAAGACCGCTTTTGTCAGGATAAGCTGTACTAACTTTCCCCCTTCAAACTTGGCCATTGTGGGATCCCTTCCCGCTCAATATTTGGGAAGAGGACCCGAGCCTCTATAAATAGAACTAGCCACCACCATAGGAAGAATCTCATCTTGGATCGGATCCATTCCATCCTATCACTCACCAGCACAAGAACACCTCACCTCAGGAGGCTGTGCTTCCCCTTGTACTGTTCATCCCCAGCCCAAGAGACAATCCACCACACCACACTGGAGTAGGGTATTACACCACATCGGTGGCCCGAACCAGTATAAATCTTGTGTCTCTGTGTTCTTTGGGTTCGGCGAGTTAGTCCGCTAGATGATGGACTGCAAGAGCTTGGGAGAGGAGAGATATTCGTGCGCACCCCATTGTTCGAAGCTTGAGGGTTTTGCCCGGAAACTAGGGCGGCAAGAGTGGAACAAAACACCAGGCATAAGGCCAAGCCTTCCACCCTTTACCAAGTATATAGATGCATTATTTAAGATAAGAGATATTGTGATATCCCAACATATCCATGTTCCAAGATGGAACAAACTTCAACTTCACCTGCAACTAACAACGCTATAAGAGGGGCTGAGCAAAAGCAGTAACATAGGCAAACAACGGTTTGCTAGGAAAGGTGGGTTAGAGGCTTGACATGGCAATATGGGAGGCATGATATAGCAAGTGGTAGGTAGCGCGGCATAGCAATAGAGCGAAAAACTAGGAAGCAAAGATAGAAGTGATTTCGAGGGTATGGTCATCTTGCCTGAAATCCCTCTAGGAAGAAGAACGAGTCCATGAAGAAGACAAACGGATGTAGTCGAACGAATCCTCACAACTCCAGAACGAAACCGAAGCTAACGAGAGAAGCAACCTGGAAAGAAACAAACAACATAGTAAACAACCACCACATACACATGGCATGATGCACAAACAAGTATGATGCATGTCCAATTTAATGAGGCATGGCATGGCAAAGTGCAACAAACAACACTACAAATTAAGTGGAGCTCAATATGCAACGAGTTGCATATTGACGAAACACCACATCAATTATTTAGTTCTCTCTCGTTTATGTACCCAACAATATTAAATATTGATTAACATGGCAAGAGGTGAAGCATAAGTAAACTAACTATTTAGGCAAGTTTAAATGAGGCCGGAACAACAAATAACAATTCCGGAAAAACCCCATAAGCATATTTTGGTTATGGTACTGTTCTGCCCTAAACCATATTTTAGAGTTGTTAAACATGCAAAGTAATGCCACCATGTTAAACTAGGCATTTTTCTACCCCATTTACATATAAAGTTTATTAAATTTGGAGCTACGGTTAATTAGTTATGAAATAAATCATTTTAACATGGCATTTAAGAAAATTTAAACAAACAACATTTTAAACATATTAAACAAGGATGGAAGCAGCATATTGTGAAACTAAATGCAATTCTAATCATTTTTCATATATGACATGTTTAATTTGGATGCATGGATAATTACTTATTAACACTTTAATATGATGGCATTTTTCTGTAATTATGCATGCACAGGATATTTAGCAAATTCGTCCAGGAAAAAAAAACTACACTGGGTCGAAACGACTGGGCGCAGGACATCAGCAGTAGCAGAATCGGGCCAAGCCCAAGTAGGAACAGAGGAGGCGGCGTTGGGGTTCTGCTCACCATGGGCCAAGGCCCGGTCGGTGGAGAGGTGGAGCGGTCAACGGGCGAAGCGGAGATGGCCCAGGCGCGGGCGAACGGGCGAGCTGGCGCTGCTCGTTTACAACAGAAGCAGCAGCAGAACACGGCGATGCAGAAGACGGGCAGAGGCGCGACTTGGGGCGCTGGAGAAGGGCGCCGGCGGCGGAGAAGCTCCAGGGCAGCGGCTTGGCATTCGATTTGGAGTAGGGAAGCAGAGGCGGGGCGAGGGACTTGGCGCAGCGACGGGAATTTGGGCGAGGACGACGACGCGGGGACTTGGCAAGGCAGAGGGCATTCTCCGGATCTGTGGCAGCGCTAGGCGCAGGACGACGAAGGACGCCGACGAGCTTGCTCCGGGACGAGGCGGCCATGGCGGGGCATGCTCCTGTTCTCCCTGAAGAAAGAGAGAGAGACCGCGGGGTGAGGGAGAGAGAAGAACCAGGGGAAGAAGGAAAAGAGATGGAGAGGCAGGGTGCGGCGCGGGGACGGCCTGGTCCTGGTCGGTGCTGCTTCCGATCCATCCTGGATCGAGGCACGGGAGGTGGGAACGAGGTGCAGAGGTGGTGCTGGAGCAAGGGCTAGAGGTGGTCGCCGGAGCGGCGAAGCAGCGGGGGAGGCTCGGCTGGCCGCGGAAGATGGAGGCGCATGGGACTGCGGCTGCAGACGTCGGCGCTCCTGGACAGAGAGGCGACGGGGTTAGGAGCATCAGGTGCAGAACGAAGGAGAGGGCAGGGAAGGAGGCATGGGTGGCCCGCTGCTCACCGGAGCATGTCGGTGGCGGCGGAACAACGACGGGGCCGAGCAGAGGGAGCGTACACGAGGGGCTCCAGAAGAAACTCCCCTTCGGGAGCGCGAGGAGGATTTCCTCTCCTTGGATCATGTGTGCTAGGCAGAGCAGGAGGGGCATCGAGCGCTGCTCCTGGTTGGTTCGATTTCGGTGGGGATTGGCCGGTGCTGAAAATTAGGAGGGAGGGGACTGGCTGTCTGGATCGGGGAAGGATCCCGAGGAACACGGAAGAGTGGGTGGCGACGCAAGAGGGAATAGGGACAAGGCCCCTAGGATCTAGGGTTGGACCAATATATATGAAAAAGGAAGGAAGTTTTGATCTTCCGATCGAAATTCGATGGACGAGAATAAATAGGTTAGAGAGTCCAATAAATAAAATAATGATATTTTGGGGATGATCCGAATCCAACAATGACGACTGAGCGGTTCGGGTCCGGAGAAGTTTTCGGACGCGCAGGAGGGGATCGCGGGCTGACGAGAGAGGTTAGTTGGTTTGACAAGAGGGAACCGAAAACACAGTTGGTCTCGATGGGGAAAATGAGGAAGGTGGAGAAGGTGGCGGCGGCATGGGGATTGATGGATGGTACATCTCCCTAAAATTTAGGGTTTGGTCTGATTTGGTTAGGGGCTGCCCACTATATATAGTAGGTGGCTAATATGAGAGGGGATTAGCCCCTAGATTTTTATCGGACGGCTTCGGGTGGTCTAAACAAAGAACAGATGATGTTTAGGATAACTCGGGATTGTTCCGGACCCACTGGTAATGACCATGCGGTTCGGGGAAGTTTTTGGACAAGGCAGCAAAGAGTGTGGGTTGTGCGGAGAGGTTATGCGGCCAGACAAGAGGGAAGCAAAACCCGGTCGATCTGAGAAAGGACACCGAGATGGAGGAGAAGTGGCACTATGAACGGATGCAAGTTTTATGAAAACATGAGAATGCACTGCTCATGATGACATGATGAATGCAACAAGCAAATAAAACACATGGCAATAACGAAAAACAAGGAAGGCATCTGAAGCATCGGTCTCGGGGCGTTACAACACTCCACCACTACAAGAGGATCTCGTCCCGAGATCTAGGATGGCACCGGAGAGAAACGGAAGAGGAAGAGAAGAGGTAAAACTAAGTTGCTTTCTTGAGAAACGAGTGAAACCATGAACCTTGAGAGATTGAACGACGAAAAGAGAGAATACAAGGGAGATGAACGAGATTGAAAACACTCCGTTATCAAAGAGGAACAAGGAACACTGCGAGAACCTTTGTAGGTTGAAGAATATGAAACAAGAGCTTAACGGATCAAAAGGAATATGAAAGCACACCGGTAGAAAAGAGAAACAAGGAACTCCATGTGAACCTTGGAGTTTGCAAAGCTATGAATGACGAGAACAATGGACGAGAAGTACATGCAAGCACTCCGGTTGAAACGAGATGTACAAGGAACGATAATGATCAATTACGATAACGTTCTGGTTGGAAAATGGAAGTGATAGAATATGAACTTGGCAAAATGAAAGCACTTGGATGAGACTCCGGTTAGAAGAGGAATGATAGACACAACACTCCGGTTAAAACAAGATAAAGAATGAATAAGAATGATATAATTTGGACAGCACTCCGACTATAAATGGAAGGAATTGAACATGAACTTTACAAGATGAGAGGATACTTAATGAAATCAACGGCACACTGCCTCCGGAACTATTGAAAGAATGGCACAATGGGTCAGAAAGATTTCAGACAGCACTCCGGTTGAGAAGGGAGGCAAAACTTGACAGAATGGTAAGAACTTGAAAAGATGGAACGACACTCCGGTTGGAAATGGATAAGCACGAAAAGAGCACGGTCCTCACAAACCGAGAAGATGAGTGTAGAGAGCAACATCACAATGCCTCCGGAAGAAATAAATAATAGAAGACATATCCTTGGAATAAAGAATGGAGAAGAAAATGACAACTTCTGCCACAAATGAGCTTGGAAAGCACCCTTCCAAGAAGGTTATAACGGAGTTGTTGGAAAATCAACAACGAAAAGAACAAGCTTGCTGTGGGCTTATGGAACACATCTCAAAATTATGAGGTGACAACCCGCCACTAACGGAAACAATAGATTCGATGGATATGAACAAGGAGACGAGAAATTTATTTCACCAAGAGGATAAATGAAGAACTTGGGTCATTTATTAGCACCATAAATAGCAAAATCCTTGGGGCAAGATTTAGGTGAAATATAACCCAAGATAACTCCAACAAAAAGATTGATTGGTTGAAAAGATCTCTTGAATGAAGATAAAATGATGGATTTAAATATGTCACTCTTGAAAACTTTGTGAATCATGAACCCGAAGGGAAATTATCCAGAATGACATAGCACCACCTCAAAAGATAAGGTAGAAAAATTGCACTTCGGAATGCAAGATGAAGAATGCTTGAACTCCTCAAAACAAACATGTGTTGAGCACCATGTTTATTTCGAAGTATGGCTTGATGGATCATAACTTCGAGAGAATTCTTGAAGAACAATTGAAGAATGAAAGGAATCCTTGATGAACCACCATGTAGAGCCTCCATGAAGAACTCCGGTAATAAAAGGATGATAAAAAGAAAGAGAAGTTGACAACACAAGGTGAAGCCTTGCAATGATTTAGATGAAGCTTCGGGACGAGATAATGCGGAAAAAAAACTTGGAGCTCCGGAAGAAGATGAACACATATAACTGAGAAATTGATATCACTACGAACTCCGGAAGAAGGAATTAATCACTTGGATGAAACAAGAACAAGAATTATGTTATGCGTATCCTTCACCAATTTAAATTGATGACAAGCAACGGATTTGGCATGCCACTTATTTCTTTTGCAAGGATTGAAGAGGGATATAGCGCCAACTTGAAGAATTCTTCGCCGAATCACAGGGAGGATTGGAAAGAACGAATGAAATGATACGATAATAAAGGAATAGGAATGTTGAACAAACCACCGGTAGGATTATGAGAGAACAAATGAATTGATACGATTCCAAACGAAGAGGAATCTTAAACAAACCATCGTAAGAACTGAAAATGAAAGTACCAAAGGCACAATTCACCGGGAAGAATTGGAAAACGAAAGAAGATACTTGAGGGGATTTAGATACAAGTGAACGAATAGATGACGAGCTGATTAGAGAATACTTGAATGATGCACCGGTAAGATTTGGAGAACGAGAGCTGAAAGCTGGAATGAATAATTATGACATGATGGCCTTTGGATGATCAAGAAACGAAAACAACTCATGAAATGCTCCGTATGGGTATGAAAAGAAATCTCGCAATCGAAAACAATTATGAGAGGATGGCATAAGCTAGAACTATGAATCTTTGAGAGAACGGATAAGATTGAAGAGGAACTCTTCTTCGGTCTTCAAATGTTGAGAATGACGATGACAAACACCACCATGAATTGTTGAGATACTCCGGGATGAAAATTAGAAAGGTTGAACCAACGATGAAAAGAATATGAAAGCGAACTTGGAGGATACATTTGACTTATGAGAAATCATTCTTATGTCAAACTTTGAAGGAATTTGGGAATCGCTCCGGGAAAATTAGAATAGTCAGGTAAGATCCTGGAAAAGACCTGTGGGTTAGGGCCCACTCAAAAGATACACCGTTGGAATGATTTTTAAGAGAGACTGCACCGGTTGAATTAAATGGCTTGAATGAGGTAACAACCTCGAAATAGTAAGAATTGATGCGGAGTGGAAACACGAATCTTCAGATATATCTTCAGCACTCCGGAACAATTGAATAGCGAGAAGTGGAAGATTAAGAGGTGCACCGGTACGAGAAAAACATTTGAAACAAGGAAAAGATATGATCGACAAAGCTTGAATTTAATCCACTAGAGAAGAAAGAGAACGAATAATGATGAAGTTAGGGCTCCGTTAGTATCTTCCTGAGAATCACTGGATAAGAACATTTACGGAAAAGAATGGAGAAACTTCCTATCTATAAGATGGATACTTGATTAAGAAATCTGAGTCCTTGAAGAAAAAGGGTGGGAGGGTGGGAAAACAAAGGTAACTTGGGTCGGATGAAAAGAACACCGTTGAGAAAAAGCTTAGAACTGATCTTGCGAATGTTGGAATGACTGGATGCACTTGAAGAGAAACACGCCGGTTGGAAAGAATTGGGATGACAATCTCGATGATCAAGAAGGATTGGTATTCACATAGAAGTATGAGACACCGCTTAGGAAAGGTAGGGAATCAACACTTGACTTCGACGCAACTCGAATACCACAAAACAAAACAAAAACAAAGGATTTGGCTTGCAGAATAAGCCGGAACAAACATATGATAGAGATTTCGTCCGAAGTTTTCGTGGTGGGGCCCACACGGGCTCGATCGTACAGCACCATCATGTACAAGGCAGTGCACATGACATACGAAGCGTCCACGAGTCGGCATAGCCAAGGACTCTTTAAGACACTACGAGACCACTGTAAAACCAACCGTGGAAAGGCGGACCACTAGACATCGAACCCCAATCTCATATCATGCATCTGTCGGAAAGATATCCTACGAGATACTTGAATTCCCACTTATAAACTCCCAAAACTTTTTGGTTATGCAATCAGGTGTTGGGGACACAGGGAACACAAAATATATCACCCAAACTAACAATCCCTAGATCCAGCTGTATCCATCCGTCAACACATAACCAAGAAACCTTCGGAAATCGTTTACCTCAACCTTCGAAAAGCATCTATTATACGAGTTATGGCAATACTCCCGAACTCCCGACCCAGTACTGGGTGGCGTCGAGGTGATCTCACCACCAACTGCATAAAAGAGATTTTCGATGTCGGCGAAACTCAGGTATTCCAGAACTGCAACGATAAATTTGTGATGACAACACCTCGGAGCTCAACTCCCCGGGACACTGCCACAACCCCTAAATGTCAGGAGGCACCAAGAACAGTGTTCTCGTCACAAAACCATCGGAACGATTCTAAGATACCCGCGTGATCCTAATTTTTTTTTTGTGAAATTTGAGGATAGGAAAGTCAAAACATCTACGTCAGGAGGCCTCACCAGAGCGACGAAGGGACTGAGGAGTAAAAAGAATCCTACTCTCCGATATATATAATCATAAGACTCAAAACACTTTTGTTCTAGACTCAACAGCGTCAGCGATTCGATCAAGCATGGGGCTCCTAAGTCGGGGATGGCTCTGATACCAACTTGTAATGCCCACGATGCGGCTATATCTCCCACGTGTCGAGGCATGACTTAGAGGCATAACCGCATTGTGGTTTTGTCGCAAGAAGGGTCATCTTCACACAATCCCATGTAATGAACAAGAATGGGATAAAGAGTTGGCTTACAATCACCACTTCACACAATACATAAATGAATTCATACATCATTCAGAGTACACACATAGGTCCGACTACGGAACCAAAACAAAAGAAGACAACCCCAAATGCTAGATCCCCCATCGTCCCAACTGGGCTCCACTACTGATCAACCGGAAATGAAACATAGTAACGTCCAAGGTCTTCGTCGAACTCCCACTTGAGTTTGGTAGCATCACCTAAACTGGCATCATCGGCACCTGCAACTGTTTTGGTAGAATCTGGTGAATCACGAGGACTCAGCAATCTCACACCCGCGAGATCAAGACTATTTAAGCTTATGCGTAGGAAAGGGTAGTGAGGTGGAGCTGCAGCAAGCACTAGCATGTATCGTGGCTAACATACTCAAATAAGAGCGAGAAGAGGAGCAACGGAACGGTCGTCAACTAGTAATGATCAAGAAGTGATCCTGAACTCCTACTTACGTCAAGCATAACCCAAAAATCGTGTTCACTTCCCGAGCTCCGCCGAAAAGAGACCATCACGGCTACACACACGGTTGATGTATTTTAATTAAGTCGAGTGTCAAGTTCTCTACAACCGGATATTAACAAATTCCCATCTGCCACATAACCGCGGGCACGGCTTTCGAAAGATAATACCCTGCAGGGGTGTCCCAACTTAGCCCATTATAAGCTCTCACGGTCAACGAAGGATATTCCTTCTCCCGGGAAGACCCGATCAGTCTCGGAATCCCGGTTTATAAGACATTTCGACAATGGTAAAACAAGACCAGCAAAGCCACCTGATGTGCCGACAAATCCCGATAGGAGCTGCACATATCTCGTTCTCAGGGCACACCGGATGAGCAAGACGTCGGGTTGGCATAGACCCTGGTTGCCCAGGGGGCGCCGGACATCGCTCGGTTTGGACCAGCACTCGAAGGAGCACTGGCCCGGGGGGGTAAATAAAGATGACCCTTGAGTCTGCAGAACCCAAGGGAAAAAGGCTTAGGTAGGCAAATGGTAAAACCAAGGTTGGGCCTTGCTGGAGGAGTTTTATTCAAGGCGAACAGTCAAGGGGTCCCATAAATCACCCAATCGCGTAAGCAACGCAAAATCAAGGAACATAACACCGGTATGACGGAAACTAGGGCGGCAAGAGTGGAACAAAACACCAGGCATAAGGCCGTGCCTTCCACTCTTTACCAAGTATATAGATGCATTAATTAAGATAAGAGATATTGTGATATCCCAACATATCCATGTTCCAACATGGAACAAACTTCATCTTCACCTGCAACTAACAACGCTATAAGAGGGGCTGAGCAAAAGCAGTAACATAGGCAAACAACGGTTTGCTAGGAAAGGTGGGTTAGAGGCTTCACATGGCAATATGGGAGGCATGATATAGCAAGTGGTAGGTAGCGCAACATAGCAATAGAGCGAACAACTAGCAAGCAAAGATAGAAGTGATTTCGAGGGTATGGTCATCTTGCCTGAAATCCCGCTAGGAAGAAGAACGAGTCCATGAAGAAGACAAACGGATGTAGTCGAACAAATCCTCACAACTCCAGAACAAAACCGAAGCTAACGAGAGAAGCAACCCGGAAAGAAACAAACAACATAGTAAACAACCACCACATACACATGGCATGATGCACAAACAAGTATGATGCATATCCAATTTAATGAGGCATGGCATGGCAAAGTGCAACAAACAACACTACAAATTAAGTGGAGCTCAATATGCAACGAGTTGCATATTGACGAAACACCACATCAATTATTTAGTTCTCTCTCGTTTATGTACCCAACAATATTAAATGTTGATTAACATGGCAAGAGGTGAAGCATAAGTAAACTAACTATTTAGGCAAGTTTAAATGAGGCCGGAACAACAAATAACAATTCCGGAAAAACCCCATAAGCATATTTTGGTTATGGTACTATTCTGCCCTAAACCATATTTTAGAGTTGTTAAACATGCAAAGTAATGCCACCATGTTAAACTAGGCATTTTTCTACCCCATTTACATATAAAGTTTATTAAATTTGGAGCTACGTTATTTAGTTATTAAATAAATCATTTTAACATGGCATTTAAGCAAATTTAAACAAACAACATTTTAAACATATTAAACAAGGATGGAAGCAGCATATTGTGAAACTAAATGCAATTCTAATCATTTTACATATATGACATGGTTAATTTGGATGCATGGATAATTACTTATTAACACTTTAATATGATGGCATTTTTCTGTAATTATGCATGCACAGGATATTTAGCAAATTCGTCCAGGAAAAAAAACTACACTGGGTCAAAACGACTAGGCGCAGGACATCAGCAGTAGCAGAATCGGGCCAAGCCCAAGTAGGAACAGAGGAGGCGGTGTTGGGGTTCTGCTCACCATGGGCCAAGGCCCGGTCGGTGGAGAGGTGGACCGGTCAACGGGCGAAGCGGAGATGGCCCAGGCGAGGGCGAACAGGCGAGCTGGCGCTGCTCGTTTACAACAGAAGCAGCAGCAGAACACGGCGATGCAGAAGACGGGCAGAGGCGCGAGTTGGGGCGCTGGAGAAGGGCGCCGGCGGCGGAGAAGCTCCAGGGTGGCGGCTTGACGTTCGATTTGGAGCAGGGAAGCAGAGGCGGGGCGAGGGACTTGGCGCAGCGACGGGAACCCGGGCGAGGACGACGACGCGGGGACTTGGCAAGGCGGAGGGCGTTCTCCCGATCCGTGGCAGCGCTAGGCGCAGGACGACGAAGGACGCCGACGAGCATGCTCCGGGATGAGGCGGCCATGGCGGGGCATGCTCCTGTTCTCCTTGAAGAAAGAGAGAGAGACCGCGGGGTGAGGGAGAGAGAAGAACCAGGGGAAGATGGAAAATAGATGGAGAGGCAGGGTGCGGCGCAGGGACGACCTGGTCCTCGTCGGTGCTGCTTTCGATCCATCCTGGATCGAGGCATGGGAAGAGGGAACGAGGCACAGAGGTGGTGCTGGAGTAAGGGCTGGAGGTGGTCGCCGAAGCGGCGAAGCAGCGGGGGAGGCTCGGCTGGCCGCGCAAGATGGAGGCGCATGGGACTGCGGCTGCGGACGTCGGCGCTCCTGGACAGAGAGGCGACGGGGTTTGTAGCATCAGGTGCAGAACGAGGGAGAGGGCTGGGAAGGAGGCGCGGGTGGCCCGCTGCTCACCGGAGCTTGTCGGTGGCGGCGGAACGACGACGGGGCCGAGCAGAGGGAGCGTACAGGAGGGGCTCCAGAAGAAACTCCCCTTCGGGGGCGTGAGGAGGATTTCCTCTCCTTGGATCGTGTGCCTTAGGCAGAGCAGGAGGGGGATCGAGCGCTGCTCCTGGTTGGTTCGATTTCGGTGGGGATTAGCCGGCGCTGAAAATTAGGAGGGAGGGGACTGGCTGTCTGGATCGGGGAAGGATCTCGAGGAGCACGGAAGAGTGGGTGGCGGCGCAAGAGGGAATAGGGACAAGGCCCCTAGGATCTAGGGTTGGACCTATATATATGAAAAATGAAGGAAGTTTTGATCTTCTGATCGAAATTCGATGGACGAGAATAAATAGGTTAGAGAGTCCAATAAATAAAATGATGATATTTTGGGGATGTTTGCTGATGATCCGAATCCAACGATGACGACTGAGCGGTTCGGGTCCGGAGAAGTTTTCGGACGCGGGGGAGGGGATCGCGGGCTGACGAGAGAGGTTAGTTGGTTTGACAAGAGGGAACCGAAAACACGGTTGGTCTCGATGGGGAAAACAAGGAAGGTGGAGAAGGTAGGGGCGGCATGGGGATTGATGGATGGGACATCTCCCTAAAATTTAGGGTTTGGTCTGATTTGGATAGGGGCTGCCCACTATATATAGTAGGTGGCTAATATGAGAGGGGATTAGCCCCTAGATTTTTATCGGACGGCTTCGGGTGGTCTAAACAAAGAACGGATGATGTTTAGGATAACTCGGGATTGTTCCGGACCCACTGGTCATGACCGTGCGGTTCGGGGAAGTTTTTGGACAAGGCAGCAAAGAGTGTGGGTATTGCGTAGAGGTTATGCGGCCAGACAAGAGGGAAGCAAAATCCGGTCGATCTGAGAATGGACACCGAGATGAAGGAGAAGAGGCACTATGAACGAATGCATGTTTTATGAAAACATGAGAATGCAATGCTCATGATGACATGATGAATGCAACAAGAAAATAAAACACACGGCAACAACGAAAAACAAGGAAGGCATCTGAAGCGTCGGTCTCGGGGCGTTACATTATACCACCTAGTTTCACATACCAGCAAAAGAAAAAGTTTTTCTATGATTTGAGACATTACTTTTGGCATGACCCACAACTTTATGAAGAAGGAGTAGATGGTGTTATTAGACGTTGTGTACCTGAGCATGAACAGGAACAGATCCTACGCAAGGGCCACTCCGAAGCTTATGGAGGACACCACGTTGGAGATAGAACTGCACATAAGGTATTGCAATCCAGTTTTTATTGGCCTACTCTTTTCAAGGATGCCCGTAAGTTTGTCTTATCCTGTGATGAATGTCAAAGAATTGGTAATATTAGTAGACGTCAAGCAATGCCTTTGAACTATTCACTTGTTATTGAATCATTTGATGTTTGGGGCTTTGATTATATGGGACCTTTTCCTGCCTCTAATGGTTAAACACATATTTTAGTTGCTGTTGATTACGTTACTAAGTGGGTAGAAGCTATTCCAACTAGTAGTGCTGATCATAACACTTCTATTAAAATGCTTAAAGAAGTTAATTTTCCGAGGTTTGGAGTCCCTAGATATTTAATGGCTGATGGCGGTTCACATTTTATTCATGGTGCTTTCCGAAAAATGCTTGCTTAATATGATGTTAATCATAGAATTGCATCTCCTTATCCCGTAGTCTAGTGGTCAAGTAGAATTGAGTAATAGAGAGCTCAAATTAATTTTGCAAAAGACTGTTAATAGATCTAGAAAGAATTGGTCCAAGAAACTTGATGATGCATTATGGGCCTATAGAACTGCATATAAAAATCCTATGTGTATGTCTCCGTATAAAATGGTTTATGGAAAAGCATGTCACCTACCTCTCGAACTAGAACATAAGGCTTATTGGGCTATTAAAGAGCTCAATTATGATTTCAAACTCGCCGGTGAGAAGAGGTTATTTGATATTAGCTCACTTGATGAATGGAGAACCCAAGCTTATGAGAATGCCAAGCTGTTTAAACAAAAAGTTAAAAGATGGCATGACAAAAGAATACAAAAGCGTGAGTTTAATGTAGGTGATTATGTATTGCTATACAACTCTCGTTTAAGATTTTTTGCAGGAAAACTTCTCTCTAAATGGGAAGGCCCTTACGTTATCGAGGAGGTCTATCGTTCCGGTGCCATAAAAATCAACAACTCCGAAGGCACAAATCCGAAGGTGGTGAACGGTCAAGGAATCAAAAATTATATCTCAGGTAATCCTATAAATGTTACCAATGTTATTGAAACCGTAACCCCGGAGGAATACATAAGGGACACTTTCCGGAACGTTTCAGACTCCGAAAAGGAATAGGTATGTGGTACGGTAAGTAAACCGACTCCAAAACAGTTCTAAAGGAAATTTTTCTCTGTTTTGGAATATTTAGAAAAATAGAAAAATAAGAAGCAGTCCGGGAAGGACACAAGGCCTCCGCGAGGGTGGAGGGCGCGCCCTACCCCCCTGGGCGCGCCCCCTACCTCGTGGGCACCTCGTGTGCTCTCCGGACTGCGTTTTCTTGCACGATACGTATTTTGGTCGGTAAAAATTCATTATATAATCTCCCGAAGTTTTTGACTCCTGTATCACCAAATATCCTCTGTTCTTGTTTCGAGCTGTTGCTGCTGCAGATTAGAACAAGAGGTCTTCTCAAGATTCAATCTGGGAGAGCCGGGTGTCTCATCCGGCATCGAGACCAGGGACAAACAGTGATGCTGACCACTTTGGGCCAGCAACGGAGGAAGAGATGGAGGCTGATTTGATGAGGAGAGATGCCATGGAGGATCAAGAAGTCACTTCTCGCTTCCGAGTTGGGTTCACGATGGGGGAACTACAGAGCTCAGCTATTCCAAACTCGGTTATCCCTTCTAATGTTAGATTTCTTTCTTATGAAAATATGAAGAAGAGTGTCGCGTGTTCTCCCGCAGCTATGCAACACCCTTGGGTGCAAGGAGCTTTAGCCGTTACATGGAAGCTTCGTAAGGAGATAATGGATCTCAAGCATAAACTCAATAAGCTCGAGGAAGAAAAGCGTATCCTGAGGGGCATCATCGCCAAGAATATCACATCACCATCCCCGAAGAAGGAGACATAATCACATGGGTATGGGCACTCCCCTTGGCAACTGCCAAGCTTGGGGGAGGTGCCCCGGTATCGTATCACAACCACATCTCCTTTCTTTACCGTTTTTCTTAGTTCGATCCTATTAGTAGTATCTTGACCTAGTAGAATAAAGTTTTGGTATGATCTAGTTTTGAGTTTTGCTTTATGATCCCTCTATGTAATCGAGTCCGTGAGCTATATAATAAAGATTAGTGTTGAGTCAAGGGCATGATTATTTTGCCATGATCTTGAGTGAATAAAAGAAAGAAAAGAGAAAAGAATAAAAAGAAACAAAGAGATCATATTGATCTTATTGAGAGTAATGACTTCACATAAAGGAGTATGATGATTAAAAATTGTTGAGAGTTGGCAAACATAGCTATGGTCATCTTTGCAATAAATAGGAAGTAATAAAGAAAGAGAGGTTTCACATATAAATATACTATCTTGGACATCTTTTATGATTGGGAGCACTCATTAAAATATGCATGCTAAAGAGTTGATGTTGGACAAGGAAGACAACGTAATGGGTAATGTTTTCTTATATCTGAGATAATGTATATTGTCATGGATCATCCAACATGTTGAGAGCTTGCCTTTCCCCCTCATTCTAGCCAAATTCTTTGCACCAAGTAGAGATACTACTTGTGCTTCCAAAAACCCTTAAACCAGTTTTGACATGAGAGTCCACCATATCTACCTATGGATTGAGTAAGATCCTTCAAGTAAGTTGTCATCGGTGCAAGCAATAAAAATTGCTCTCTAAATATGTATGATTGATTGGTGTGGAGGAAATAAGCTTTATACGATCTTTTGATGTGGAAGAAATAAAAGCGATGGACTGCATAATAAAGGTTCATATCACAAGTGGCACTATAAAGTGACATTCGTTCGCATTAAGATTTTGTGCATCCAACCTTGAAAGCGCATGGCAACCTCTGCTTCCCTCTGCGAAGGGCCTATCTTTTATTATTATCTTCTACCTTATGCAAGACTCATGGTGATCTTCACCTTTCCTTTTTATATTTTATCCTTTGGCAAGCACAGGATGTTGGAAAGATCCTGATAGATATATCTAATTGGATATGGGTTAACATGAACTATTATTGTTGACATTTCCCTTGAGGTAAAAGGTTGGGAGGCGAAACTATAAGCCCCTATCTTTCTCTGTGTCCGATTAAAACTCCGTAACCACAAGTATTGCGTGAGTGTTAGCAATTATGAAAGACTAAATGATAGTTGAGTATGTGGACTTGCTAGAAAGCTCTGACATAGACTCTTTCTGATGTTATGATAAATTGCAATTGCTTCAATGACTGATATTATAGTTTGTTAGTTCTCAATAAAGTCTCCGATTCATACTTTGCGTTGTGAATAGATTATTACTTGAGCATAAGAAATCATATGACAATATCCATATATGTTGCTGTTATGAGAATAATCATGATGCCCTCATGTCTGTATTTTATTTTATCGACACCTCTACCTCTAAACATGTGGACATATTTATCCTTATCGGCTTTCGCTTGAGGACAAGCAAGGTCTAAGCTTGGGGGAGTTGATACGTCCATTTTGCATCATGCTTTTATATCGATATTTATTGCATTATGGGCTGTTATTACACATTATGTCACAATACTTATGCCTATTCTCTCTTATTTTACAAGGTTTACATAAGGAGGGAGAATGCCGGCAGCTGGAATTCTGGGCTGGAAAAGGAGCAAATATTAGAGACCTATTTTGCACAACTCCAAAAGTCCTAAAACTCCACGAAAGTTATTTTTGGAAATAATAAAAAATATTGAGCGGAAGAAATACATCAGGGGGCCACCACCTGTCCACGAGGGTGGGGGGCACGCCCTACCCCCTGGGCGCGCCCCCCTGCCTCGTGGGCCCCCTGTTGGTCCTCTGGTGGCCATCTTCTGCTATATGAAGTCTTTCGCCCGAAGAAAAATCATAAGCAAGCTTTCGGGACGAGACTCCGCCGCCACGAGGCGGAACCTTGGCGGAACCAATCTAGGGCTCCGGCAAAGCTGTTCTGCCGGGGACACTTTCCTCCGGAAGGGGGAAATCATCGCCATCATCATCACCAACGCTCCTCTCATCGGGAGAGGGCAATCTCCATCAACATCTTCACTAGCACCATCTCCTCTCAAACCCTAGTTCATCTCTTGTATCCAATTCTTGTCTCCAAGTCCGGGATTGGTACCTGTGGGTTGCTAGTAGTGTTGATTACTCCTTGTAGTTGATGCTAGTTAGTTTATTTGGTGGAAGATCATATGTTCAGATCCTTTATACATATTAATACTCCTCTGATTATGAACATGAATATGCTTCGTGAGTAGTTACGTTTGTTCCTGAGGGCATGGGAGAAGTCCTGCTATTAGTAGTCATGTGAATTTGGTATTCGTTCGATATTTTGATGAGATGTATGTTGTCTCTCCTCTAGTGGTGTTATGTGAACGTCGACTACATGACACTTCACCATTATTTGGGCCTAGAGGAAGGCATTGGGAAGTAATAAGTAGATGATGGGTTGCTAGAGTGACAGAAGCTTAAACCCTAGTTTATGCGTTGCTTCGTAAGGGGCTGATTTGGATCCATATGTTTCATGCTATGGTTAGGTTTACCTTAATACTTTTGTTGTAGTTGCGGATGCTTGCAATAGAGGTTAGTCATAAGTGGGATGCTTGTTCAAGTAAGAACAACACCCAAGCACCGGTCCACCCACATATCAAATTTTCAAAGTACCGAACGCGAATCATATGAACGTGATGAAAACTAGCTTGACGATAATTCCCATGTGTCCTCGGGAGCGCTTTTCTCTATATAAGAGTTTGTCCAGGCTTGTCCTTTGCTACAAAAAGGATTGGGCCACCTTGCTGCACTTTATTTACTTTTGTTACTTGTTGCTCGTTACAAATTATCCCATCACAAAACTTTCTGTTACCTACTATTTCAGTGCTTGCAGAGAATACCTTGCTGAAAACCGCTTATCATTTCCTTCTGCTCCTCGTTGGGTTTGACACTCTTACTTATCGAAAGGACTACGATAGATCCCCTATACTTGTGGGTCATCAGAGAGCTGAACTATCGGACTGAAGAGGTTGTGTTTTATGTGGTCGATCTCCCCCTACCGTACAATGGGATTCTTGGGCGCCCGGCCCTGGCCAAGTTCATGGCAGCGTCCCACTATGCTTACAACACCTTGAAGATGCCAAGGCCACTCGGGGTCATCACTATCCCATCAGATGAGAATGATGCAATTATTTGCGTAGACAAGATGTACCGGGATGCAGTCGTAGTGGAGGCAGCGGCAGCGACGGCTCCCGTCAAGGAAAGAAAAGAAAGGAAAAGGGATTATAGGACCTCCAGCAAGGAGATCAGGAAGCTTGCCCCCTCCGAGTGCACGGCACCCATTGACGACGTGCGGAGTGTTCCAACAGCAAGAGGTCCAAGGTTGCTGCACCCCAAGTGAAGAAGGTCCCGGCAGGGCTGGCTGGCATTGATGGTACCTTCACCATCAGCGCCACTCTTGATGACAAATAGGAAAGTTCGCTCATTGCCTTCCTGCGGGCGAATATCGATGTGTTTTCCAGGCAACCATCTGATATCCCTGGTGTTCCCAGGGAAGTAATCGAGCACCACCTTGCTGTCTGCCCACATGCCCGACCTGTTAAGCAGAAATCCGGAAGCAGGCCTTGGAGCGGCAGCAGTTCATTGCCGAGGAAATCAAGAAACTGGAGGCAGCTGGTTTGGTCAGAGGAGTACTGTAGCCTACATGGTTAGCAAATCCAGTGGTAGTCCAGAAGGCAAATGGAAAATGGAGGCTTTACATTGATTTCACATATCT